>NW_022589725.1:29182338-29572734 GCF_004348235.1 Phoca vitulina
GGGAAGAATGAAGGGGGGGAATCGGAGGGGGAGATGAACCATGAGACACGATGGACTCTGAAAAACAAACTGAGGGTTCTAGAGGAGAGGGGGGTGGGAGGATGGGTTAGCCTGGTGATGGGTATTAAAGAGGGCACATACTGAATGGAGCACTGGGTGTTATACGGAAATAATGAATCATGGAACATTACATCAAAAACTAATGATGTAATGTATGGTGATTAACATAACATAATAAAAAATATATATAAGTTGAAAATGTGTTTAATACACCTGACCTACCAAACATGATAGCTTAGCCTAGACTACCTTAAATGTGCTGACAACACTTACATTAGCCCACAGCTGGGCAAAATTATCTAACACAAAGCCTATTTTATAATAAGGAGATGAATAGCTCAGGTAATTTCTTGAATACTGTACTGAAACTGAAAAGCAAAATGATTGTATGGGTACAGAATGGCTGTACGTGTATCGATTGCTTACCTTTGTGATCACATTGCCACTGGGAACCGCAGCTTGCTGCTGTTACCTGCCGTCAAGAGAGAGTACCATACTGCATGCTACTAGACCGGGAAAAGATTAAAAACTCAACATTCAAAGCATGGTTTTTACTGAATGTGTATCATTTTTGCACCATCAGAAAGTTGAAAAACTGTAAGTCAAACCATCCTAAGTCAGGGACCCTCTGTACATCAAGAAGATAATAGCAATTATAAATATATACACTCCCAACATCTGAGCACCAAAATATATTATGCAAATACTAACAAATCTCAAGGGAGAAATATACAACAGTACAATAACAGTAGGAGACTTCGATATCCCACTATCAGCAATGGAGAGATTGTGCAGACAGAAAATCAAGGACACACTGGAGTTGAACCACACTGTAGAACAAATGGACCTAACAGACATATATAGAACATTCCATCCAACAACAGAATATACATTCTCAGGTGCACATGAACATTCTCCAGGAGAGATCATAAGATAGGCCACAAAACTAATCTTAGCAAATTGAAGAAGACTGAAATCACATCATATCTCCTCTGACCACAATGGCATGAAATTAGAAGTCGACCAAAAGAAAGTGAATAGATCTTCAAATATATAGAAACTAAACAGCACATTTCTAAACAACCAATGGGTCAAAGAAGAAATCAAAAGGAAAACAAATTATGTTGAGACATATTAAAATGAAAATGCATCATATCAAATTTTGTGGTATGCAGCAAAAGCAGTTCTAAGAGGAAAGTTTATAACAATAAACACATATATTTCTTAAGAAATTAGAAAAATCTCAAACAACCTAACTTTACACCTCAAGGAACTAGAAAAAGAGGAGCTAGACAAGCCCAAAGATAGCAAAAGAAAGGAAATAATAAAAGGCAGAGCAAAAATAAATGAAATAAAGACCAGAAAAACAGTAGAAAGTTTCAGCAGAACTAAAAACTCTTACTTTAAAAAGATAAACAAGTTTGACGGCTAGACTAATTCTTTAGCTAGACTAAGAAAAAAAAAGAGAAGACTCAAATAGCTCTTTTTTTTCTTTTTTTAGTTTCATGAGTTTCTTTCTAAGTATTTTATCCTTCATGTGGCTAACATACACGGTGCTGCATGTAGGCTTACTGTAAGGATTAACCTGTAGTTAATATATAAAGTATTTAGAGAAGTTCCTGGCGTACAGTAAGTACCATAGTAGTGCTTCTTCTGATTATCATCTTAGTTTCTTCCGCTGTATTGTCCAATTGATTATTGTTGGAACACAGGTCATAGTTGCTCTGTCTCAGTTTCTGCCCAGCTCCTGTTTAGTAAAAGCTAGGAGCAGAACTGGATCTTGGGGCATCATTCTAACAGGAAAATGAGGTGTACCAATAACAGACCCATGCCACACGGTTATGAGAGACACACTTCTAGTCCTATCATAGATACCCTTTGCCTGGGCGACTGTCCCCAGACTATTTGGGGACTGTTTGGTGCTGATACCCAATCATTAGAACCATGGATGTAACTATTGCTACCTGATGCAAACACACACGCAAACACACACACACACACACACACACATACACACACACACACACCCCTTAGGAAAACAAAGCTTAATATTCCTAGGAATCCCAGGTCCCAGTGGACAGGTCCAATGCAAAACTAATGTTTGCTGCTTACTCTTCAGAAATAGGCTGACAGTTGCACTCTAACTGCCCCAAAACTCAGTAGTTTAAAATAACTACCATTTACATCCTACTCCTGGGTCTCTAGGTCAGCTGGGTTGTTCTGCCGATCTGGGCCAGCCTCAGCTCCTCCCAGCTGGTCTCACTCGTGCACCTGCCGCCAGCTGGAGGGTGAACTACAGACGGGCTAGTCTGGGGTGGCCTCCTTCACATCTGCTGGGTGTTGGCTGTCCACCAGGGCAGTGAATCTTGACTGGACTCTGTCTATCATCAGCCAGAAGGCTAACTCAGGTTTGTTCCATGGTGCAACAGAATTGAGAGAGAACAGATATATACAGAGCTTCTTGAGACTTATGCTTGGAACTGACAACAGCACTACTTTCTACCACTTTCTCTCGGACAAAACAAAGACAGGAAGCCAGATTCAAGGGGTGGAAAATAGACCCCTCCCCTTGGCAGGCAGGACTGCAAAGTCATATTGTAGAGGGGGCATGAATACAGAGAAGCCTGAGAAATGAGAGTCACAATCGTCTCCCACACACTCCACACCACGGTGACAACGCTTCTGTTGCTGATTTCCTTTTAGTGAAGGTTGCTTTGTCTCACGAGCAGCCCAACTGTGGACTGGGTCTGGGGAAAGTTCCATATTTGGTGGGCTTCACCCATTTACCCTGATTCACACCTGTTTCGCTTTCACTGGGTGCCACAGCTTGACGTTGAGCCCCAGTCTGAGTCTGTTTGAGAGCGCGATCCCCTGCACCAGCTGTCGGGATGATACACTTCCCTCTCTGTCCTGGTTTCTGAGAGCAGTTGCTGGTTTCGATGGAGTTTTCCAGTATAGATTTACCAAGACGCTGCAGACCGTTCTTAGTTGGTGGCTGAATAATAAATCTTTGTTGATGTATCGACTCCGTCAATCACGGGCTAATTAACTCCAAGTCCTGTTAGAAACAATCGAAATGTCTTTTCTCATTGTCAGGCGGCAGACAGATCTTGGAGATAACCCGGTCATCTCCGAGCCTTCTGGCATCTCTGCCCTTAAGCTGCTGAGTCAGGACCATAGATCCCTGGTGGCCACGCAGGGACAGACTTTTTCTGCCACAGCAATATGTCTTCTCGCCCTAGAGGGTTACCGAGCCATCCTGGGCCAGGCTGTGGAGAAAGGGATGGCTATACACTTGCCCCCACCCCCCATCTACATGGCTGTTCTGCTCTGCCCACCGGGCCAGCAGGGGAACAGGGGAGCCCCAGTCCTCCTGCCCCCAGGGTCAGAACATAGGAAGCCAGAGGGAATGGCCACTGCTGGGGTGTGGAGGTAGAGCGAATAGTCCTGGAAGACAGAGAGCAGGAAAAGAAAAAGATAGGCAATAAGAACGTGGTTGAAAAGAAGAGCAATGGTGCGCCTGGGTGGCTCAGATGGTTAAGCATCTGCCTTCAGCTCAGGTCATGATCCCAGGGTCCTGGGATCGAGCCCCACATCGGGGGGGGTCCCTGCTCCGCGGGGGGCCTGCTTCTCCCTCTCCCTCTGCTTCTCCCCCTGCTCGTGTTCTCTCTCTTTGTATCTCTGTGTCTCGAATGAATAAATAAATCTTTAAAAAAAAAAAAAAAGAAAAGAAGAGTAATGTGAGCCATAGGTATTTATAACTAAGCTTGCTGTTCATAACTAATTAGCATATGGCAATAACCATTGTGCATATCGTTATGTATTTAAAGTTACTTTTGTTTATATTAAACTTTCTTCTTCCTATATTTGGTGTTCCCTTACACAGGTTAAAATATCATATAATACTGTGTTTAAAAGAATTCTAGGGGTACCTGGGTGGCTCAGTCAGTTATGAGTCTGACTCTTGATTTCGGCTCAGGGTTATGAGATCGAGTCCCACATGGGGCTCCATACTGGGCGTGAAGCCTGCTTGGGATTCTCTCTCTCTTTCTCCCTCTCCCTCTGCCCCTCTCCCCCAAAAAAGAATTCTAGTATGACCCAATCAGGTAAATATGTAAATTTATATTTACATATTTTTATTACATACATTACATATTTTATTTTATTACATTTTATTTTATTTTATACATTTTATTTAATAATACATATTACATTTTATTTAATACAAAATACATTTTATTTAATAATACATATTACATTTTATTACATTACATTACATATTTTATTACATTACATACGCGTGCATGTATATATGTATGATTTGGAAGATTTATATATTTTGGAGTAAAATGTGTATTTTAAACTTAAAATATCTACATATATAAAAGATATATGACTATAAAATCAAAGATAAATATAAATATCTTTTACATCTTCTAGAGCTAAGTATAAACATAAAGGTACATTTACATTTTTGCTGAAAAGTGTCTGAAAGGAGGAATAAGAAATGAGTAATAATGGTTGCAAGTAGGAAGGGTTTTTCTTTAATTTTCCTTTCTATATACTTTGGTTTCTTACCATGAGGATGGACTACTTTTATAGCTTTTTAAAAGCAGTTTACTTGTAAATTTTAAGGTGATTCTGCCACCTTTTCTTACGGTGTTACCCCCAGCTCAAACAGTAAATTTGGGTAACTTCAGACACAAGAACGAGAATTCTCAGGACCCCAGGGGCAGGAGAGTGGTTCTGCAGGGGGACAGAACCGCGCGGAGCTGCTGAGGAAGCCCTGGTCCTGAGCTCCCCCCAACGTCCCGGCCGCCCTCTCCCCGGGCCGGGACCCCGGCAGCTCCGGGGCGGGCGCGTGCGGGACCTGGTGGCCTCTCTCCCTGTCCCCGCTCGCCTCCCCCAGGGCCGAGGCGGCAAAGGCAGCATCTATGTGTGGGCCTCCGGGGACGGTGGCAGCTACGACGACTGCAACTGTGATGGCTACGCCTCCAGCATGTGGACCATCTCCATCAACTCGGCCATCAACGACGGCAGGACGGCCCTGTACGACGAGAGCTGCTCCTCCACCTTGGCCTCCACCTTCAGCAACGGCAGGAAGAGGAACCCCGAGGCTGGCGTGGTGAGTGTGGCCCCCACCCTCAGGGAGGCGGTGGAGTGCGCCCCCGCTGCGTAACATCAGGCACGGATACTGGGTGACGTTATGCACCACCACTGGGTGCCGTCACCAGAGGAAGGGGCTCTCCCCTCCTACCCTCAAAGGGTCAGCATCTGTTCTGAGGCTCCGGGGATCCATTGTCTTCCGGGCCTGATAATGCTTTGTTACCAAGGTAGAGCCATGCGGTGTGCAAGTTGGAAGCAAGAATTGTGATCCCTTTCCAGCTCATTTTCCATAGTCTTTCTTGTTTATTGTTTTGCCTTGCAAAAAAATGATGAACTCTGATGATCAAGAAGTTGCACACCACTTTTAAAGAAAGCTAATATTAAGAACTGGGCCATCGCACCATCCCGCCAAGAGCCAATCTGTTTATTACAGTAATTAAAAAATAGCGTCCATGGATGGATTTCTCTGAGTCCATAAGCCCTCTGGGTATACACATGTATTTTTTCAAGGCAAGAGTAGTGGTTTTCACCATATTTTAAAATATGTCCATGATTGAGAAAACAAAAAGGTTAAGAATCTCAGACTTAGATTATTTATTGCGTTCTTCTGAGCAGCACTTCCTTCCTGGGCAGCTTGGTAACATGGTGAATTTTGAAGTCCCCTTAAAATATATATCTGGAGAACATAATGAATCTTCTTAGATCTCTTCCTCTCTCTGGGTATCTCACTCACATATCACCTCTCCTCAGACCTCCCAGGCTGGAATTTGGTAGGTGGTTCCGTAGTCCTGCTGAGCTACATCTTGACCGGCCACCCGCCTCGGCTGGGGTCTCCCAAGGGAGAACAGGAACTCAGAACACAATCATCGTTACCAACCAGTGCTCCAATCACAAATTCCTGCCTGGACTCTACCTTGGCAAGCTGTCCTGGCTCTCATGTGAGCCAGGAGATCCCTTAACCTAGAAGGGACACAGATTTTACCTGGCTCCCTCCTTGGTCTTGGGGAGGACAGCGAGTGTGCCTGCTCCTCCCAAGCAGGAGGAGGCTTCAGCCTCTCCTATCTTAGGGGAGCTCTATGGACAGAAAGGGAGAAGAGCAGAGCAGAAAGGAAGTGAAGGAGTCCCCAATCCTGTTGTGCTTGTGATGTTTCACCCCTCCCCCTACGAAGTGTCACTCCCTACCCCAAGGGTGTCACTTTGTCCTCACCTTTATCTAAGATTCTCTTTCTCTTTGGAGTGGAGAAGGGCCTTGAGTTCTATCTGAATATTGTAATTTTCCCCCAATAGATGCCTTTAAACCTCCCTGATACTTTGTTCTTCAAAATCATAGGCCCATGTGAGGATCTTACAGACAAACAGAGGAAGAAGGAGAATTCATGTGGTTTATGTGTGATTGTAATGAAAACCCTGGCTTTCACCCTGGCTCATTGAAAATGAGGGTTTTTTCTCTTTGTGAAAGTCCTTTAAAACCTGGTTGATCGGTCTCCCCACTTAAGAATTGTGGAAGTGATTACTCACACATCTGTTATCTTGGCTTCCTGAGTCCCAGCATCTCTCCATAAGATAGAGAAACATTCTCTTTTTAATGGCCTGTCCTTCCAGGCAAACTTCAGCTGAGCATGTTTATTCTTCCCTCTTTGGGAATGCCACCTTTTCCTTTGTGAAGGGAAAAAAAATGATACAACGGCATTTGGGTTTTCCAAACCAATCCCAGTGCAACAATACTCACCATTGCATTGACTTGGTGGTAGTACTGACTTGTCGTCTTCCACCTATAAGTTTTCCTTTCAGACTCCAGGAAATAAAAGTCTCTCTAGTCTCTGGAATAACTGCAAATATGCTTCTCTTGAAACACTTGACTTGTTTTTATCTCGTGAAACACTTGACTTGTTTTTTCTTGTGAGTACTGTAACTGTAACTGATTGTCCGTTTTTGCATGGGCTACTAGGAAGCTCAAATAAAATGTATGGCAAGATAGATAGATAAACGCTTATTGTTACCTTTATCTTAATCTCGTTCAGAATAAGGCAGAGTTGAAATGAAAGAAACAGATAATACTCTGCTTCATATTCTTTTGGGATTCAAAGTAGAGTGACTTCTTCACTCATTACTGAACATCTTCCCTTCCAGGCAACCACAGATTTGTACGGCAACTGCACCCTGAGGCATTCTGGGACATCTGCAGCTGCGCCCGAGGCAGCTGGAGTGTTTGCACTGGCTTTAGAGGCTAAGTATGTTTCCATCTTGGGGCCAAGGGTGGACTAACATGTGTCTCTCCACCCAATCCCAGGTGTCCATGGAGGCAAAAGTGGGTGTGAGAGCCAGTGGATGGTCAGGGCCAGTGAACTGTGATGGACATTTCTAAAGGAACCGTGAGCCCCAGATGATACACACACACACACTCCACAAATAACATCCCTAGGAGAGCACAGTACCAAGTAGGGACACATAGATCTTTCTTTCTTTGTGAAAACCATCCTATTATCCTCTCTGGATCCTTTGACTATTTTACTCCAGTAATACAATTAGCTAAATGAAGGAAATCTACTGGTATCCAGCAAGCTATTTCAGAACCTGTGGCAATGAGGGTGCTCCCACTCAAGACTTGTTAACTTGTAAGGTGAATTCACTTTCAACACTGGCACAAGGTGGGCAAAACCACACAGTGTAGACCAGGAAATGGATTTTCCTGAGAAGTCTTCCAAGCTACAGGTAAGAGGAGGCTGTCCTCTCTGTTGTCACCATCCCACAGAGAAGCCACATACTGCTATTGCTGGAGACATCTTGGATTTGATCCTCAGCAGAGATTCCTGCCCACTTGCAGCTCTGTATTCCCTTAGGGCATGCCACAGGCTGGCCCTGGGTTTGAGGAATGAGCATGTGGGCTTCAGGCCTCACCCGTGTGGTAGGAGTGCAGATGCCCACACTGCAGAGAGCTCTTCAAGAACGCAGCACCAACCACTTGTGAGTGGTTGGGTTCAGGACCCTGGGGAAGGGGAGTTGAGTTCCCATCCTTGTCAGCCGTTGCTAGGCAACTGGAGCTTCTAGCATCCATCTCCAGGCAACCCTGTTCATCTCTCTCCATATACACAGTGTGTTTTCTGACTTACAAAGGAGGTAAGAGTTGATTCCTAGATAGGAAAGGACTTTGAAAGATTCTCTAGTCTGACACTCTGTCTTCTAGTAGAAAAGGCATAATCATCCTCCTTTTACAGATAAGGCCCCACATCGGGAGTGACTCCTCTCTTTGGACCAGGCCAACCTTTATTCTTCGAACAAAAGTCAGGTGGAAAACTTAGGATTTCAGGAGACACTGACTGAAGTGTTTCTATTAAGTGCGGAGACCAAAACTTATGTAGTATGTACCCTTCTTGAAGATGAAACAGTTTATCTCAAGGCTTGTCCGGCCCCGGCGTCTGAGCTGGCTTTGTTCACTCCAGCTAGGAGCAAACAAACGGCGGGAGCTGACTGCTTGCTGCTGAGCCTCACAGAGAACAGGGAGCAGGGGTGCTCCAGAACTGAGAAGGGGGTTCTGGTCACCCTTTAAATCTAAGAGGGTAGACCTTAACTCAAGTCTCCTTGCATTTTGGCAAGCAAAAGTCAACTGCTCAGGCCTCTGTGCACACAAACGGACAGCCTTAATTGATAAAGTAATGGAACAAGGCTGCCGGATCTCTGAACAGGCTCATGGGCTCTGCACCAATGAGTCACCATTCTTTGACACACGCTTGCCGATAGCCTTACAGAAAAGAAGTCACCACGCGGGCATGTTTCATTTTGGAGCAGTGGTCGTGATTTTAATTCTCTCTCACCATAAAGAGGAAAAAAGTGATACCTGGCAGGTAGTGGTTCAAGCCCACTGTAGGAGCTAGTCCTAAAATTCCTCAGAACACCAACTGCAAGTTGGTGCAAGCAGTTTCTTAAGGAAGGGTGCAAGCAGTTTTTAAGGAAGGGCTCTCAGGAGAAAGTTGGTGCCAGCAGTTTCTTAAGGAAGGGCTCTCAGGAGAAACCAGGCTAAAGTAGGGGTTAAGGATGGGGGAAAAAATTCAAGTAAGGATGCAATTTCAGAAGTTCTGGCCTCAGCCTGATCCCATGGGGAGCTCTGGAGTGTCAGTGATGCCTCAGAGTGTGTTCTTCCTCAAGGCAAGGATGCTGGGCTGCCATGTTCTGGCACTGGTCCGTCACTGGCTGAGAGCCGTGCCCGGGGAAGGAAACTCCAAGGCATCTCTGGCTTTCTGCACCTGTGGGCAAAGCGGCTCCAGTAGGCAGCAGTTAAAAACAATGGTCAGAACAAAACAGCCCTAAGAGAGAGTCCAGAGGGAGGAGGAGGGAAAACCGCTCCATGAACAGTTCCTACAGCTCATCTCTCTTTATTGTGAGACTAGACACCTGGGAGTCCTTAGGACATAGGACAGCAGTTGAGGGCTCCTGGCCATCCAGAGGTCCAATCAGAAAGCTTTTCCAAAGCAGTGTGAATGCAATAAACAAATTCCGTGTAAATGTATGCCCATCAGGACCACGAAAGAGGAACAGCCACCCCCAGGACTCCCAGGGAGAAAAGGGAAGCCTGTGTCCCGCCCAGGCACTACTTTCATAAAGTACTTTTCTGCCAAATGCTTGAAATGGCTTCTTGAGTCCCAGGGAGTATTGCTCTCATTTCCCAGTGTGACCAACACAGGAAAAAATTTCAAATGATTTCTTTGCCCTGGGGGGTAGGGGGTGGGCTGGGGTCAGTGACTGCCATCTTTAAATATTTTGCATTCTCTCTGGGACCCAGGGCTTTCTGTGTGATTCTAGAGGGCTGAACTAGGTTTAAGGGGTCAGTCATAAGGAGGCAAATTTTTGGCTTGAGAGAACCATCAGTAAAGAGGCCCACATACTGGACTAGAATAATGTTTCCAAAACTGACCTTTTGGGAGATGGTTTTTTTTCTCATGTATACTCTTTATCAAAGTATAATAGACCCGGAAAAAAGTGCACAAATATTACATACAGCTCAATGATTTCTTACAAAGTTAACAGATCCATGTAACCAGCATCCAAATCAAGCAACAGACCATTACCTAAGTACCAGATGTGTTCTTTTGCTTAATATCACGTCTGAGAGATGACTCCATACTGTTCTGTGTGGTTATAGGTCATTCATACTCATTGTGAATTACTCCACTGTATAAATGAATCCTTGGGTTGTTTCCAGTTTGGGGCTGTTATGAGTCATATTGCAATGAACATTCTTACACATGTCTTTCGGTGAACATATGGATGCATTTCTGTTGGGTGTATACTAGGGAGTCAAAATCCTGAGTCATGGGGATACATATGCGCAGTTCTCATAGATACCCCCCCAATAGTTTTTCACAGTGGGGGGTAGCCGTTGACCCTCCCTCTGGCAGTGTGAGTTACAGTTGCTCCACATCCTTGCCAACACTTGGTATTACCAGTTTTCCACACTTTAGCCATTCTTGTGAGTGTTCAGTAGAATTATATTATGGTTTTAATTTTGCATTGCCCTGATAACTGGGGAGAGCACCAGGGGTGGGGGTAGTTTTGAAAACTATAGATTCCCACCTCTCAGCTAAGAGTCACTGAATAGAAATCTCTGGGGATGGATGGCCCAGGAATCTGTCTTTTCAAGCCCTGTTCCAGGGACTCCAATCCTGGGTGTCCAGTAAAGCAAGAGCTCTATGAATCTCTGAATCAGGATACTGTTGCATGGCAGGTGAATCTGGACTCTGCTTCTGACTAGGTCAAGATTGGAAACAAAATCCAAATACTGATAGCTAAACTGAGACAGGGTTTTATTTTTCTGTCGTAGGAAAGATACTACAGAGGTTGGGATCCCAGGGCTACCATGGGGGGTGCCACTGGGATTTGGGGAATCCAGCTCTTTCTAGATTTCTGCTCTTCCACCTTCACATTCTCCAGATGCTGCTGGGGCTCTAGCCATCATGTTTACATTTCAGATAGGAAAACAGGAAAAGCAAAGGGAAAAAAGAAATCCACCAGCTGAGTCAGCCTTGTTCAAAGGTTTTTTTGAAAAAGCCCCACCCGGTAGCTTTTGCTTATTTCTCATTGACCACAACCCTCACGCGACCACCCCAGACTACAAAGGAGGCTGGGAAATGTAGCTTTGGAGCTAATAATGTTGCTGTTCTGAATAAAATTGAGGTTTTCTTAATAGGGAAGAGGGAGGATATATATGAGGGAGACAATAGCTATATCTTCCAGCATCTAAGTGGACGATCATTCACCTCCTCTAGAAATCTGTTGTCTTACCTTAAAAGAACACTGGGCAGGAATCTACATTTGTCACTAGTCCCCCCATGATTCTGATGCAGGCAGCTTAAGGATCACAGTCTGAAACCCCCTGGCTGGGATAACACAGGAACCCCACTGTTGGCTTTCTTGGCATTGAGAGCTCCCCCATCATGGCAGCCCTCCCTTTTAAAATATTGAGTTGTCTGTCTCCCTCTGGGCTGTAGGCTCTGAGAGAGCAGGGACTTTCCTAAGGTGTTCCTACAACTAACAGTGCCTGGAGCTGATATACACTTAATGGACCTTCATGGAATCACTTCATTGTGCAGTACCTTTCCATATATCTGTGCCTTATTCTCCAAAATATTATATAAAATGCTTGAGAACAGAGAAGAACATGTCATGCTATTAGTCCTCTAACACTGTTCACAGTGGACCTTTATATTGTAGATAATCTGTAAATTTATTTTTTTATTATTTAATAAGTATGACCTATAATTCTTGAGCTACTATGGTAGGAATAAAGCTTAATGCAGATGGAAGAAATACTATTTCACACCGTAGTGTAATCTGTCAATTCTGAAATTGCTCAGAAGGCGGAATCAGTAGGGACTTAGTTTTACCTCTCAGACACACATAAATGGCTGGTCAAACAGTGTCACCAACTCAATTACATGAGAATATGGACTATCTCTGATTTATTCTAGAAGTAGAAGATCTTGGTTCTGACTGTTCTCTCTGTCTCTCTCATGGACCCCATGAGAATAAATCCACGGAGAAATGTCTACCTCCAACGTCTAACGTCCCTCTCCAAGCTCTAGGAAGCGTAGCACATTTTTGTGGCCAAACCCTTAGCAAAGATGGTAGATAATCCACCTGCCAGCCAGATCATCTCGAGATCACCAGATTCTCATTTATCAACACTTCTGTATTTAATGAATTCAGAATCCCACTCTGGCAAAATACCGAGCTTTCTGCCATAATCAACTTTTGAAATTTCACACCATTCACTTGGGTCCTAGGGACCATATGTCCAAGATATGTTTATAAATTTCTCAAATAAGCAGTGGCCTTCCTTGAAACTTTCTCTTTAACCACTGAAGGTCTACACTGCAAGAGTACATGAATCATCGGCATCTTTTGGCTCTGATTCAAAGCTTCAAACCAATGAATGCTGCATGTGCTGAAATTTTATCAAATGAGTTACGTTTTTCCTAGTCTTTTGAATTATTTGACTTCCAAAAAGAACCATAGTGCAGGGTTTGTCCAGCTTTTTGATTTAAAATAAATTTTGCATTGCAACCCAACACCACACACACACACACACACACACACACACCATTTCATGAAAAATAGTTTCCTGTATTACATGCAATCCACACTGTTACTCTTTTCTGTTCTATTCTGTTCATTTTTTAATGATAGTCCCGTTCATTAAATCACTGGTTCTCAAGCTTAGCTGTCTGTCTACTACTGTGTTCACAATTTCCAAAGCCTGGGTCCCACTCCCAGATATTCTGACCTTAATTGATCTAAGATGTGGCCTAAGCAATGGGATTTTAAATATCCTCACCAGAAGATTTTAATGTGCAGCCCAGGTAGATAATCTATGCAGTAAGTTGATTTCCTGGCCCACAAATGGGTCTGACTTGCACTTTGAAAAACGCAGACAATGAATAATACTAGACACTGATTTCCCAAGACAGTAGCACCTATAAACAGATTTGTTTATTCACTGGACAGTGTTCCAAGGGCTGTTGTGCTGGGCACTGGGGATACAAATATGCTGAAGATACAGTCTCTGCCATTGAAGAAATGACAGCCTCGTTTTCACAAATGGAACACATCCATGTAGCCAACATCGAGATCAAGAAACAGAGCACTGCCAGCACCCAGAAGCCCCCTTGCACCACCATCCAATCCACTAACCTGACTGTTAACAGCACAGATTACTTGGGCCTGTTTTTATACTTTAAACAAATGGAATAATACTGTATGTTCTCTACCGGGTCTGGCTTCTTTAGGTTGACGTTCTATTTGCAAGATCCATTTGTATTATTCAGAGTAGCTATAATTCATTTGTTCTTATCCTAGGACAGTATTTCACATCCTACAAATACATCTCCATTGGTTTATTCATTTTATTGTGGATGGGCATTTGGGGGCTTTGTAGTTTGGGCCTATGAACATTCCAGTACACATGTCAGGTGGACATATACACACATTTTTGTTGGATGCATACCTAGGAATGGAATTCTAGGCCATAGCTTAGATACTTGGACAGCATGAGAATATACAGCCAAACAGTTTTCCAAAATGTTTGCAGTAATTTACACTCCTGTCTGCAAAATGTATGAGTTCCAGTTGCTTCACGTCTCTGCCAGCACTTAGTATTGTCGGTCTTTTTCACTTCAGCCATTCTGGTGTGTGTTAGAATGTGCATTTAAAGTAAATTTATTTATGTAAGAAAGGCAAGATTTTTAAATTTATATGTATAATGGCTCTAAATGGTGCATGGAAATCCTCCCTTGACTTGGGGGTTCATAGATGTTCCAAAATCCTACAAGGGGTCTATGGTCTATCTTAGTCATTGTGTCTCTCTCCCTCTCTCTCCCACCATGTGCCCTCCCCCCATATCCTGTTCTTGAATCTCTCTGCCTCCGGTATCCAGCCTGGGTCTGACCTGGAGAGACATGCAGCATCTGACTGTGCTCACCTCCAAACGGAATCAGCTTCACGACGAGGTCCATCAATGGCGGAGGAATGGGGTTGGCCTGGAGTTTAATCACCTCTTTGGCTATGGGGTCCTTGATGCGGGCGCCATGGTGAAAATGGCTAAAGACTGGAAAACCGTGCCTGAGAGATTCCACTGTGTGGGAGGCTCCGTGCAGGACCCTGAGTAAGTGCATGTGGAAAGTATCCCAGAGAGGGTGCCATGGCCTGGGCAACAATATCAAATTCCCCCTCTGTCAGCTTGAGATGCACTGGATTTGAGTCAGGGACAACCAGTTTCCAGGCAGAGCTGTAGAGTGGCACAACTCCAGGGAGCCCCAAGTACATAGAACACCATTAGGAGACTCGAAACCCCTGGTTTTAGGTATGATCCTTTACTATTTCGATGGCTTACACCATTATTTTTGAGTGCACAAGTCAACCAGTGTAACCAGGTCCCAGATCTGTAAACAGGCCATGAGCATAACCAATATCCCAGAAGCCTCTTGTGTCCCCTTCCATCATTGTCTCCCCAAGAGTAACCTTAAAACTCCATAGATTATTTTGCCCATTTTGTACTTAATATAAATGGAATCAGACACTATCTTCTCCTTTATGTCTAGATTCTTTAGCTCAGAATGCTTCGACCATGTTTAGTGTGTACTTGTAGTTCATTTATTCTTGTTGCTAAATAATGTCCTGTTATGTGACTATAACACGATTTACTTATTCGTTCTACTTGTGAGGCAACATAGGGACTTGATATGATGCTGAGTGAGATGGATAGCCATCTGGAGGGATTTGAGTGAGGAGTTTACACAGAAACCACCATGCTGGTCACCTGCATCTACTTCCCTTTTAACTTCCCATCACGGCAAGAGGATTGGACAACGAGGACCCCTTTTTATTTCATTTCTCTCCTCAGTGATTCATCAGTAAGATGGAAACAGCAATTCTTATCATTATTTTCAATTGAGATATTGTTTACATACGATGAAATGCACAGACCTTAAATGTATTACTTGAGTTTTGATGTATACATCTGGGTAAATGAAACAATTAGTTTTTATTGGGCACCTACTATGTGCCATGTGCTTTACATCTGCCTAAGCTTCCTAGCCAGCCCGCTTGTTGAGGGTGCGCCTTACCTCACACAGGCAGGGTATGAATATTTTGCAGTGTGAATAGCAAAGTGGTCCCACGCTGGGTCTCAGGGAGAAGTGCCTCCTAGGTAGCTGGTGTGAGGCCTTTTACATAAACTATCTGTATTTCATCCTTGTAAGTCCAGGAGGTATGTACAATCATTGTTACCTCAAAACAGGGGAGGAAGCCGAGATGCAGAAAGCACAAGAAATGTGCTCAAGGTTACAAAGGTCCGACCAGGACTTGAAACAAAGCCCTTCTGTAAACCCCAGTTTGTTTCATTAGATGACATCAGCCTTAGGGAGCTCCTACTGTGCCCTCGCACCCTACATTAAGCACTACATCAGACAGCTGGACAGTGTCATTACAAATGAGGAGAAAGGACACACCGAAGAAGACCTAGCTGTGGAGCAGCCAAACTGGGATTACCCAGGCATTCTGATGTCAGCACCCCACCGCTTGAGGGGCTTCTCAGTATATCTCAGTGATCCCCCACTGGAGAGGAAGTGAGGCTCAGCACATATCAGAAGGGACTTCCTCCAGTAAGACCTTCCCTGGAGACTCTGAAACCCCACCTAGCAGGTGTGCCCACTCCCCCCCAAACTCCATAACTGCTGTCCTGGAGAGCCTGTCACTGCCAGAGTCTACAAACAGGGTGGCCAAACGGAGATAAGACTGAGAACCTCCGTCCAAATGGGAAAGGGAAGGGTAAATCCAAAGTCAATATTCAATGGGCATTGACCACTGTACTGCCCTCGTTAGAGTTCAAAACAATTCTTTGCATGATTTGGAAGGCCCGGGAGACTTGGTACCACGGTGGAAATGTTCTGTATCTGGGTGTCCAGTACGATAACTCGTGGCTAGGGAGCACTAGAAATGTGGCTCATTTGACCTAACTTTAGTTTAAGTTCCAGTAGCCATATGCGGCTGGTGGCTGCCATCTTGGACGGCTCAGCTCTGATGCCCATCTGGTAGTTACACCGTCCCAGGAAGGATGCTAAATAATGCATACAGAACGGGAGGTGTGAATTGAATAAAACTCTGTGAAAGGGTGTCCAGAAGTCGAGCCTGAAGGAGAGTTGGGGCCAGTCTGCTTAGCCTGTGCCTCCCCCAGCGCCCCCTGCGCGCGGGTCCACCACTCGCTCCCCCCACACAGACAGCAGGACACTCCAGCAGCCCTGAGGGCTCCCTCAGGTGGCCCTGGGAGCGTGCAGGCACGGTGCTGCCACCTACTAAGCGCTGCTCTCCGACTGTCGCCTGGTCAGGCAACACTTTTCTCCCACAGGAGGTTGGTGTTGCTACTCTCATCCACAGGTGAGAGAACAGGAAGCTCAGGAAGACAGAGTAAATGCTTCTAGTTCCCAGAACCAGCAACTCCAAAGTCCGCCAAAGCCCTGGGCCTGGGACCTCCTTCCCTTGCTGCAAAGAGGGAGAGATTTACAGAAAAGGACTTGGCAAGAGGGAAAAGCGTATGGTGTTTGCTCCTCTCCAGAAGCTCAGGCAGGGGCCCACACATCACTCATGCGCCGTGCCCCGGGAGCATTATCCACAGTTAGCTGCCCACCAGCTCCATCCACAATTAACAGAAAGGTGGTAACAGTTGCAGCGTTTAGGGGAACAGTCAGCTTAGTCAAGGTAGGTGTTGATAGCGGACCTTCTCTTCTGAGGCCGCCGCAGACAAGGATGGATCCTTCATGATCCTCAAGCTCTGTGCATTTGTGAGGTAGGGGGAGGGAGGAGAGCAAGGCAGAGAACATCAGCTGTGACAAAAGACAGTTTCTCAGTTTCTGAGTACATGTAACATTCTGTCGTAATCCCCATAAATGTTGAATTTGGAGCCAGAGACAAGAAGGCTATCATGTTACAGTTAGGGTACGCGAGGCCCAGCAGCTCACAACTAGCTAGGAACTTTATCCAGTATCAGCAGCCTGACTTACAATGAAAGGAAACTGGAAAGCTATTTGAGCATGGACCAGAATTGGGCCCTCCATGGGGACAAGAACCTAGTGTGTCTTGTTCACTCCTAGATCCTCAATGCCTAGAACAGCGCCTGGCACCCAGTAGTCCCGTGGGAGATATTTTCTGAATGAGTGAATGTTCGGCCAGCAGCGCCTGGGTACAAGGAAGACGGCTATTGTTGGCAGTGAGGACCAGCAGACCAGCCAGGGGGACTGGGGACGGAGGACAGCCTTGTTGGAAGGACTCTGTGTCCCCTAGGCACCTTCTGCACCCTCATCAGCCCCACACCTGAATTTCATTCTCGGATGCAAGTGAGTGAGCTCTAGGGCAGGTGGGCTTGTTGCAGAACTCAGAGGCTGGTACAGCTTGGTCCTTAGGGCAGTGCCCAAGGCCGCTGGGCAGAGAAGGCCCTTGTCACCGTGAATCACACTCCTGAGGGGCCGGGACAGGGGCATCAACAGCCAGTTGCTAGGACGTGCAGGGCTGCACAGAAACAGCCCCCGAGCAGGGTGCGTGCCAACTGTCAGGTTTATAGGTTTCCTCGGCAATAATCTTCCCAGAGAAGCAGCCAATTTGAAAAGCAATTTTCTAAAGCGACTTTATCAGCAGAGTCAGTGAAGGGTGCTCAACAAAAATACGAAGGAAAAATACAACTGGCCATGAGTGTCTACACAGAACCAGCCGTGTGCGGTGAGCAGAGCGAAGCCAGGCCTGCTCACAGGCCAGGGGCAGCCGCGTGTCCCCCCAGTGCTGAAGCGCGGAGTGCGCTGTTGGGCACAGACCGTGCCCACCCTCCCCTGCACCCAAGAGCGACGTTCACTCCGCGCCACTGAGGCTGTAGCAAACTGTGAATTTTAAGTGAATTTGGAAGTAGATGTTAAAGCCTGGTGGGGATGCCAGATGCAGCATGGCAGAGAGAGAAGAGGGTGTGCCCGGCGCCGAACCAGCTATGGGACCATAGATGGGTCACGGCCGAGCCGTGGTTTATCTTGTGTGAGTTGATGCCCACCTGCAGCTGTTACCTGGGAAAGAGAAAACATCGTGGAGCCCACCTGTTAAGTGTTCTTCTGTAATGGCCACAGAGCTGACGTCTTAGACCCTCAAGGG
Organism: Phoca vitulina; assembly: GCF_004348235.1. NCBI lineage: Eukaryota > Metazoa > Chordata > Mammalia > Carnivora > Phocidae > Phoca > Phoca vitulina. The sequence continues at coordinate 29,200,681 of NW_022589725.1, forward strand.
TGGCCGTTAGTAGCACTATTGTTATTATTCTAATAAAACAACTGTCGCATCATAACTAATTATTTTTATCATACAGTTGAGGCTTCAGAACACAGAGAGCATCGCACACGTGTCCCCTGGGAAGCAGGGCCTAATTCTAGACACCAGGCAACTGACCACTTATTTGCAACAATGTGCAATGAATATATAAGCCATCCTCAGGTTCCCAAGTTTGTCTTTTATAGGACTTGAACATGAGGCTTCTGTACATACTCTCTAAAATTTCAGAGAGTAGCTCACAACTCTTGATGGGTACCTCACTTTTTGTAGCAAATGAGTTCTGGAACGTGGTCTGTATGACTGAGGATCTAAGCAGAGTCTCTTTTGGTTCCACAAACAACCATCTCCTATTTCAACCTTTTTTTTTTTTTTTTTTTTTTTGGAGCGCAAGCCCTAGTGCACATGCGCGCACACGCCAGGGGGGTGGGAGGGGCAGAGGAAGAGGGAGAGAGAGAATCTCAAGCAGACTCCAATCCCAAAGTGGAGGCTGACACAGGGTTCCATCTCATGACCCGGAGATCCTGACCTGAGCGAAAATCAAGAGTCGGACGCTTAACGGACTGAACTACCCAGGCGCCCCTATTTCAACCTTACAATTGACTTTCCTGAGCAAATAAGGATTTGCTTTTCCTTTAAAATAAGGATGGATTGTATTGCTTTTCTTATAAAAGCAAAATAGGGTCACTGTAGGAAAATCAGGAATACAAGCGAGCAAAAAAAAAAAGTAGTAAGAAACACCTGGCAGATACTGTTCCTCCGCTCTCCCAACGCCGTTGTGCCCACCAAGAAACCTCCCTGAGAGAGGAGGAATGGCGTTCTTTCTCTTCCAAGCTTGCCTCCTCTGGAATTCACCCCAGCCTTTTAATTTCATTTCTAAGTGACTTAACATTCCAAGAAGAATCCACTGCTCTCTCAGGGGCTACTCCCCCTGCATTCAGTGGGCAGTTCACATGGCAGGGCAGCGATGGCCGAGTTTTACAAGCAGATGACACCTCCACGGCACTAAACAAGCCAGACTCCCCTTGGAATGGCCTCCAGCCCCTGCACACACCCCAACCCCAAGGCTACTGAGACAGTTTTTGACTCCTAACACAAAGTGGTATGTCTGTGCCCACTCCAATCTGTCTTCTGCTTTCCAAGATGAAGACAAAATGCCAGTCCTGTCTCAGCCTCCTTCATCCCTGCCTCCAGCCCTCTCATAAACACACTCCCTCATCCCTTAGGCCACACAACAGACAGCCTAGGCTCTAGTTTCCTCTCTTCTGCAGGGAAGGGGGTAGCCGAGAGTCAGTAGTCGAAGCTCAAAGCGGCTGTTGAGGGAATTTGGGTGAGAGACTGCATCTACTGAAGCCCCGCCGTAGCCATGGTGGGCGTGAAGGTCGTCTCTGGTTTGGTCCAAAACAGATTTCTCTCCTTCTATCCTAAGAGATCATCTCGGCTCTCGTTCATTTAGGGGAACCCCCATTGCATGTGGCCTGTGGATCTGATTCCCAGCTACAGTGGCTGTCCCATCTCTGGTTCTTAGCCAATCGAAGAAATATTTCCAGTTTTCCCCCGGGGAAGCAATGTCACTTTTCTGCCAGAGATTCTGTGAATTGACTTGTAAAGGGACTGTCACTTGGTGAACTCCAGTGCATAAGTGCCCTGGGTGCAAATGGAGATTTAAAAAAAAAAAAAAATGGTTTTGTTTTTCTTTTTTTTAGAATACAGCTTGTGTTTTGAATCCTTGTGATAATAGGGAGTATTGCATTTGACAAATGACTAGCGATGCTTTGTAATACCCAGAGTGACTATTACTCAGGGTAACAGTCTTTAGTTGTTGGCTTGTGAGTTTGCTTCTTGAATTTCTCAAGGTGGCCTGGCCTGAATGATAGGAAAGGGGCTCAAACTCAACACAGGACTCGGAGCCAGGGTCTCTTCCTGCTGTGGGCCCTGCCATCATCCTCTGTTCCCTCCAGCTGTGCTTCTTGGAGAGTTCCAGAATCCCTGAGGCTCCACTCTAAAAGGAAAGCCTCCATTCTGGACCTGCCTGCCTGTCTGTGTAGAATCTCAGCAGTAAAATGTGGCATTTCACTCATACCTGAGGTATGGACGTTCCAGAAGCCTCCATCAAAGTGGCCAGAAAACCTGCAGAACAGGATCCACAGTTTTCCCCCCGCTGCTTTTCCTGGAGCCTGTGAGCCATGACAAAAACAGAATGTGCTTACAACAGAAGCCTGGGAAATTTTCTGAGTGGATGTGGTGGCATCAGGTTCAAACTGAACATAGGCAAATAATTTAGATCTGTGCTATCCAGTAAAGAAGCAACTAGCCACAGATGGCTGTTTAATAAAATTAAATTTAAATTAATTATTAAAATTAAATTTAATTAAAAATTCAGTTCCCTACACTTGTCATGTTTCAAATGCCCCATAGCCACATGTGGCCAGTGACTACAGTATTGGATGGTGCAGATATAGAACATTTCCATCATTGCAGAAAGTTCTGTTGGCTAACTCTGGTCTAGATATTTGTGAATATATGATGTATATGAGTGTGTATCTATATTTTATCTGCAGAGCAATTCTTAAGTGTAGGAAGATTAATATCTCCATTGTACAGGTAAGGAAAAGGAGCTCAGATAGTTCCAAATGCTTTGCCCATAACTGGACCTTCATTCTACCCACATAGCTCTCTACCTATGGGCTAGAGCCCAAATGATTGTTGGTCATATATCAGCTCACCTGTTATGTTTCTGACCCTGTTGTGAATAAATAGCATCTTTTTTTGAGAGATCTAGCTAGCAACCTTGCATACTCTGACTTCCAGACCTGGCCTCATGCTTGCTCTCCACTAAACTGGATGATTTCCCCAGAGCGTGGTACCCCACCTCCACCACCACCACCAGATCTCCATGGCCAGTGGGTATCTCACGCATCATTCAGCATCAGCATCTATGCAGAGTGCCTATAATAGCAGCACTCCATGAAACTATTAAAGCATATATTTTGAAAGTTCCTCAGGAGAGTATTGACTTTACCAATGAGCTACAGGTTAAGCTTCAACAAGCCCTCCCAGGTTTGTGGCTTTGGTTCCAAGGGTCATGCAGTACCAAGGCTTGGCTCTGAGCTGGGTGTGTGATCATCTTTTCATAGATGGGATCTACAAGATGTGTGTTTTAAAACACCCACCATTTTATGCTCCAAAATAAAATATCGTGTCAAGGGAAGATACTCACACAGGGAAAAGCCCACAGAAGGGGAGCCAATACCATGATTAGGGCACTGTGCTCCATGTTCTCACACGTGGTCTGATTTAATCTCACAAAACCCATCCATGATGACAGTGAGACTTCAAAGTATTTAAATAATTTGCCCAAGCTCTCCTGACCAATAAGCATAGAAGAGAATTCCAACCCAAATAGGTTTATTCCCGAAGTCTGGAGTCTTTCCATTACACTGTGCAGTTTAATGTAGTTTACTTTATGATGTTTCTGATGCAAGAACTTTTGAGCGTCTTGCCTTCAAGGGAGGCCATATCCAGGAAGGAGACTGGTTGCGTGGAAAGTCAGCTGAAGAATGTTTAGGCTGACCCTCCATGGGGCTCCAACTCTGTGACCAAAGAGGCTTCCAAATTCCCCTGATCTTTCAAGGGATGCTCCTTCACTAGGATTAATTAACCCCATTTCAGCTTTTTCTATGATGGTAATAACAATCACAATAACAACAACTTCTATTTATCAAGATACTTAGCACTTCAAAAGAAAGGCATTATGAGATCCTGTCTCAGCCTGGGTTGTCCCAAAAGTAGACCCAGAAGTAAGACTTGGGTGCTGACAATTTTTTGAAAGATGATCCCAGGAAAAGCCAGTAAGGACTGGAGATGTGAGACAGGGAGAAGGAAAAGAACCAGTCAGGAGTGCATTGATGAGCAAGTTGCCACAGTGGGCAACAGGCTCAATCCCACTGGGGACATTGAGTTGTCCCACTGAGGAACAGGGATGCCAGGGTATGTTCATCTATCACTTTCTATCCAAATCACTGGTACGGGGTGGTCCCTGAGGGGTTCAATCCCTGACACTTTGGGGCTGCCCTGCACATCGGCTGAGCAGGCTCCCATGGTGTGGGGGAAAGCTCCAGGAGAGCAGCCCAGAGATGCTGATACCTGAGATGGGAAGCAGTCAGAATACACGGGAGCTGCAGCTGCAGGTGAACTCGGAAGGGGTGTGGAAGAAGTGAGATGGGCTTGAGCAGCATCCGCTACATTTCCCTTCCACACAGAAGGTATAGGCAAGGGGCATAGGTAAGGTGCTCAGGCTCACACCGCTGGTGTGTCTGATTAACCCCTAAGCCCCTGCTCTTCCTGGTAGCCGAAGCTGCCTCCAAACCCTAAGTATAGTGTGCCCGTCCCTTACCATATCTCCTCATCACTTTGCCCTTAGGAAAATACCATCCACTGGAAAGCTGGTGCTGAGCCTCACCACTGATGCGTGTGAGGGGAAAGAAAATTTCGTCCGCTACCTTGAGCACGTCCAAGCTGTCATCACAGTCAATGCCACCAGGAGAGGAGACCTGAACATCAACATGACTTCCCCGATGGGCACCAAGTCCATTTTGCTGAGCCGGCGTCCAAGGGATGATGACTCCAAGGTGGGCTTTGACAAGTGGCCTTTCATGACCACCCACACTTGGGGGGAAGATGCCCGAGGAACCTGGACCCTGGAGCTGGGGTTTGTCGGGAGCACACCCCAGAAGGGGGTGCTGAAGGAGTGGACACTGATGCTGCATGGCACGCAGAGCGCCCCTTACATCGACCAGGTTGTAAGGGATTACCAGTCCAAGCTGGCCATGTCCAAGAAGGAGGAGCTAGAAGAGGAGCTGGATGAAGCCGTGGAGAGAAGCCTGAAAAGCATCCTGCACAAGAACTAGCGCGGCAGCCGGGCCTCGACCGCCTCCCTCCGTCCCCCATCTCTGCCTCTCTGTCCTCGGGCCACACTCTGTCAGGAACCTAGCAATTACTGTCACCCTCACATAAGCTATTCCAACTTCTTGATCTGAAGCTTCGCTCACTGTCAATGATTCTTTTCATCACAATGGACGCAATCTTTTTACTTCCATGCCCCAAATACAGTGTTCCCACCAAAACCTATGTCCTATTTGTGACTCTAAAGTTCTTTATTTGTGTCATTCAAATAGGTGATAGCCAGCAAACAAAACTGGGACAGCTTCCTCCTCCATTTTGTTCATATCTGAGAAGAGAAGGCATTTAAAAAGTCACACTCAGTGACTCCAAGAACGTTTATTCATGGTCTCAATTGAGGACCTGTTACATAAAAAGAGAAAGATAATAACAGAAGGTGAGCTCTGAGTCTCTAAAGCACAACAGATGCTGTAAGTCCTTTGGGGAAAAATGTTTTGAACTTAGCAAGATTTTTCAGTGACGTAGATGAAGGTGGTGTGATGCAAAAGACGCCATCCATGACAGCCCTAATCACTGGCTGGGGAAGAAAGAGTCAAAAAGCATGAGCATTGGAAATCGTACCACTGACGCCAACAGCATAACTTGTCCTACTCAGCCAGCGTGATCCATATGAAACCTAAGTAGCATGGCTGTCCTTTTCACCAGCTGCTGTTCTGTTATGGTAGGATCTGCTAGAGAAGCCCAAATTAACTCAGTTTGTATAGAATTCATCCCAGCCCCAATTTTCTGGGGTTCCTCACATAGCTATCCAAAAGAAATAAGGTGAGGCAAGCCTGGCAACATGTCTAGGAAAGAATAGCTCAGTGGCTTAGAACACAGGAACGTTCCTCTTCCTAAATCACTTTGGAGCTTCTGAATCCGATGTAAGTGAGAAGCGAGATGAGTATTTTGGGCACACATATACTTGGGCTTTGATTTCTAAAACATATGGTTGTGATTCTTTGATGTGTTGGGGAAATGGCCTCCATTCTGGAAGAGGTGTGTAAAGAGTGAAGGGGGCATGTTTGAAGATGTGGACCCTCCATTTGTGTGGAGTTTCTTCTGCCAAAGGGGGGAAATGCTGACCCATCCTCCAGCAACATGAGGCTGAAGGAAGCAAGAGAAGACCTCCTTAGGGAAAGCACACAGTCACCATCTTGACAACTAAACAATCTGTGAAGATGTTTAACAAGCAACCCAAAGGTGACACACTCCTCCCCCTGTCGACCCCAAAAGACGCAGCACCATTTCATTACCAAATGGAAATGCTTTTTATTGGACCCGTCATCGCTTTGTTTTTCTCCCCAAGGATTGGCCCCTTTATTGGTTTGATTTGATTCCCAAGACTGATCAACCACTTCTGGCTGCATTTCTCCCTTCCCATGGGAGCGTGTAGCTAAGCTCAGAGTTCTTTTCCTTAAAGCCAGCAACACAAGGGCACTAAGTTCCATTCCTTGAAGGTGGCGACTTTAAGAGAAAACTCTGGAAAACCCATTTTCTTTCTTTTCTCCACCCCCCCATATTGGCATGAATTTCTGTCTTCTCTAACACCGTATGACCTTCTCTATATAATGCTTTAAAATGTAATAATATTTATGATTTTTAAAAGAAGTTTATTACCTGTTGCAAAGGTCTTTTTAAACCAGTTTAGATTTAAAGAAAAAAATTAATGGAAACCATCAAAAATTCATTTCATATTAACAGTCTGAAAATAAACCAAAGGACATTATGTGTGCATATGTGTGTAGGTGCACACAGAGATATATATACATATGTAGACTATATACATGTGTGTATGTATGTATATATATATACACTTGTATAAATGTATATACACACATATACCTAAAATGTGTGTATGTGTATTTATTGAAGAAACCGACACCATATTCATCTCTTAAAGAATATTCAGAGAATATCAAGATGATTCTGGCTGAAGAAAAAGGCCGGTGGAAATTCAGGTGAAAATGTTCGTTGATCCCCATTGCATCACCTCTGTAATTTTGCAGCTTTCTGTATAAACATTAAATGTCTTATATAGCAGCGAAAATATAAAATAGTTGTCCATATTTTCACAGCTGTGGTATAATTTATGAAATTAGAGAGTAACTTATCAGCTTCTTAATAGAAATGGCAAGTTTTGATATGAGTATACAGTATATAAAAATATATATAGTGCTATATAAAAATATTTGGTCTCTATTTCATTTTTTGCACCAGTATTAACACAAAAATATGTCTAGCTAGTGAGGTTTTTACGATGATCCTAATGCAAGAGACAGTTATTTATAATCATTTATTTTAAAAAATGAAAATAAGTGAATTAATCAAGTTAACATTGTTACACCCTGTGACAACATTTTATAAGTAAATTTAAAAAGACATGTTGTAAATTAGGAGACTCAACAATAAAACATTACCTTCCAGAAACTATGTGGGATGTGATATATATTACATAAAAACACTTTCATCCATTCTAAGAGCAGATAATAAAAAGTTGCCAAAAAGAGATCTAAAAAGCCTGCTTTCATAAATTTGCCTGAGAGATTTTTAATTAGCAGATAAATCACATACCAATTATGATCTACAGCAACATTTTTCAAACTCAAGTTATATGCCATTAACAAGTTGTAAAAAAAAGACTAACATTTTGAAATAGAAAACAGAATGGAAACGAAACGAAACTGGAATAGAATAGATCATGCATATTAGTGAGTATTGTTTCTTGAAATATTTGTTCTGTGTGTGTGTGTGTAGAAAACGAGAATGTGTGTGTGTGCATGTGTGTGTATTGGCTCACAAGGTAAATATTTCTTACTGTTGGTGGTGGTCAAAAATCTTTTAGAAAGGCTCTTCTAGAATGTATTCATCAAGCTAGACTGAGTTATGCTGTAGTAACAAAGAGCCCCCAAATTTCAGTGGCTTTACACAGCAAAGGTTTACTTACCATTCATATGAATTCCTCTGAGGGTTCAGGAGACTCCCCGAGGCCACAGACTCAGGGATTCAGGCTGCATTAATCTTCAGTCTTTGTAATCATAACACAAGATTGCTAAGTCACCACACAGAAGAGAACCCACAGAAGACTCTCATCCACTCCTTATGTTCAGCCTGAAGGAGACACACATGTCATTTGAGCTACTCTGCATTGGCCAGTACTGGTCAGTGACCCTTCCTAAATGCATGGCAGCTGGAAAATGTAGGACATCTAATGGAATACTTGATGAGCATTGCAGAGAGCTTAGCATTCTCTTAAAATATATTCAGTACTGATTTACCTCTCTTCATGGATAATACCGTGAATAGTATTACAAACTAGCTGTCACCCATGGGACCACAAGCTAGTCTAGCAATCTTAATAGTTATTAATAAAATACTAATGTATTGTATTTACCATGGTTCATTGTAAAAACAATGTTTAATTTTGTCCCATGATCTAATATTTATCAAACCCAATTAGTAAAATCTTAAGAGAGGCTATGACCAAAAACAGACAGTGAAGGTATAAGGTCCAAAGTCTGAGGCTGTGACAAATTGAGACGCTGCTTTTCTATATTTAAGCTCAAAAATTGACTTCCAAAAGATTAAATTAAAACTGATCATTCTTTTTTTATTATTATTATGTTATGTTAATTATCATACATTACATCATGTGATCAGTGCCTTTCATTGGTTGGACTGAAACCCACATACTACAAAACCTTTGGGAAACATAGCTCAGCATTTTAGATTTAGAGAGGGAAATGTTTAATTGGGGAATTGATGCTCTCATAGCCAGAGAAATTTCTAAATTAGAAATTTCTAAAAATCAAAATGCCAAGGTTAAAGACAGTGGTCGTGAGAGAGAATAAGGGGTTCTAAAAACTCTGAGAGTTTGAAATAACATCAACACAGACTGTGTCCTGGACCAAGGAAGATGATTTGGCTGCAGCCAGCTGGATGGTTCTCTGTCTCCAAAGAAGGAATGAGTCAACAGAAAAGGTGGGGAGAGGGGCCAACACTCGGCATGTGGGAGCTTAGGATAATGGAGATCAGGGGAACAAGAGTTGGCAGAGGGATCTGGAGGTGTTAAGGGTAAGGAAACACAACAGCTTGATATAAAGGGGAATTCCAGTCTCCGAAGAGCTGAAGTCCATTGAGGACAGAGCCCAATGCATGAGAAGCCACCCCCAGTCAACACCACCCACCTGCCAATGGTCAGATTCCATGCCCACCCACAGCCTCCTGAGCCTTATTTGGCTTCCCAAAGACATTAACACCAAGGAGAGGAGATAACCAGCACAAGGGATACCAATACCTGGATCTCTAGGGGAAAAGATCCCCTCTTTGCATTGCAAATTAAGTAGTTTTTGAGTTTTTCCACTAGTCTCTTATGTATTTAGCTGTCAAGAGACCCTTTCCTTGGGTTCAAAAAACTCCAGTTGAATTTGCTTGTGGATTCATAAGGGACCAGGAATCAAAGTTTAACCTGAAGCAAATTCTCCAAGCTAGCCTGCCAGCTTCATTTTTCTCTTAGAAGAGTCTCACTGTTTTGAACCTGGGGATACAATGAAATGAGGGTGAGAAATGCACTTGGCCCAAAGAGATGAAGACTTTGTATTACTAAATTCTTCATGTTCAGCCCTACTTGGTTTGGGGTAGTGTGGGGGTGATTGGAAATCTCAGACCACGAGTTTAAGATGCCCCAACAGCCAAATGAGTCTGGAAATTCCTTTGGTTGGATGTTAACTGACACTGATTTCCACCATGGAGGGTTCAGACCAACTTGCCCTCACCATACTAGTGTGGGTGACCCACCTCACAGTGCCTTCAAAGACGTCCCTTTGCACCCAAGAGGATCCGCCATTGGCTACTCCAAGCTGGACAGAAGGCAGAGGCTGCAACTTGCTTTGTTTTTTCTCTGGAGTTGCTGACTAACCACAGGTGACAGATAAGCCAGGTAGGAAGCTCCTCATCACAAGGATGCAAGGTTGACACATGCCAACCAAGCAGATGAAGGGGTGGGTGTGACTAGTGAGGATACCAGCACAGCAGAGTTATTGACCAGGGATGTATCTCATGGAAGAACATACATCTCAACTCAAAAGCCCTGTTTGTTTGAATAAAACATAAGTCAGTGTGGCTTTTTTATGGCATTTGTTTGCTTTCATCCAAGCATGAGAAATCGAAGTCAAGCATTGGTACTAATCAAGGTACGAGAATGACGTCCTTTATCATCAGTGTGCCAAATGTCATGAGTTTTGAGATGACTTTGTTCACCAACAACACCCCAACTACAAATCTATGGTACAAAAATTGCAGGAAAACTAGATTATAATGGCTGCTTGGAGATCTTTTCTTATAAGCTTGAAGTCAAGGAAAGACCTAAATGGAACTTTCCAACATGAAAGGGGAAGGAAGAAACAAGGAGAGATGCCAGGTCAGAAGTGTCTTCTGATATGTAAATTCATTTTATAATAGACCCTGTTGGAGCATGCCCTACATCGGGGATCAGCAAACTACAGTGCAGGAACCCAATCCAGCCTTCTGCCTGCTTTTATAAATACACTTGTATTGCAAACTGTCATGCCTGTTGGCTTTCGTTCTGTATTTCAGCATGTTTTCATGCTTAGCAGCAGGGTTGAGTAGTTATAATTGAGGCTGTACAGCCTATAATCTCGCCCTTTGTAGAAAACGCTTACCAATCTATCTCCTTGGCCTGGCCCGGAGGTCACCTGTAGACAGCTTCCACACATGCCGAGGATGCTCTCTCTGCTGGGGGTGTTCTCTGACTGCAGAGAAGCACCAGACTTACTGTGCAACAGGCAGAAGTGTCAGGGATTCAAGGCCCCGGGGCTGGGCCCTTATCTGAGGAATGATGGGAGCTGGTGCACAGATATCTCAGCTTCCTGCCTCCTCTTGAGACAATTTGAAGATTTTCTACCTGGTCTCTTCCGGGGTCCCCAGTGGGACGGAGCCCCAGATGCCCACAGCAGTGGCTGGTGGATTAATGCAGCCCGTGTTGGTGCCTCCCTTCCCAGCCTCACACCCTCTCCTGCACCAGTCAGAAGACAGGAATCCCACCCGTGATGTTAACAGGAAAGAGTGACATAAGCACCATAAAGTGAGTATGAAGAAGTATTATCTACTTAATCAGAAAGGCAAAAGAGACCACTAAAGAACACAGACCAAGCAGTCTAACACATGCAAGTCTGGGGCTCACTGTGAAGGGGAAGGCAGCTCTCTAAGACCATGGTGGGGTCCCTGGGAGGGGGCACCACCTGCCCGACTCCCATGCATGCCCAAAGCTGGTGTGTGTGTGCAGGTGGACGGCCTGGAAAGCCCAGACCTCTGAAGAGGGGTGTCAACTGCTCGGTGCAGGCATCTCTGGGGAGACTGTGATGAGGCTGGCTCTGCAAATTTTGGAAAAGTTGAGAACTGGCTACAGCAGCTGCCACCGAAAGGAATGGCTGCTGCCTGGGGGGATGAGGACAAACAAGAAGGAGCAGGTCCCGTTCCCCTCCTCCAGCCTTTCACTCTTCCACTCCCAGGGAGACACTGGCAAAGCGGGGACAGGGGCGCAGGGTCCAGCCCTGGCCCTGGAGTGTGGGGAGGCAGGCTTGTAGCTAAAAGACAGGTGCTTCCTAATAGCACTCTGTGCTCTTGTGATCACAGCGCTAATAAACCACCTGCAGCCAGGACCCTGCGTAGGGTCTGCTTTGGGATCTCTGGGGTTGCAAGCAACAGAAACCAACTCTAACTAATGGAAACAAATAAGCGGCATGTCCAAAGCATGTGGAGTAGCTCTCAGAACTCAAGGAAAGTCTGAAGAACCAGCCTAAAGGAGCCTAGAAAAGGGATAGAGATAGGAGCAACCCTAGGGAGAGAGAGACAGAGGAGACAAGTGGGGAACTTATCAGAACTCCCCCATCACCGGCCAGCTCCAGCATTTCCAGCCTCAGTTCTATTGGGCTCAGATTTCCAATTCCAACAGTGGGTCTGTTTTGAGACACTTGCCCACCCCACAGCCAGAGAAAGGCAGGATGTCTTCACAGTCTGATCAAGGCTGTATCCAGTGTAGGAGGAGCAGCTCCTCAATACAAAGTCGGGACTGCCACCTGAGGAGTGGGGGTTGTTGCTGGGCACATGCCAACCAAGCAGCTGTCTTAGGTTGGGTCCTCCCAAAAGCTGAGTCTGAAACAAGGTCAAGTCGTTTACTGGAAAGGAGCATCTATATACAGGGAGCAGGGAAGTAAGACAGGGATGGAAGGAGACTGATTCGGGGCATATGGGTGGGTGGGTTTCTTTGGGGGTCTCTGGGGCTCAGTGGGGAGAGTGTAGAACACCTCAAAGTTATCCCAATGGAGGGGAGAGAGAGCTGGGGTATTTATGCTCCAGGTCCTGTCCATCTGGTTGAGGGCTGCTCCCAGGAGCATGAACGCCACAATGCTCCCAACATGCCAGGTGTGTAGACTGAGCACATTCCTATGACCACACGAGCCCCTAAGCCAGACTCGCATGTGCTTGGCGTGAGAAGCCTGGGGAAGTAGGCGTGAACCAGAACAGCAAGGGTCAGGGGATCTGGGGGATCAGCACCCAGGGCGGCTCACATGACAGCAGTTACTGGTCACCGACTCAAATGCTTGGTGAATGGGAGGGGTGGGCAACTGGGATTCAGCTTCTTTAGGGGGGTTGGCAGCTTCGGGAGACTCTCAGTCCTGGACTTGAGGCTGAGTCATGGAAAAGGAGGCTGGGACTCTCTGGTGCAACAGTTCGGACCAGACTCACAGTTCGGACCGGCCACCTGCAGCGCTGGCACTTAGGTACCTTGGGGCTTGTCAGAGCTCTGGTGTTCCTCTTGTCATCGATGCTACAGGGAGGCCTGCTCTGAGCCCCCATGTTTACTGACAAGAAATATTTTTTATAAAATTAAAGTGCTTGTTTCCAGAGACCTCAGGGAGAGGGGAAAGCTAGAAAATGACCCCATTCTGCAGCTCCCTGGGGAAAACAGAACCAAGCAGGGAAAGTGGAGAGAAGCAGGTAAGAAAAGGGCAAGCGGGGTTCTGGGGGACCAGGGACAACTAGCCCAGCTAGACCCCAAAATGTCCATTGCAGGCACCCCACATTTCACACAGTGAGCTCGGCTTGAGGCTGAGGTGAGGCAGCCAGGAAATGGTGTTTTCTTGGTTCCTGCCTCCCTCCTGGACCTCATCTCCTCCATTGTCCATCCACAGTCCCTTTTATTTCTCCTCCTTGAACAGGTTAAGTCCATCCCTGCCCCAGGGCCTTTGCACTTGCAGTTCCTCTGCCTGAAATGCTCTTCCCTCAGCTCTGCACATGATTAGCCCATCTTGCCATTCAGATCACATGTCACCTCATTTATGGGATCTTTGCTTGGCCATCCAATCCAAAGTAGACCCCTGGTCATTCTTACAAATCACCCTATTGGTTCCCTTCCTAGTATTGTCTCTCCAATGCTCTTATTTAGTTACCTGCTTATTTGTGCATTTCCTTCCTCCCCATGCCAAAATGACCTGTCTGTGAGAGCAGAACCACATCTGATTTTCTCTGCTGTCTCCTTAGTGCCCAGAACCATGCATGACACAGAAAGGGCCCCAATCCATTTTTGATGATAGATTAAATATAATATAAAAATAAACTTTCTTTCCAAAAAGATGACCCTGCCTTTTAAAATATGAACTGAACATACAGTCCACACAATAAAAAGACTTAATGGGGAAGAGATAAGATCTTAAGTGGTTGTGATGTTAAATATAATACACACCCTGATCCAAATTCCTAGTACATTCTGGGCTCCAGCTAATGGTTTCCATCATTCTCTTTTAAGCTTTTAAATTATAAATATTTCAAAAGTGTGCAATGGAGTGGGTCCTCCATTCATCTTTTAGAAAGAACAACAAAAGCATATTTCTTTCTTGAAGTCAAAACCTCAAATGAATTCAGAACAAGATTTTTTAATGCTCTAAATAGATAAGAAAGGTAATATTTAGTATTCTTTCTATTATTCATAACAAAAAAATAATAGCATATAATTTACAACACCATCAATTTTCTTGAATAATGTGTCACTGTCTTGCCAGATACTTTTGTTTAGGCAGATGCAATAATCCATTTAAGCACATTTAATCAGTGCCCTTATGAGCATCTACACAGGGAAGGAGCAGTTTCTCAACTGGTATAAGTAAAAAAAAAAAAAAAACCAAACAAAAAGAAATGGGGGACTGTTAGTAGAAAAACAGATGCCTGGAGGCAACACAGAAGTTTTTGTAAAGATTGTAGTTTGCGGGAGCCTGGGTGGCTCAGATGGTTAGGTGTCTGCCTTCAGCTCAGGTCATGATCCCAGGGTCCTGGGATGGAGCCCTGCATCACATCCGGGCTCCCTGCTCAGTGGGGAGTCTGCTTCTCCCTCTGCCTCTGCCCTACCCCACTACTTGTGCTCTCTCTTGCTCTCGCTCTCTCTCAAATAAATAAAATCTTAAAAAAAAAAAAATTGTAGTTTGAAGTAATTTGTTTCCTAGGATGTGACACAGTAAGTACCTGAATGCTCATGTGCATGTCTGTGTGCATATGTGCCCAAGAGAGTGTGTAAACACATGTATATTATGGTATAAATTACAGTCATTGAGAGCATTGATAAACCTGAGAAATCTCCCCTTATCAGCGCAGCTCCATAAACGCTGGTTGGACTCATCAATTAAGTAGCTCCTCCACAAGGAACTACGCAGTGACATTTGGTTCTGCTTTTTGAAACCTGACCTAGGATCGCAATTTCTGAGCTAGAACATTTTCAGTAACTCAGACACAAGGACACTGGAGACATAGGCTGGGGCAGCTGGCGCTGGTGCCCCCTTCGATCCTCACGGTCCTTTACCATTGCCAAGTATTTCCATGCTGGAGGTCCAAACGCCTGCACCCATACTTCTGTGCCTGTGGGTTTTCTCGGCCCCCAAAGTTAGTGCCCTGGGAGCAGACCCCGCCCCCACTGGCTGACAGGAGTTGGTGGAAGGAGAGCCCAGCTCCCTCACCAACTCTGAGGCGTGTGTTCTACTCCATCTCCCAGGGTCCCTCGGGGTGACTGAGCTCCACATGCCCACAGCACTAACTGATCTGGTAGCGCTCACGTCTTATAGGCTGCCTTGCCGTCCCCATCTCCCTCTTGCACTCCCCTCCTGGCGCTTCCTGGGATCACACCCCAAAGAAACTACATTCGAATCCTTGCTTCAGGATCAGCTCCTTGGCGAACCTGAACTAAGATGCCTTTCATCATGTCCCTCCAACGAAACACTCATGCACCTGAGCACGTGTTTGTGGCTTGAAATGCAATAAAAAGCCACCAGTGCATCAACAAGCATGCTTCTGTGTGAAGTCCAGACACTCCCTGATTCTCTAATGCGTCTCTCAGTGACCCAGGATGAAAAGCCTCTTTCCTTAAAGGAGCAGGGTTTGACGGCCCCTTGAACACGGCATCCCTGTCCTGAGCATGGCTGACCCACCTACACTCCCAAGGCCCCTGTTAATTAGACAAAGGGTGTGCGAGCAAAGAAAACTTTTTAATTAAGGCTTCATTGGCAATGTCAGAAGGGTCTAATCCAAACAAGGAACCCTCACTCTTTTATCCTGTGTTCTAAAATATCAAAGCACTTCCCCTACAGTGGCCCCAAAGACATTGTCTCCCATTAAGCCCAGGAGTGTTAAGAGCTCTTCTCTCCCAATTTCTTCTTGTTTGCCTTCGTCTTCCCAATCACGGTCTCCACAAGGACAGCTGTTTCCTCATATGTCTGAATGCTCTCAGTTGTTATCTTCTCAATGGACTCCATCACTTCCACCTTCTCATATGCCAAAGTCCTGGGGGGGCTTCTCTCCTGCGAGCTGCTACTCCTTGCCCCATGCCTCTCCAATCCACCCGGACCGACTCCAGGCCTTTGAGACTGGGGTGGAGATGGTGGTCCCTCCGGACCAGGTGGGACCACGGGACAGGGCCTCCTGGACGCCTCATCCTCCTTCTGGTCCTCCCGTTTCTCCCCAGGCCCTTTCAATCCTTTGGCACTAATCTCGTTCTCCTTGTCGGCAGCATGCTGGTCGGGTGGGTGTTCACCTTCTTTACCCTGAAGATCGCCCTGTCCATTCTCCAGCGGGGGCCCGGGCTGCTCAGGAGAGGGCTCCACAGGGCTGTCACGATGCAGAGAGTCATCCTCAATGGAAATAACCACTCCACCTTTGGCTGGGATGGAGGATGAATAGAACCCAGGGTCCACATAACTGGCATCCCCGGAGACCAGCACGTACCGTCCTTTGGTGAAGAGGTCAGCTGGGGGCTCGGGTTCTTTGGGGCTTTTCACTTTATCCTTGACCTTCTTGAATAGTTTCCCAAAGGCTTTGCTTATCTTCCCTCCATCTGGCACGTCCTCTGGAGCCACTTCTGTGGTTGGGGGACTAGCTTCATCACCTTGTAATTCAAGCTTAGACTCGCCTTCTTCTTTAGGAACCACCTGCACCGGCTTTGTGTCTTCTGGACCTTGCAGGGATATGTCTTCCAGACTTTCGTCAGCTTTGTCTTTAGCTATGATCTCCTTTTTCCTTGGAATGTTCTTGGGGAGACCTTTTTGTCTTGGTTTTGCTGTTGTTATATTCTGCACAGCCCTAGTGAGATCTAAAAAAAAGGGTGGGGGAGGCAGGGAGGGAGCATAAGTCAAGTTTGTCAATGAAAGAGGGAAAAAACGTATTTGTTGAAAAATAGGCTGCCTTGGAGACCAATGCCTAGCACTGGGTAGAGCTTACCATACACAGGGCAAGATGCCTGAATCTGACCCATAGCATCCATGACCCACTTAAGGTCCCACCTCTGTGACCAGCTGTGTGACTTTGGACAGGTTGCTTGACCCCTCTGAGCTTGGAAAGGGAAGGGAAGGTGCTGCCTGTATGGACTCTCACAGTTCCCATTACACTGGGTACAACTTACTGAAACGTTCTACAGCAATAACACTTGGTGTCCCCACCCCAGCCACAACGAATACTAGTCAATGGAACTCATTATACAGAGTCGTCCTCGCCGTGGACTTTTCCAAAGGAAAGACAGCAGAACTGCCTCGGTCTCCAGTGTGTTCTGAATGGCTTCGGGCACGGGAATCAAACTGATCTCCCTTGCTCCATATGCATCGCAAGCTAAATAAATACAAATACCCCTCGAGCGGCATCCCCTTCCTCCTGGGCAAAAGAGGAGGCAATTATTAAATTCAGAAATAACAGGAATCTTGGGCCACCTGGGTGGCTCAGTCGGTTAAGCAACCGGCTCTTGGTTTTGGCTCAGGTAATGATCTCAGGGTCATGGGATCAAGCCCTGCATCAGGCTCAGCACTCAGCGCGGAGTTGGCTTGAGAATTCTCTCTCTCTCTGCCCGTCCCCTCCCTCCTTCTCTCTCTTTCTAAAATAAATCTTAGAAAGAAAGAGAGAGAGAGAACGAGAGAGAGAGAGAGAGAGAGAAAGAAAAGAAGGAAAGAAAGAAAGAAAGAAAGAAAGAAAGAAAGAAAGAAAGAAAGAAAGAGAAAAGAAAGAAAGAAAGAAAAGAACAGGAATCCCCTGTTCCCAAGGCCATCTTCATTTCTTTAGACTAGCCAAAAGGAAAAATGGAACATTCAAGAAAGCATACACAATCTCACCTCACCTCATCCATGAGGCTTTTCAACCTAACCTGCATGCTGATTTTTTTTTTTAACTTTTTCATCTCAAAGGTCTTCTCCATACCCTACCTCCATTAACCAGAGGACTGACAGACAAAGCAAAGGCATCCAGCATGGGGTGACTCAGAGCGCTGAGTGAACAGGGAATGGCAGAAATGAGCCGTGAAGCCATAAGGGAGGAAGAGACATGTCAAAGAAGCCTGCTGGGGGCGGGTAGGGGGTGCCTGCAGGAACTGCTATGGAATTTCAGGGCCCAGCGCAAGAGGAAAAGGCAGGGTCCCTGTTCAAAATCATTAAGAATTTCAAGACAGGGACAGCGGAGCACTAAGCCAAGTGTGCGTACAGGGCCCTGGGTGTAGCTGCATGCTTCTAGACCCAGCCCGGGGACAGCTGCCCTTTCCAACACATTCTAACACGGAAACCCCATTTCTACAAACCCCTCTGAGCTTTCTGAGGGACCTGGATTTGAAGGCATTATAGGTATGAGCAATCAATAGCACCATCTTCTCTTCTCCCAAAACACTGTGTTTGTTCAGCAGTGGGGAGATTTTGCTGTGAGGTAACATCTCACAAGTGCATGAAACCATCCCCAGAGGACCAAACGTTGACGACAGAAGCCATGCTTGCCAACCAAGCTAGTTCTGCTCAGGGTTGAATGGAAGAGAAATGAGTAGTAATTGAGCATCTACTCTGCCCCAGACACTGGATTAAGCATTTTTGCACAGCAGAGCTCATTTCATTTGCTGAAGCGAACACTGAATTATACTTTCTCCCCAGTGAAATGCTTCAAGTCTGAGGATGCCATTCCCAAGGTGGTCCATCCCCCCCAACTGATTTTTCTCCTTGTCAACTTTCTGGCTCAGTCACTCAGCACCTGTGGGAGTGTATCAGAGATGGAGAGAAGACCTCACATAAAACATTAAATTTCCAGATGGATCAGAAGGAAGCACGAATGCTAAGTTCAGGAAGAAAGCTGTTTGATTTTCTTTCCTGCTTTTCCATGATGGAAAACAGCAGAAGCCAGGGTTGAGGAGCATTACCTTTCCCACCAAGCTGAGAACTGAGAGAGGTTCCATGGCTTGGGGTGAACAGGGTGACAGGAGTTTCAATGAAGGCAGAGTTCAGCCTGGAGAAAGAACCAGAAAGACGATGGTCACCATCTTTAATTCATCAAACCAAACAGATAGTCGGGGTAAGAGTGACTCTCTAATGTGAGCAAAAATGAGGAAAGCTTTCTCTAGATCAGACTATTCGTGAACCACATATATATACTTACACACTAGATGAGGATGGGAAGGATTCTTTGAGCTTAAGTCATAAACTATGAAACACACATATAGGAGAATTGTAAAATGGGAATTGCTTATAATCTAAAAATGCCATTTCTCTGTTGAACAGAGTTTTTGTTTTTGTTTTTTTAATAAAAGAGTAGCCAGCCCAGGGTGAAGTATTTAGGGCAACCAGGATATGATATCTCCAACTCCTTTTAAAAAAATAATATGCATTATATAAAGAGAGAAAAAATTGATAAAGCAATGGAGATAAAATTGAAACAAGTGGTGAGTCTAAGAAAACAGTGCTCAGGGGTTCTGTGTTCTATGCTTACAACATTTCTATCAACTTGAAATTAGAACAAAATTAGAACTTATGAACAAACTAACAAAAGGGCTATCCGATGACCTTTTTGTGAAGCCTTGCCTCCAAAACAAAAATGTTCACACAGTCACTTAAGTGCCCGTTCAAGATTTATTTTCATGTGTGCAATAAGCATTCACTGTGACATAATATAATTTAGGATTGTGCAACAATCCATTGACCATAACTAGAGAAAGAAAAAGAAAATCTTGCTTTCTCTGCTAAACCTTTGAGCACTTGCAACCAAGATACAGCGTCCAGAGTGAAGGAAAGAACTGCTCCTGGTGGAGTAATACTGGGTGCTTCTCTTTTAATTCAGTCGAAATCCCCCAAGTCAGCAAGACTGAATCAAAGAATCACAACTTAATAGACAGTGAAAGTCCTTCTATGAGGTAATTTCTACGAGTCCCCAAACTGCTCTCTGAATGATATCTACAGATACGGACAGGGACACAGACACAGATATAGATGATGTAGGCGCAGATCTACAGAATATAGATGCAGACAGAGAGAGAGATGTACATGTACCTGACACAGGTGTGCAAGCAGATGACGTCGGTGCAGGTGTGAGTGTGCACACACTTGAGGACGATGTAGATCTAGATGACATAGGTATAGATGAAGAATAGGGGTAGGTAGAGGTAGATGAAGATGTAGATGGCATGGATGTAGGTGTACATGGTATAGAAGTCGATGATGTAGATGTAGGCATAGATGATATAAATGATGTAGATAATGTAGCTGTAGGGGTGGATGATGTAGGTGTAGATGATATAGATA
Organism: Phoca vitulina; assembly: GCF_004348235.1. NCBI lineage: Eukaryota > Metazoa > Chordata > Mammalia > Carnivora > Phocidae > Phoca > Phoca vitulina. The sequence continues at coordinate 29,220,750 of NW_022589725.1, forward strand.
TAAGTAATGTAGATGTAGGTGTAAGGATAGGTGTAGGTGTAGATGAAGGTGATGTTAGCATAGGTGCAGATGATATAGAAGTAGAGGATGTAGATAATGTAGCTTTAAGTGTAGATGGACATGTTCATGTGGATGATATGGATGTAAGTGTAGGTGTCAGTACATACAGATCATGTAGAGTGATGATGAAGACTGTAGGTGTAGATGATACAGACAGAGAGAGAGATTGAGATAGGGGTCGGGAATATGGGATAGGGATAGGAGATAGAGGTAGGGAACAGGGAATAGAGACAGGGATGGGGTAGGGGGTAGGGGATAGGGATTAGAGGTGGGGCTAGGGACAGGGGATGGGGATAGGGAAAGAGATAATTGCCCAGCTATCCTGAAGTTAATGGAGCTCAAGTCACAGCTCCATTATGATCAAGACCACCCAGTGAATCGACAGCCATACTACTGACCCAACCAGGTGATAAAAACGATAGCAGCAGCAGTAACAACACCAACACCTCTGAGCAGGTGTTGAGTGCCAGGCACTGTGCCAGGCACCTCACCTGCAGCATCTCATTAAATACTCCTGGTCATCCTACCGGCTAACGCATTTATGTCCCCAGAGGCTTGTGGAGCCAAAAGCAAGCTTCTCCGTGAGGTCTTTTGTGACCACCCTTCTTAAAATTTCAAACACTCCCACCATTGCCCCCTGGCCATGCCCTCTCTCCTGTCACCATTTACTCCATGGTGCTTGGCCTCTGTTCCAAAGTCATCCATCAGCTGCCTCCCCAACTAGGATTCCAGCTCCACAAGGCCATGGAGTTGTGTTGCCTCCCCTGCCCCGTCCCCACCACCTGGAACTGTGCCTGGCACACAGGAAGCACTCCACGAGGACCCATGGAAGAAGCAAGTGGCCAGGACAGGGAGAGGGGTACAGTCTCGGGGGGGGGGGGGCCTGTCTGCGACCACACCTGTTGCCTTCATTCTCAAGGATCCGATGATACCGCTCCAGCTCGTTCTTCAGTGTCTGCTGGGCGACCACCAGCTGCCGGCAGTCATAGGAAGACTTCTCCAGGCTCCTCTCGGCCTCCTCAATCTCCTTCCGCAGGGTTTCGATCTGTTCATTATAGAGCTGAATCTCGTCATCGTAACACTCATGGGCATCTTTAATAGCTTGTTCCAGGGCCGAGGTCTGTGGGCAAAGACACAGCTGTGAGGAAAGCCATCCTGCCTCTTCCTAAGACACAGGCTTGACCAGGAGAACCTGGGCTCAGGTACCCCGTTTTGTTTGCTTTGCTCCTTTGCTTCTCCACCAGTTTTGTTGTTGGCAATGAATTACTTTGGAATCCTGGAGCCAGAAAGGAACCTGGACACTAGCTAGCCCCAGCCCCCTCTGAAATCCGCCCTTAACAGAGTCTTTCCCAAAGAGAGTCTGAGGATGGAAAGCCCAGAAAATAAAAAGATGAAATTAGAACATCTGTCCCTGGAATAAAATGTATAATTTTGTATAACTGCTGTCCCTGGAATAAAATGTATAATTTGAATAAAGTATATTATTCATATTCTGAGTTAGCATAAATCTGACAGCCAAAAAATAGAAGCACACATACTAAATAGATAAGATGCTATTTTTGCTAAAGTAACGAAGTGGGGGGGGGGGGCTGTTTCTTGTTCTTATTTAATCACTATGACACTTTACTTTTGTCCTGATTTCTGACTAGTAGAGCTATATGTTTAGGTAGCTGAAGTGTGCATGTGCACTTGTGTACACATAAAACAACCTCAGGGTTACACTATTTACATACTAATGCAGGGCTAGTCAAAATTAAGGTAGGACAATAGAAATCTGACAGAATATAAGGTGGACTTCTATTCACTTTAAGAGCTTCTAACACTGCACAAAGAGCCATGTGTGTACTTATTTACAAGCTTAGTATTTATGTAGTCATGACGCTTTTGTGATCTCATTTTCCGAAGTAGGAAAGAATTCACCACGCATTATCAGTCCTCAAAACAAAATGAAACAAACAAACCAAAAAACCACTTCTACCTACAACAGCACATCCCAAAATTCAATGCGAACCACCCGAGGATGTTGTTAAGCTGCAGATACAGACTCAGCGGGTTCTACAATCCTAACCACTTCCCACATGATGCTAAGGGCACTGGTCTATGGACCACACCAGGAGTCATGGGGGGGCTGCACTGGTATCTGAGTTCAACGTCATGTATGTCTGCTACAAGGCATTTCATGCATGCAGCTGAATGTGCATACTGGACAATCTGGAGGATGAAATTCCTACGACACCTGATTCCTCACTTTACATACAGATGTGGCCTTGGAACAGTGAAGTTTCCTAAGTGATGACACTTGAAAACTTAGCTTACAATGGTTTTGGGGAATGTGTCTATTGTATCAAGAAGGAAGGAAGGAAAAAAGAAGGAACAAAGGAAGGAGGGGAGAAAGAAAGGAAGGAAGGAAGGAGGGCAGGAGGGAGGGGAGGGAGATGGGAAGGAAGGAAGGAAGGAAAGAAGGGGTACATATACTCCATACTTTGGGAAGTCGTTTGCCAGCCCATGTCATCCCCCTTGTCTGAGGCCTGTGCCATCTCACTCATAGAGGGGTCCCAACAGTAGTGTGATCTCACTCTTCTGACCAGAGCTACAGAACCAGGGCCAGACACAGACTGGCCTATCACATGCTTCCTCTCTGGGGAATTTGTAAAAGGATCTCAGAAATAGCAGTGAGCTGGTGGCAGGTTCACAGAACCCTGGGGCCGCCATCTTTCATAACGTGCATGGAGAAGTTAAGAAAAGCAACTCTTCAGAGAGGCAGAGAAATGAAGCCAAAGGGCAAAGACAAACAGAGATGAGAGAGTTTGTGGGAGAGAAGGGAGACAGAGAGTGAGCAGTTAGCTGCCTCAGATCCAAGTTCCTGGTTCCTGCCCCATACCCTGCTCTCAAATTCCATAAACTACCTTTTATATCCTGTTCCTTTGCGGGGGGGTGGGGGGGGAGGGGGTGGATAGTATCTTTACAGTGGAGAAACCCGGCAGACACCACCTTAACCAAGTGATCCAAGTTACATCACCGGCAGGAAGACATGCCCACATGATGCTCCCCTGATGAGAAGCACCCAGAAGGACACTCACTTCTGTGCGTTCCAGCCAGGAACACACAGCCTCAGCCTAATCCTGAAAAAAACATCTGGGAGCCCAAAAGGAGGGACATTCCCAAAATAGCAGGCCATCAAGGTCATGAAAGACAAAGAAAGGCAGGAACTATCCCACATTGGGGTAGACTAAGGAGACACAACACCTAAATGCAAGTAGGATCCACAGGAAAAAATGTGGGTAATTTGTGAAATCGTTGTCAAGTCTATTACAAGGATGGTATCATCGCTAGTTTCCTGGTTTCAATCACTACACTGTGGTTATTAATTAAGGAGCTAACATTTGGGGAACCTGGGTGAAGAGTATGCAAGAAACCCATGTGCTATTTTTTGCACTTTTGAGAAGTCTAAAATTATTTCAAAATAGAACTAAAGTGCACCCTTTCCTGTTTAAGCTTGTTTGACTGGGTTTCTGTTCCTCCTGAAAAAACGATTGTTTTAAATTCAAACAGTTACCTGTCATGTCGAATACCAAGGCCTCCCACTAATTCCTGGTGCAGCCGCATGTTCTGACCTATACCAGTGTTCACACACTCTAGGAAAGGCTTCCAAGAAATAAGGACTCTAAAAGACCCTTTTGAGGCTCAAATCTCAGAGACAAGAAGCCATCCAGGAATGGAAGAATCCTGAAGTCAGACAGACATTCCTTTTCTATGAAGCAGTCCTGAGCACAAGCCTGGGGGATGCTGGCCGCACTGGGCAGCAGGGAGGGTGCCTCTGATCAAAGCTTACCTTCCTCCCCTGGATACAGGAAAGAGCCCGTGCCCACAGCACCCAGACTTTAAAAGTACGCATATTCCACAAACAAATATCGAGGGGGGAAAAAAGAGATAACAGGGAACCTATAGGATAAAAGAGACTTAAAAGACGCAGAAACCAATTATAACGTGTGGACCTTATTTGGATCGCAATCCAAGTAAACGCTAAAGAATGAAATTGTGGGAAAGACTCCCCATTGGCTGATTCCATTTATATGACAATCTGGAAAAGACAAAGCCAGTGGCTGCCGGGGGTTGGGAGTGAGGTGGGGCAGGGGCTGCCCACGATGCACAGCTCCCCGGGAATTTCAGGGCGAGGGCACTATCCTGTCTTGACTGTGGGTGTGGGTACAGTGCTGCATGCACTTGCCATGCAGATGTAACATGTACCGAAAAGGGGGCATTGGCTGTACGCAGACAGCACCTCAGTTAATGATGAGACAATCAGAGATCTGATCCCCGACTGGACATCTGGTGATGCTAAAGAAGTACTGTTAATTATTTAAAGGTGGGTTCATGGACCCACGTTCTATAAAAGGAGCCCTCATCTTTTCGAGAGATCTGTTCAAATACGGCTGGATCAGATGATTTGGTGTCAGGGATTCCTTCAGAATTACATGGGGGTGTGTGGGGGTGTAGGAGATATAAGAGGGACCATGTGTTGGGGGATGGGGATCTGGGGGCTCATGAGACTGTTTTCTCATTTTTACGTATGTTTGAAGTGTTCCAAAATAGAGTGAAAGCAAAGATTATGTGTAAAGTGAGTCTACTGCCCCCTTTGGGTCTGGGTTCCCCAGCCCAGGGCGGGAATAATGGTTTGTGCGGGCAAGTTCTCACATGCAGCAACTCCTCAGCCTCAGGACCACCTCATGGGGGTGGGGCGATTATGACTCCGCTTTGCAGATGAGGAAACAGACACGTGGGCAAAGTGACCTGCCAATCAATACAGGATTCAGAGCCACCTATGCAGGGTCTGAGACCCTTCCTGAAACCATGGGCCCTCCTGCGTCAGCCTCTTCCCAGCTGCAGGAGAGCAGGACACACACGCACACACACACAAACACACACACACACTCTCTCTCTCTCTCTCTCTCTCTCTCTCTCTCTCCCCGGGCCCTTGGAAAACCCCCAATTCCCACATATCAACAGGCAAGCATCACCAGCATGTTCTCACTGAAGACCTAGGGGACACAGCGTGACCCCCACACAGACTTCTCCCTCCCTGAGCACAAACACTTGGCAAATTTTTAAACGGTAAGTAGGATAGCAACGCATTGTCACAAACTAGGACATTAGAAACTAGAAACTTCCAACCTTCCAGGGCAAGTATGATTTTTTTTTTGTATCTCATGAGTCAGTGGTGTGCTGGTGGGAGTTGCTGGGTGGTTGGTTGGTGGCTGTCCTCTGATGGAATCTGCGGGAGGAATGCCTGCCCTGGGAGGAGGCTCTGGGGATGTAAGGTGTCTTCCAATCTCTGACGGGCACTGGTGCTCTGCCTGATTCTGCCTGCGTCCACCAAGAATCCACAGTGTCCAGCGAAGTGCTGAATGAGTTTATAAAACTGGATTTACATCTATGTCAATGTGGTTTTTGCAGCTCAATAATTTAAACTATTCATCAGGGAGCACCTGGGTGGCTCAGTCGGTTAAGCATCTGCCTTCGGCTCAGGTCATGATCCCAGGGTCCTGGGTTCGAGTTCCGCATCAGGCTCCTTGTTCTGCGGAGAGCCTGCTTCTCCCTCTAACCCTCTCCCCTCTCGTGCTGTTTCTCTCTCTCTCTCTCTAATAAATAAATAAATAAAATCTTTTTTAAAAAATAAACTATTCATCAAAAGGAGAAATGTTCAAGAAAAATATTAAGAGCCCCACTTTCATCAGCTTAAAGGGGGCCAAAGAGATGTCTCTGCATGAACAAACCTGGAACCAGCTTCACTACCTGAGAATGAGATGTGGCCCCTCCTCCTAGGAGCCGAGAGGCCAGGGTGGGAGGTGACTCGCTCATAGAGACATGCCCAGGGCATCACGAAGCACATGGAGACCCTCGGATGCTGGAGGATGTCAGAGAAGGCCAGTCCTAGGTACCAAAGAAGAGAAGGTTCTTCTGGAAAGAGGAGAAGTGATGAGCCAAGGGGCAGGTGCCAGAAATCACGGGAGGGTCAAGAGAGGAAGAGAAGTGAGAGTAGCCCACTCACATCTCTGGGTTTCTTGGAGGGGAGCAGCCTCACAGAAACTGGAGAGAGAGGTGGGTAGAAGGGGTGGGCCGTGCCGCAACTTGACCTTCATCCTGAGCAAGGGTGACTGCTATGTTTCTCCTTGGACCGTTGACACCCTTCTGAGATCAGCTGCAGGCGGGAGCCACACCATGCGCTGCTCAGTACTCCCTGAACCTCATCTGGAGCTTGGCGATCAAGGCTGAATGAAGGAGTCAGTATTCGAGCACAGCTGTGGGGTCTGCTTCTGCACAGCAGGGGTCCACAGGGACCCAGGACAGTGCCTAGCAGTGAGCCCCCATCCAGAGCGGTGACCTCCTGCTTCAGTCCTCTTAGGCCCCCGGATGCCTTAGGCCCCCGGATGCCTTTGGGTCCAAGGTCGTTTGTAAAAAGGAAACGGGTTCCTTTTTCTCCACATCCTCGCCAACAGGTGTTGTTTCTTGTGTTTTTGATTTTAGCCATTCTGACAGGTGTGAGGTGACATCTCACTGTGGTTTTGATTTACATCTCCCTGCTGATCAGTGATGTTGTGCTCAACATCATCTGTTTGGTCTACAAAGAGTAGACCTTCACCAGTGTTCAAACACTTTTCATCTGTCGGTCTCCTGTATGTCTTCTTTGGAAAAATCTCTATTCAGGTCCTCTGCCCATTTTTAATTGGATTAGTTGTTTTTTGGTGTTGAGTTGTGTCAGTTCTTTATCTATTTTGGATATTAACCCATCATCAGACACATCATTTGCAACTATTCGGTAGGTGAATGGATAAAAATGAATGGAATATTACTGTCATAAAAAAAGAATGAAATCTTGCCATTTGCAACAACAGGGATGGAGCTAGAGAGTATAATATTAAGTGAAATAAGTCAGTCAGAGAAAAACAAATACCATAAGATTTCCCTCATGGAATTCAAGAAACAAAAGAAATGAACGAACAAAGGAAAAAAAAAACCAGACAAACAAAGAAAACAGACTCTTAACTATAGACAACAAACTGATGGTTATCAGAGGGGCGGTGGGGGGGAGGGGTAATGGGTAAAACAGATAAAGGGGATTAAGAGTACACTTGTCTTGATGGGCACTGATGCACAGAATTGTTGCATCATTACACTGTACTCGTGAAGTTAACATCTGCTGTATATTAATTATACTTCAATTTTAAAAGAGGGAAAAAAATTTTTTTAAAGGAAATGGAAGAAATCAAGTATTCTTCACTGATTACATGCTCTTACCAAAATCTACCACTAGATGGTGCTAGGCAACTTTAATGAGAAGTGATAACCAGGGAGGTTTACTCCTTCCAAGTAATACAGGACCTTTTTCACTTTCCTGTCACAGAAACTCTCAGTCAATGTGATTAGGGAGCCAGAAGTGCCTGTCCCTTTTCTTCCACCTCTAGGAAGTGCCATCCCAGTGGTTTCATGCATGGGCTGTGTTGGGCTTCAAAGAAGGGGCTGCCAGCTCTAATGGAGGATGCTATTCCTTCTATCCTGTGGACTAGGGTTCTCAAACTTGAGTCTGCACAACCACCCGGAGGGCTTGTTAAAACAGAGATTGCTGGGCCCCATCCCAAAGTTCCTGACTCAACAGGTCTGGGATGAGCTTGTGAATGTGCATGTCTGACAAGTTCCCAGGTGATGCTGATGCTGCTTGCTGGTTTAGGGACCTCACCCTGAGGACCATGCTATGGAGGATTCTGGAAGCATCAGATGCTCTAACCAGAGGCAGAACCAGATGCAGTGGTTCTGCCAGGTTGGAGCCCTCCGGCTGCAAGGAGTTCTCCCTCTCCCACCCTCCTCACTTGTCCCCAGTCATAGCATTGGCCCTACTGAGGGGCTAAGCCACCAAATCTACCTTGGAGACCCTCAACTCGGCTACTCCATTGGGAAGCCTCTAAAACCTTTCAAAATCAGCAAAAAAGCCAGCCATGAGCATCTCCTGAATATGCTATGGAAGGAAGGCCCAAGCCAGGGACTCAGGTGGACCGGATGTAGAACATTCTACCCAACCTGGAGCCCACCCTTATACCAGTGTTCTCAAAGTTCCTGGATCAGAAGCATCATCACCTGGAAACTCAGAAATGCACATTCTTGGGCCACACCCCAGAACTACTGAGTCAGAACCTCTTGGGTGGGCCCAGCCATATCTGTGTTTTAATAAGAGCTAATTAGGCAGACTTCTGGTACCCATGACCTTTGCCCCTTAGCTTTATGCCCATGAATGTTATGTTACACAGCAAAAGGGACTCTGCAGATGTGATTAAGGTTCTTAATCAGTTGACCTTCAAAAATAGGGAGATTATTATAGATTATTCCTGATCATATGAGCCCTTAAAAGCAGAAGTCAGAGAGATTAGATGCATGAGAAAAATTCTATGCACTGTTGCTGGATTTGAGGATGGAGGGGGGCCATGTGCCAAGAGACGTGGGCGGCCTCTAAGAACAACTCTTGGCCGACAGACAGCAAAGAACTGGGGTCCCCCATCCTACCTGCACACAGAGTTGACTCTTGCCAACAACATGAATGAGACTGGAAGATCCTCCACCGAGAGCCTCCAGATAAGAAGGTCGGCCAACACCTTTATATCAGCCTTGTGAGACCCAGAGCAGAAAAAAACAACCAAGCCTGCCCAGACTTCTAACCCTGGAAGTGTGGGATAAAGGACTCCTGTTTCAAGCCCTTGCATGTATCGAAATTCACTAGAGCAGCGAGAGAAAACTAATACAACTTGTGTTTCATTAGCTCCACTGCTAGATTTATTTAATATAAGCACATAGATTATGATATAGAAAATGACTGGTAATATTCTAATAACTGTCTCAATAGAATTGGTTTCCTTTTAATTATACATACTTTATTTTTATTCTATGCCCTTAACATTGTTCTGAGAAGTGGTCCATGGGCTTCACCAGGTGGCTGGGGGGTGGTGGGTCATGGCACAGAAAAAGAGAGGACCCCCAATTTAGAGAGACAACAACATCAGAGCAAGACCAGTAAGTCTTTCTGCAGCAGCTATGGGTGGGGACAGGCAGCCAAGCAGACAGACTGATTTCATAGTCTCCGAAACTAGGTTAATCCATGATGAAAGGTCTTACTTTTACATTCAACAAATACATATATGTACATAGAGACAGAAACATTTATGCCCTAGAATTGGAACTTACCACGTCAGGCTGGGCTCTTTCATTTTCTCAGTATCTAGGGCAGGGTTTTCAACTTTGTTGCCACGGCCACAGGAAGAGCCACATTTTACATCACAAACCACAGACATCACACAAATGTGTGTGTGTGTGTGTGTGTGTGTGCATCTGAACAAATATATATATTTAAATATGCAAACATATATATTTAAAACACGGTTTTCACAAAACAAATCCCACCATTACTAGCCATGCACTCGGTTATTTCTTATTCTAGCTTAGTCTAGTGTTGTCAATTTCTTCTTTTTTTAATGCCAGTCAATTCTGCTGAATTCATTTTACCACCCAATGATGAGTGGTAAACAGTGGTTTGGAAAACACTGGTCTCAATGACCAGTGGGCTTGCGTCCACTTCTCCAATTTCTCATTCACACAAACACACACACACATACACACAAACATGCACACATATACACATACACACAGATACACAAATTTATATACACATACAAATATATACATACACACCTATACATATATGTTATATAACATGCACACATACACACATGCACACACATACACATGCATACCTACACACACATAAACATATATACATACACACGGATGCAAACACACACACACACCACATACTCATGCTCGCTCCATTCTTCCAGGGCCTCAGAGGAAACCACTAATTACCAAGTCACCAAAATGGTGTGTCTGGTCCCTGAGCCATGGTTTGTCATGAGAAGGATGAGCTTAAAGGCAGTGCTCAATTTCTCGAGGTGTGATCTTCACCTCGGGAGATAATCACCAGACCCCAGTTTGCTTTCAGTGGCCCCTGAGAGTTGCTGCAGAGTGACAGGTTTGTGCAGTGGGCGATGGGACAGAAATGAAGATTCTGGAACTCCACGGTCCCAAAAGAGATCCTGGGCAGATCTGGAGGGCACTGAATAGCTACAAAAGCACCAGATCCATTGTGGCTTTAACTTCTGATTTTGTAGGCATTGAAGGGATAGAGACAGAGTAACATTTAATGTTCCAGGTTTCCTAAATAGTCCAATTTTTCAAACTTTTTGTTCTCTTGTACCCTATGTGTACTTGTCAAACCAAATGTCAATTTATTTTTAGATTTAGAAAATGCAGGTGCACAGTATAGGAAAATTTAGTATTTTAACCCAATGTGCCCCATCAGAATGGTACAGTAATGAGAGAAAGAAAACTGGAAGGAATCAGGGGGATGAGCTATGAAGCTCGTTAACCAAGAAGGAAGGCCACAGAAAGAGGAGTGAGTTCTTCTGGTGACTTTAGTTTTCAAATTAAGCCTCACCAAAAAAAAAAAAAAAAAAAGGAGGGGGTAGAAATGGGAGCTTTATGCTAACAAATTCTGAGCAGAAGCAAACACCGACACAAGCCTGTAATCAAATTCCAAAGGAGAGGGTGCCTGGGTGGCTCAGCAGGTTAAGCGTCTGCCTTTGACTCAGGTCATGATCCCGGGGTCCTGGGATCAAGTCCTGTGTCGGGCTCCTTGCTCAGTGGGGAGTCTGCTTCTCTCTCTCCCTCTGCCCCTCCCCCCACACATGCTCGCTTTCTCTCTCTCTCAAAAATAAATAAATTTTTTAAATCTTAAAAAAAAATCTGCCAAAGGAGAGATGTTAGGTCATGAAACGAGAAAGAAGAAGCATAGATTTGACCAACTGGAGGATAAAAATTCCAATAAGTATCCATCTCTTCTTATTTTTAACAACAAGATTAAACTGGGCAAAACAAATCGACCTGCAGAAGCCTTGGTGGGGAGGAGTGGCACGAGGGGAACCTCTGAGGCTCCTGGAATTAGCATGACCCATTATCCCTGCTTGGCCAGGACTTTGCCAGTCTGGGCATGAAAGTCCTCCATCCTGGGAAACCCTTGGTCAAAGCAGGACAGCTGGTCACACTACTCAGAAAAGCCGGTTTCTGGCTCTGAGCACTGGACACACAGGTGTGTTGAGTTTGTGAGAATTCCCCACCCCCCACCCAGCTGGATACTTGTATACTTTTCTGCACGCACAGGACACCTGAATACAGTGTGCTGTAAAACCTGATTCTCATGTGTGGTGTGAATGCCCAACGGTGAGCAGCGGACACGAGGGGGTGGAGCCATACCTGGGCCTGTAGCTCCGTCCTCTGGGCCTGCAGGAGGGACACCACCTCCCGGCCCTCCTCCAGCTGACTCTGCAGGGCGGCGGCCTCCCGTTCTGTCAGGAGCTTCTCCTGCACAAAAAGGCCAGACTCAGCATGCACATGCACTTGATGTGTGAGGAAATCCACAGGGAAAGGGGGCAAAGAAGGTTCTTCAGGTTCGTGTCCCCTTGCCCAAACTCATATGCTGAAGCCCTGCCCCCAATATGGGGCCTTCGGGAGGTGATGAGATCTACATGAGGTCATGAGGATGGGGCACTCGTGGTGGGGTTAGTGTCCTTATAGGAAGAGGAGGAGACACCTGAGTGCTCTCTCTCTCCCCAAGATGTACCAAGGAAAGGCCATGTGAGGACCCACCAAGAAGGTGGCTGTCTACAAACCAGGAAGGAGGCCCTCATCAAGAGCCGAATCTGCCAGCAGCCTGATCTTGGACTTGCAGCCTCCAGGGCTGTGAGAAACAAATGTCTGCTGTTTGCTCGGCCCTGGTTGTGCTGTCACCGCCGCCCGAGCTGACTAAGCCAGGCCCATGGCGGCCACCCTTAAGTCCTGCCTGTTCACGGTCTTCAGAGTCTGAACCATGAACGCTAGGAGCGTAAATCGCCGGAGACCCACATTTTAGACCTGGCTGTGCCATAAACTGGCTAAGAGACTCTGGACAAGGCACTGTCTCCTTCTATAAAAAGGAAAGCTGGGAATGCCGACTCTCGCTGGGCTCTGTCGTCTGTCCCTGCAGGTGGCACGGTCAGTCTGTGCCCCGGGCTGTCGACGGTGCCGAGATGTCACGGCCGCACCAGGCCGTCGGGCTCCAGGGACCATAGGGCAGTAGGGGCCCGGGGGAGCTGCCCCGCCCTCTCCCCACTCCGCCGAGCGACATGGGAGAAGATCCGTCCTCAACCGCTCCACACAGGCTGAGCCAGCGCCCTTTTCCAACCGGTCCCTCCACTGTCTGTCCAAGAACATCCAAATCCCTTGGCAAGAGCCGGCCTCTGCTCAAGAGCAATGCCTTCTGACACGGAGCGCGCTGCCTCCCCGCCAGGCAAACCTCGAACACCGAGCACGAGCCCCGTGCCCCCTGCCCAAAGCCGCACAGGTGAGGCAGCCCCCCGCTTGCCCTCACTGTGCAAAGGGGCTGGAGCCACAACAGGGGCACGGAGACAGCTAGAGCAGCACAGACAGACAGACGTGCACGGAGGAAGCCCGTGTGGGCCCGGGACCGCGGCCCGATCCCGGGGCGGGGGCGGGGCGCGGAATCGGAGGCGTAACTGCAGAAGGCCCTCCTCGGCTCTGCGCGCTTACTCCCGAGCCCGTTTTTCCCCGTGTTTCTCAGTGCACGGGGGGCATGCTTTCTCTCCGCCTGGCTCTGTGTCTCTCCCTGCGTCTCAGGCTCCGCTTCTCTCTCTGTCTCCGTCTTCTTTGTTTCTCTGTGTCTCGGTCCCCACCTCCCTGCCTCAAAGATGCGGACAAGGGGGTGGCTGAGGGCAGAAGGGGACTCACGTCCCCGACTGCCAGCACGTGGAAGATGTGCATATACGCCACACTTCGCCAATTCTAGGCCTGCGGCCTCGGGAGAGAAGCAGACACGATGCCCAGACATTGCATCTGCCGGAGCCCTGCCTGCTTGCCTGGCCCTGTCTCTCCTCACTGCCCAGCTCCTATTCATCTTATACACCTCCTCACGCCCACCCAAGGGGGCACAGGAGACCCTCGGATACAAGAAAGACAGCCCAGCTGCTGTCAGCTGGTAGCTGGCACTCATCACCGGGCTGTGATGCTCCCTCTTATAAACTTGCAAATGAGCTCCCCGCCCAGTATCCGAAGATGTCACTCCGGGACCATGGGGGAATGAGACAGAAACAAGACCACCCTGTGTCTGAGCACGCACAAAAATCACCAAACCTCCCCTCCCCCACTAACACAAGCGATGCCGCTTGATCACCAAGTACCGCCTCCCAGGTACAAATTACGGGGATGCTCAGTCACAGCACCAGCCCTCTCCTGAGGGCACCCAACCCAGAGCAGGGCCCTGCTTAACTGATCCCACCCCCAGATCACCTAACACAGGCCTCAATCCTCTCACACGTCCCTCCTCCACTGAGACACCCTCAAGTCTCCACGGGGTACCCCCTCTCCCTTGCTGCAGTGACTAATTCACCCAGCTTTATTTGACCACAGATGCATCTCCAGGGGCCTCTGGCTAGAGGGCACTGACATGATGCTTTACTGACACATTAACCGGGTGAGCGGTGTTCCTAGAACAACACTAACTGTATCCTCATTTTGCAAAGGTGACTCACACATTTTCTAGGTAACAAGAGTCAATGAAACAAACCTAAAGGGACCATCTATCTCGTATATAGAATTTTTAAGCACAGATTAATAAAGAATGTGATGCTTTCTGAATCTGTTTCTCCCAGGGAGGTCTTGCTAAAAGGGCAGATTCTGACTCAGTGGGTCTGTACTCAGGCTGGAGATTCTGCACTTCTAACTAGCTCCCAGAGGACGCTAAGATCACTGATGCTCTCAGACTGGGGCCAGACACTCTCTATATTCTTATGACTCAGAAGAATTGTGTTACAAGAAAACAGAGGATACAATTTAAAAGGTGTGCTTTGGTGTAAAACACTTTTGAACCAGAGGGAAAAATGAGTATGCACGATAAAAATAAGGTATCTGGGAAGATCTCTGACAAAGAAAATTAAGGCGTCAGGAGAAGCTATTTTAGGTCTTTGTGGAAACCTCAGTTATACCAATATGGAGAGCAGGCACCTGAAATGGTCACTGGCGGGCAATTCGGACGAAAATATTCCCAAGAACAAGCAACTTTCCTTGGCAGAGTTTTAAAGTGTCCTCTGGGGCACCTGGGTGGCTCAGTCAGTTAAGGATACGACTCTTGGTTTCGGATCAGGTCAGGATCTCAGGGTCGTGAGATCGAGTCCCGCATTAGGCTCCACGCCCAGCGTGGCGCCTGCTTACAATTCTTTCTCTCCCTCTGCCCCTCCCCCCGGCCCCTCCTCCCATATGAGCTCTGTGCCTTCTGACACACCCCCTGCCCCTCCCCCCGGCCCCTCCTCCCACATGTGCTCTGTGCTTTCTGACACTGATTATAAATAAATAAATCTTAAAAAAATAATAATAAAGTGTCTTCTAAAAGCAAATGCTGGGGTTTCTTCAGCTTTGAAATAATAAAAAAATTAAAACAAAAAGACTCAAGCAGCCAGTTCCCCTGGCCCACAGGTCCTGCAGCTTGTCTGCACTCTGCTCTGGGAGCTTCTAAATGAGGGGGTCAGGGCTCCACCTGCCAGGCGGCTGATTAACTGACTTGGGGTGTGGTCTAGGCAGACTTGCAGGCGAGTCCAAGTGTCTCTAGGGTTGAGCACCACTGTCCTAAGTCATCCTTGCAAAATACCCAGAATCTCACCAGTTGACCAGTCCACCAAACCTTGTATCAGCCTAACACAACCTCTGGAAAAGGAGCACCGTGACATTTTTGTCGTAATCTGCATTATTATCCGTTGATTTTTACATGTCTCAGGTTAGGCATCACAAAATCCATTAAGCCACATTAGGGAAAAACTATGCCAGCAGCTAGAGAGCTAAAGGAAGAAGGAATGTGGAACGTTATATCAGAAATAAGGTTTTTACATCCAAATTCACATTTTTTAAAAAATCAGCTCCTGTAATCTCTTATTTTTTCCCCCGTAGTTTTCATCCCACAGACTCACATATTCATTAACAGAGGCCGACCTTGAAAATACAGTTACGAATTGTGGGGGGCTCTCTGTATTCAAAGTTCATGGTCAAGTTGATAAGGAGAATAAGAAAACAGACAATTTTTTAAAAATCAGCAAACGATTTTATCAGATACCGCAACAAAGAAGCTACACAGATGGCAAAGAAGCCCACGAAAAGATGCTCAACATCATTAGTCATCAGGGGACTCAGTTAAAACCACAGTGAGATATACTGCATACCTGTTAGAAGAGCAAAAAGCAAAAACAAAACCAAACCCCGACATACCAGTGCTGGCTACGACCTACGACACAAAGCAACAGAAACTCTCACACGTTCATTGCTGATGAGCCGCAACGATGCAAACCGCTTTGGGAAACAGTCTGGCAGTTTCTTATGAACTACACAAGGAAGAGCAGCCCATAATACTCAAGAACAAATGCCTAAGACAATGGTCAGGGACACACTTTGTGTCCTCAGCTGTCTAAACACCAGTGTTCCCAGTCTGAGTAAAAGAACAGAAGGGTAAACTTCAAATGTACGCAGAGTGAGAGTGGGGCCAGTGAGCCCAGTGCAGCTCAGCACCCAGTCTGACCTGACGCCTCACCTGGGTCTCTGTTAAGTAGGCCCTTGGGGGGGTAAGACGCATCCCCAGATATGCTTTCCCTGCAGCCGGGGCTCTGATTCTTACCTCTCTCATCCCACTTGTAATGGCAGATGTTTGAGGGGTGGTCTGGACAATCTGCTGCAGGATGGTGACATAGGTCTGAATTTCCAGAAGATTCTGTCGGGGGAAGGAAAGCATTCTCATTAAGACCTGAGCTGCTTGAGATTTTGCCTCCAGGACCAGGTGACCCCAGGGATGAATGCTTTCACATGTTCACTGTCACAGACAGGACAGACTGTGACCTGAGCAGCGGACATTTTAATCTTCACAAGAGTAAGGGGGCAGATGAAGAAACTGAGGCTTGATTGGTCTCGCCATTTCCCTTCAGTGACATGGATGCTTTGCTGCTGGTTTTCCTAGAGCCCAGGATGGCACAGCTATGAGAGAAAAGCAGAGACGGGAACAAAGAGGCCCCCACAGGGTACAAAGGACCCTTTCTGATCCCAGAACAGGGCAGTGATTCAAAGGATGGTCAGTCAATCCCAGACTAAATCACTTACTAGCTGGATGTGATCTTGAGTAAGTGATTTAAACCACCTAATGCTCAGGGTTTTGCATATAAGAGGACTACCAATCTGGTCACGGCGCCTGATCCCCTTTCCCGGCAGAGCACCTGTGCCCAGCTCTGTGTGTGAGAGCACATCGCAGAGAATTGCCCTTGGCCAGACAATGGTCCAAGAAGCAATACCCCCAAACCCACCTCACCCCTGACCCGAATCAATGACTCCTTGGCACAGGAATACAAAAAGCCAACCCTCTTGCCTCAAGGTGGGACCAACCCTGTGGAGCAATCATACTCCAGAACCCTCCATGGGGTCAGCCTGAGGCCAGACTCCAGCTAAGCCCCTGCGCCCCTGTTCCCCTTCATCTCCTCCTGGAAGCTCACCATTAATACAGCAATCACGCAAAAATCATCATTTGGGCTCTGCTCCTGGGGAGCCTGCCCTACGATACTAACTCACGAGGCTGGTGTTAGGACCAATGAGATAATACACAGAAGCTTCGCAGTGTGAACTCTATTATCACCCCTTCGGTGTGAGCAATGGGTCCTCCCATTGGCGTAGGCAGGTCCACACTGAGACAGGAAGAGAGTCTAATACCTACTGAGCACGCACCAGGCTCCAGGCTGTACCAAGTGTCTCACCTATACTCGCATGCTGCCTCAGTTTCCCCAGAAGCAGACTGGTAGAGATTGAACGTTGTGACCCTCCAAATGTCACATATGGAAGACCTAAGCCCCACTGGGATGGGGTGTGGAGGTGGGGCCTTTGGGAAATAACTAGATTTAGATGGGGTCATGAGGGTGGGGCCCTGTGACAGGATTAGTGCCCTTAGAAGAAGTGACACCAAAGAGTTGGCATCGAGGAAAGCCCAGGTGAGCACACAGTGAGGAGACAGACGTCTGCAAGCCAGGAAGAGGGCCCTCCCCAGAACCTGGCCCTGCTGGCACCCCCAGCTCAGTGTTCCAGCCTCCAGAACTGTAAGAAACAAATTTCTGTTGTTTCTAAGCCATGGTGGTACTTTATTATAGCAGCCCGGACTGGCTAAGATATAGGCCCTGAGAGACGGGTCTGAGTGCAAACAGTTTATGTGGGTGAAGGTGCCAGGAAACGTTATTGGATAGAGAAGTGAGACAGGAAAGGGAAGGCAGCCAATGAGGAGCACGTTACCAGGTAAGTTACCACTGTGGGCACCCAGTGCTCAGGCCTAGCGGGGATCCCTGGGAGCCGTGCAGAACCGTGCAGAACAGCCGGTGAGAGGGAGCTGGGGTATGAATCCACCAACACGCATCCATCACTGGCTGAGGCTGCTCCAGGGGCAACACGTTCCGTGAGGCAGAGACACCCTCCACTGCCTGGAGAGCGTCCAGAGACAGAGCTGCGGATACTGGCAGTTGGAAGGAGGCCACAGCCCACCAGGAGGTCAGCCCCCAGGACCAAAGCCAGGCTCACCAGTCCGCTACAGTTAACCACACTGCTGCGCAGAAGGAGAGTCTGGTGTTTGCACGTTGAAGATGGCAGCTCAGAGTGGGAAGGCCACTTGCCCATGGTTACACAGCTCCAGGATTTGATTTGTCCAGTACACCAAGGCCCCCCAAAGTCAGGCCTGTGAGAAGCTAGTGGGGGTGGGAGGCAGAGCAGAGCGCTACACAACAGAAAGCTCCCGAATGCCAACTAACTGGCTTGGAGGCAGAGCTAATATATATATATTACATTTTCTGCACTTCTGCATTTTCTGAGCTGAAACAATGAGAGGTCCTAGCTTACTCAAGACGGATCTATGCAAAATCACTTTGTGAATTGTAATGTACTCAACAGACATGCGTTCCCAATCCCTCCCCCCAACACACACACAACTGCCCTCCTGCTCTGCACATGTCTTGCTCACTAAGGGCCATCCAGCAACCAACCCCTCACCCACTTGGTTCAGGGGCAATACACACAAAAGGAACCCACTGTAGCAGGCTCGTGTGTCAACCACAAGTGCCCCGGCCTCGTCTGGCCAAACCCAGACTGGGTTACCTGGGGGAAGGGCTTCAGAAGGTTCATGGTTACCTTCTTGTACCTGTCCTTTGCTGCACTGATGTCGTCCTGTAGAAACTGGGCTTCGATCTGAAGGCGTAGGTTATGCAGTAAGGCTTCATCGGCTTCCTGCAATGAGAAACTGAGTCACACATCTGACTCGGAGGGCTGCACAGTGGAGGTATTGGGACATGGGTGTGAAATCAGCCAGATGTATGGGCACACGGACCTCCTGGGTTCTTATTAAAACATAGTCTTGTTCAGTAGGTCTGGGTGAGTGTCTGAGATTGCATATCTCTAGTAAGGCATTGGGTTAGCCCATTGGACCTGGTCTAGAACAATTCTCCACAGAGATTGATTTTGCCCCCAAGGGGACATTTGGTAATATCTGGAGACATTCCCAATTGTTACCACTTGGGTGCTGGGGTGTGACAACTGGCATCTAATGAGCAGAGGCCAGGGATGCTGTTAAATATCCTACAATACACAGGACAGCCCCACACAACAAAGAATTCTCCAGTCCAAAATGTCAATAGTGCCATGGTTGCAAAACCTTGAT
Organism: Phoca vitulina; assembly: GCF_004348235.1. NCBI lineage: Eukaryota > Metazoa > Chordata > Mammalia > Carnivora > Phocidae > Phoca > Phoca vitulina. Next base: position 29,239,672 of record NW_022589725.1, read on the forward strand.
CTAGAAAAATCAGGGAGAAAATTAGGATACAGTTACATACCAACAGCCTTAAAATTTAAGTTACATCTATGTCTGTTCTGTATCTCATCATCAGGAAGTTGAGTTTCTAAGACTAAGAAAGAGTTTTCTGGTAACACCGAAAACTTCATTTTAATAGTTTTCTCCCAAGGACTGCTGACACTTACCCTGATGCTATGTATCTTTAACACAAAATGCATTTTTTTAAATGAGTGCTGTGGTAAACAGTATTTATTCCTTTAAAATTGGACATGACACTTAGGACACAAGGCTGAGTGTTCTCACCAAACATTCTGATAGTTCACTGACTTTCATCTCGTTGCTCTTGTTTGGGTAAACTAAATAGGTTGAAATACTGTGCTCTTAATAAGATAGTGCTATGGGGGCCCTGGGTGGCTCAGTCGGTTAAGCGGCTGCCTTCGGCTCAGGTCATGATCCCAGGGCCCTGGGATCGAGCCCCGCATCGGGCTCCCTGCTCGGCTGGGAGTTTGCTTCTCCCCCTCCCCTTGCTCGTGCATGCATGCTCTCTCTCTCTCTCAAATAAATCTTTAAAAAAGATAAGATAGTGCTGTGATGGCTGGAACTCCCTTAAGGCTGTAGCAATCCAGCATGATATTACCGGTGAGCATTACTTGGGGTCCTCAAGACTGTCACTCTCCTGAGACACCTCTGCCGTGCACACCTGCCAAGACCTGAGGCCTTGCCAAATGACTTTCTTACTGACTTATTAATTACTTGTTAAAAAGCATGATGAATGGCAGCCATGGGCTTTCGTCGATAAAGGTGGATAACATATTTAAGACGTTCTCCATCCTTGCGTGAGCAGAGTTAAAACAGTCAGGCGTGAACACTGGCCAAGATATTTTGAGACATACCAAAATATCCTATCACTAAAAGGATTTAGATTCCAGGGAGGCCTTTGCCTGCAGTCCTTGGAAAGACACTTGATTCCTTCATCATTCCTAAAAAGATGACTGGTGTGGGAAGATTCTGATTGCCAGATGCTGAAAGAAGATACCTGGATTCGGACTCCAGTGGATCACCTGCCTTGAACGAGCTTTCCGTGCAAGTGCAGCCTCAGCACCCACCACATCAGAGAGCTGGGAACTTCATGAGACTAGAAAACAGGCTGTATGAACTTCAGGCCTACATCAGAATAAACGCTTCATTAAGAAATACATGCCTGTGTGAATTTGGCCTGAAACTTGAGCAAAATTGTAAGGGGGGGGGCAGCTAATCATCCCACTCAACTCAAACTTCTGAGGCTATTTTATCTACCAAAAAGAACTTTGAGTTTATCTTTTTTTTAAGACTATATTTATTTTAGAGAGCGTGAACAGGGGGAGGAGCAGAGGGAGAGGGAGAAGCAGACTCCATGCTGAGCACAGAGCCCCACATGGGCCTCAATCCCACGACCCTGAGATCAGGACTTGAGCCAAAATCCAGAGTTGGCTGCTTAACCGACTAAGCCACCCCAGGCGCCCCTGAGTTTATCCTAAAAGAACTTCAGAGTTCTACAAAATCAACTGGGTCAACTGGCAACCGCCAGGCGTGTATCTTAAAGCATTCCTTTTTGCATAGGCTTATGCAAATAAAAATGAAATAAGCTATCCTAATATGCACTGTCCAAGTCTCAGGCATAATTTAAAATTTTCTGGTAGCTACATTAAATAAAATGAAAAGAAACAGGTGAAAGCAATTTTAATAATATATTTTATTTCACCCAATATACCCAAAATATTATCCTTTCACCATGTAATCAACAATTTTAAAGTTATTAATGAGATATTTTACAGTCTTTTTTTTTTTCAGGCAAGGTCTTTGAAACCTGGTGTGCATTTTACCCTTACAACGCATCTCGATTTGAACTTCCAGTGTTTCGATCGCCCCCAGCGCACGTGGCTGGTGGCTCCCGAGCAGGACAATGCAGCTCTACAGGATTAATTTTGGGCACAAGGGAGCATTCCAACCTTCCTCAGTGTCTCCTCCAGGTTTCTGCTCCAGGGCGAACGCCCCCAGTTTCTCTCCTCTCATTTCTAGTTACTAAATCCTTCCCTCTGAAGATTCTGAAGTCCCTTGATGGGTACCAGGGAGGCCAACACTGAGCAACCAAGTAGCGAGTGAACCCTCAGACAGAAGGAGAGAAGGACCCCAACCTGGAGCTGGTTCCCTGCCCACTGCCCCTGGACTCTTCTCTGCTTTCCCCAGGCTCTGCTCACTTCCGGGCCTGGAGCTGGGCCTCTGCTGCCCGCTGGGAGAAGCAAGAGCATAGTAAAAAATCTCACCCTTTGAAAGACGCACACAGAGTCTGAAGTCTTTTTTTTTAATCAGAAGTAAGAGAATGGACCAAATTACAAAACAGGGATGCACAGCTCCAGGTACAGGGCTCTGAACTGTCTGAACTAAATTAATGTGAAAACTAACTCTGGGCCTTCAGTTTCTGGGCTCATTCTTTTGATGAATGAATTAACCAGTCACTGACTTTTGATGAGCTCTGCCCTCAGGGCTTCACGATGGGTCCTCGAATCCTGTGTTACGGGGACAGTACTTCAGAGTTCAGTGAAACCTCAACAGCACTGCTTCTTCCTTCAGAAGACGCACACTGCCCACCCGTGGAAACTCAACGGATGCACCTGTACAATCAAGGTGTTCATTCCCCAGGGCAAGTGAGCAGGTTCCCGGGAGGTCCTGGCTCTCTGAATTACCCAGAATTATCACATGAGCCTGGTGAAGCCCCTTCGTGAGAGAAATGGTGATACAAAGAAATCCCAGGGGTCTTTCCAGCAATGGGAAAGGGCTGCGGAACCAGAAAGAGCCAGGATAATTTACAGACTCCAAAGGAAAGGTAGCCAGGTCTCAAGAAGGACAGAAAGCAGGGCAGTCCCAGGACTCTAGCAGCAGGAGGTAATGGCTCTTCCCTCAGGATGACCAGCTACAAATGAATTCGCCTCTGTGTCCCCTTGAGTCACATTTCTGGGAGAGTGCTGTGATGGCCAACATGGGTCACATGACCATCCACTTCACTGACAGTCCTACCAGGACCCCAGTGATGGGAAGGACAGTCAGAGTGTGTGGGGATGCAGCTCCACTCCCTTCAGGAGCAGTGGTCTGCTGTGGAAGTGATTCTCAACCCTGTGGATGGGGCACCCCTTGGAGGGGCATGGCTCAGTTTGGGGCAGAGCTGGTCAAAGACCTTGAGCCAGTCCTTCTGGATAGCCTTCTACCCTCCCTCCCCAGTACCCTTATCCCCACCCTCCCACCACACCCCTCTTAAGACTGCTGAGGATGAAACGGGGCGGAGAATTCTCAAACATCTTCATTTTTACCAAAAACTCATCCACGATTAATCCATAATCACCAAAGCTGAGGAATTGGAAATAGGGTTTCAAGGACGCTTTGTGTCATGACTTCTAAAGGGATCAAACACTCGCAATTTTAGAAATAGAAGGGACCCTTTAGGTCATTAGGCCTCAGATGTTTCTTAAGTTACATGTGTTATCTTTCAAAAATATCCCAGGATGCCAGTGTATAGGGGCAAAGCAGAGGCATGCTTCTGGAAGGACATGATCGCAGTAGGGTAGGGGCCCAGGCCCCCCCCAAGCCCCCAGCAGCCCTCTTCCCTCAGAGGGAAACGCAGCTCAGAAACTAGAGTCTCTCCTTACAGATGGACAGGCTGAGGCCAGACTGACCAGTGGGTCATGCAGCTAGTTAGTGGAAGCTAATGGGAAACAACAGGACTGGAATCTGTCTCGGGCTTCTCTCTACTAGTTAAGAGGTGACAGCCAAGCCTTTTAAACAACTCATGGGTGATAATAAAGCCCAGCCGATATTTATCCTTAAAATAGGGATTACACAGATGCTTCTGCAGCACATTCTCTTGCTTTGAGGACAATCATCTGACAAACTGCCCCCAACACTCGCGAAGGTGAGTAGGTGCCACTGGAATGTACAGTTGCTGGTGGGGGTGGGGGGGGAGGATTCAATTGGGAGTACTCTCTTTTGTTTGCACCAGAAGTCAGAATGTGTGGACGCTTGTGTTTTTATTATGCTTTGAATGCTGTCAGCTGCATTTTCAAAAGCTCTACCAGCAGCAGCATCTAGATTTTTTCCAAATGTAGACTCTGTGTCAACAGTCTAATTTTAGAAAACATTCCAACCCTGATGTTGTATGTGTTGGCAATCTAGGCCCGTGGTTCTCAAAGTGTGGTCAGTGACGGCTAGGGATAATGAGAAATGTAAAATGATTCAGAGTATAAAATATCTGGCAGATTCCAGACCTACTGGGTCAGAATTTCTGGGGTCAGGACCCAGGAGTCTGTATTTTAACATGCCCTCCAGGTGTTGCTGGTCCACAGGGAGATTTCAGAATCACTGATCTAAACCATTTCTTTGAGAAAGAGAGTAGAGAAGTCACTAGAGCCCAATGTGCCTTTGAAGAATCAGCCTGCCAATCCATTTACAGAGATACCAGAAATCCCACTAAAAACCCAACTGCCTATATCTTCACCCAGCCTCAAATCCAGCATCCAAGCAGCTACTCAAGAATGGGTATTCAAGTTCATTGAGATGTCTAGTTAATTAGGGTTTAATTAAAAAACACTTCAACCTTGGATGTCAAAAACCTTCCCAAAAATTGTAGATTTGCTTTCCTTCCCAGTGCTAAGGCTGGCCTGGAGGACGGTGCTGAGTCTGTTCTAGAGCTCTACTCCCTGTCTTCCCCCTGCCTCACCCTCTCTCCCTCTGCATACCTCCTGGTTCCTCCTCTGCCCTTCTGTTCTCCAGCCTCCCCACCCCCAACGCCATCCTGAACTCAGCTTTCCCAGTTCCTTCTCCTCTGCTCCCGCTCTGGAAGTTCTGGAAGTTCATCTCCAGCCTCAGAGTTGTTCTTAGGCAAATGAAGCCTTGTAGCCCTGAAAACAAAGGCTCCATGTGCCTTCCCCAAATGCCCTTGCTTCTTGCCCTTTCCCCGGATGCACTGAAGATACACAAATTGCATGGAAAAGCATATATGGCAGTTTTAGGTACTTCTTAAAAAATTGTTTTTAAGTGAAAGCATTTGACTAGAACCCACATCATTTTAAAATTCTGGGGATTTTAAAGAAAAAAGGAGAGAAATCTTAAAGCCTCCTTATAGTTTCCTTAAGATAAGCAACACTGGGCATTATTGGGACCGATAACCATATATACATAGAGAGACAACGAGTCCCAGAGGTTAGCCAAACCCAGACACTTAAAAGTCATCAAGAATTCTTACTGCATCAAAAGTCTTAAAATGTGAATAACTTTGGCTAAAGTATGTAAGTGGTATGTTGAGGCATTTATATTATTTCAAAGTGCCTAGCAAAGAGTGGCTTGCTTTAGATTTTTTGGCTGTTAAAAATACAGGAGCTCTGTTCTGAAGATGTAATGACATGAGCAGTATTAACAGATGACAGTCTGGTGAAAGCAGAAGCAATCCTTCCCGTCAACATACATTGTGATATTTTCCAAGCATGGTTCAAAGACTCCTCTACCCCATTTTCCACAGCCACATCTAGGCATGAATCCCTTCCACAAGACCAAAGGAAAGGGGCACTGACACGGAGCTGACAGTCAAAACCACGTTGATCTGATGTAGGTAGACACTCAAAGATTTGTCAGCCAAAATCACTGATATGACCAGCCAACCAGACATGAATGTACTCCTCCATTTCTACCTTCTCACGTGACCATCTCGATGGACAGAGAACAAGAAGGTCCAGCCTTCCCCTGGCCAACCCCTTGAGTTCCTGTGAAGCAAGGATTGGGTACGTGTTGTTCACTCCAGGAAGCTCTGGAAGGGAGGCAGTGATCCAGGGAAAGGAACAAAGGCAAGGAAGGTGTATAATGAGCAGGTTACCACTGTGGACAACCACACCTCAGTAGTGCTGAGGACCCTTGGAGAGACTGTAGAACTCACCTCTGAACTGTTGCTATGAGCTGTGGGGCAGCTGGGGAGCTCATCCACCTACTCCCACCCCTCAGCGGCCGAGGGTTGCTCCTGGGGTGTGAAGGCCCACACGTCCGGACTACGCCTCCTGCGCATCATGCAAGTTCCCACAGCCAGACACATGCAGGAAGCCAGCCAGCGTGCTCAGCATGTCTGTGTGACCTCAGGGGTGGCCCACAGGATAGGGATGGGGCACCAACGTCAAGCGTGCAGGGGTCATCTTTACCCAGGGTCTCTGGCCTTGTGTCTGTCTCCTGAGAGGCAGAGATTCCCCGACTGTCCTTGGGAGGCAGAGAATGAGCCATGTACACAAAAGACTTCTGACCACACATGCCAAGGATGGGCTGTGGGGCTCCAAAGTCACTGAACCTCACCAAGGGTGAGGCTCCTCACTGGCAATAGAGGGGTTGAACGGGGTCGTTTCTGAGGGTAGAATAAAGAACCACAAAACTGTGCCAAAGCTCCAAGCTGGTGCGTGGATACGGCCAACTCCCCGCATCATATGCAGTGCTCATGATTTCTGCTACAACCAGGCGCCACCTGTGTTATTAGTCACTCGGTATTTTTCCTCAAATTGACTCATCTACTTATATGCCTTCAAAAAGGAACTTTTTGATGTCACCTGCTATCGAGAAGAGGTAATCATGAAAATAAATTCACAGCTACTAGAAAATTATTCCTTCACGCGCCATCTAAAATCACCTCCCACTCCACCAGAGTCATGAATCCCACACTCTGGGGAAACGAAGCTGGCATCCATCACATCAAGGGCTCTGTAATAATAATTGTGACAGGCAAGTCACAGACACTATTATGTCACTTCATTCTTACTGTGCATGTCGATAGACATCCACTCCATGGTGGTGGCAACCATTACTGCTCCTACTTCAGAGATGGAAGAAGCCGCAGCTCAGAGAGATAAGGAAATTCCCCCAAAGTCTCATAGATACTCGATAGTAGCATGAAGGGTCCTATTATTGGGCCGCTCTCCGTTTTTGGACTGGACACTCGCTTGTGAGCAGAAGTGTCTTTCCCCTGGCCCAGGGAAGAGCCACGCCGATGCCCTGAGCCGGCTCTGGCCCGAGTTCCTGGTAGCATCTTTCCCCAGAACTTCTGTAACATTCTCATGGCACTGATACTCCAATTGTCCTCACTGTCTGTCACAATATACACAAAGGGAGGCCTTTCCCTTCCCTGGCCTTATCTCCGATATCTTATTTTTCTACCTGCAAATATGTCTTGCTTTTGTAATAAGAGAACAACAACAGAAGGCTGGAGCTTGTTTTTAAATCCAGTGTTACTTCCCACCAAAGCTAAAAAGAGGGACTACACTCTTTCTCCCTCCTCTATGAAGAGTGCCCGTGATGGGACTGCATGAGCGACAACCATAAAATAAGTCCAGAGGGAGCCCTGCTTTCAGTGAGGACAAATACTCACAAAGCAAAATGTGGTGGTGTTGGGGAGGGGCTGCTAAACTGGCATCTAAGTGAACAGTGTAAGACACCTATGTCCCTGAAAGCAGTGGTCTGTGGACAAGATGGCGGCCCCATATGGCAGCCGGGATCACCACCCAAAACAAGAATGGGGATGAGCTACGAGTATCAGCAGAACAACAGGGTGGTGTCTGATGCTAATAACACCCAAATCCCAGCTCAACTTTTAACAGGCTTGGGGCCATCGTGGCCCAAACCAATACAAGACCAATCACTGAGTCTGGGCACTGAGGGCTCTCCTAAGCACACTCTCACCTCCACCTCTGTGTTTCTATCTGGGGTGTTCACACAGTGGCTGGCCTGAGACAATCCCAGTTTCTACTAATGGACCTTGGTAATTACTGACAGTACCTCCTGCCACACAGTGTCCTGGTTTGAATGATACATCATATGCTCACACAGGGAAGGGCATAGGAGAATCATGTGGTAAATAACACAGACAAAACAAAATTCAGTTTCCCTAGGTTATGGTTCTAACATTCCCACCGGTTAGCAGACTAATCCTAGACAGCAGAGGTTGGACAAAGCCAGGGACTGGCAAACATCCTGAGCCAATGCCGACTATCTGTAGTGGTTGCCTGGAGTTCCGCGTGAAGAATCCTAAGGCCACATCTGGGCACGGCAGGGAAAGGTGCTGTGTTTGATCAGTAATTCTGATGAGGAATTACAGGTGTGGAAGGGAGGGAAAGGGGACAATCAGCCATGTGCCCTATATAAGCAACCCTTCGATGAAATAGTCTCCATGGGTCTTTCTGCTCGGACATTTGAGCTCTGAAATGACAGCTATCTGCCATCCCTGGTTTTGTCCAACCTCTGAGATCCGGGATTATTCCATCTGGTAGTCGAGTTCCCCTGGCTAGAGCAGAAAATCCAATCAATCCTAGGATGATGATGGAGGATCTGAAGAAGGAAATTCCCTGCAAAGGACAACCCCGCAGGACTCTGCAGGAGGGTCTCCAGCAAGAAGCTCAGAATCCCTGGTGGCCCCCACATGGCTACTCTCCAGACTCTGAGAGGGGAGAGCCTGAAGGGAAATGGAAATTTCTTCCTCTATTCTCTGAGAGTTCTCCTGCAGAAGAGTAATCTCGAGACTCTCAGCCAATAGAGTAGACATCCTTGCATCCCAATAACCACTGCCCAAAGCAAGTTTCTTCAGTTTGGTGTGTTTGGAACCAGCACATCTGAACGGCACAACCAGAGCTGGTATTGTAATGCTGCCATGTTTGAATAGCCTAGGACAACCCATTAAGCTTAACATCTAGGGTTGTCTCGCAAGACCCCGTGTGTTGCGGGAGAGGATTGTGTGTCTTGGGTGTGTGAGTTCACACAAAGACTTACTTGAAAATTATGAATCAAGAAAGAGAGTGACAGCAAAAGAAATAGGTGAACCCTAAAAGGACACAGAGAGAAGGTGTGTGACAGTCATTTCAGTCACTAAGTTCCATTCTCAAACTCAAGTCTGGACTCAAACTCAAGTTCGTACTCAGCTCACCTTGTTAAGCCGTTCCAGCATTTCTTTTAGGAGCAGTTGACATTCACATTCGTTTTCATACCTGCAAATGGGGCACATAAGCAAAAGTTGGACAACTTCCGTGATTCCATACGTGATGATCACAATCAGCGTTAAGTTTCATCTGAGATGAGTACTATGCCGTTTCTTTAAGGAGAGGTCCCTAAGGTTAAAATAGTAGCTAAGGCTGCACTGCCGAGCCCTCGGCTCCCCAACCTCTGCCACAGCCTGGCGCATGCGCAGGGTGCTGCTGTAGCCACCGCACAGGGGGCTACCGGGGAATGGTGAAGGGAACAGGAGTCCCCCAGCCTGGAGGCCCATCCCCCCCACCCAGCCAGCTCAAGGATGAAGGAATCGTATCTCCACACACCCCTAACCCAAGCACCGCAGTGGCACAGAGGCTGCCCTACATGACCTGCAACAAACGCCCTTAACCTGACCTTGTTTGGGTTGTCTGTACTATTGTATTTATCCACATGTGTCAGTGTTTCTGGATTATGCCATTTAATCCTTACAAAACCCTGGAAGACAGCAGTTATCATTGTTCCCCAGGTGAAAGATAAGGAAACTGAGGCTGAGAAACTGGCCCTTGACCTCGGGCAGCTGCCCCGGACACTTCACCCTCATCTCTGTGCCCTCACCCCTGCACACCAAAGGCCTGCTCTGGGCCAGTGGGCAGGGCAGGCTGGACAGGGCAGAGTCAGTGCCCCTGGGGCAGCCCGCAACCTCTGACAGAAGGTGAGTGGGTACATAAATAGCCCAGCTCCCTCACCCTCAGCTAGGACAACTGAAGTGTTTCTCCGTCTGGCACGCTAGCTCCAGGTGCCCACGATGTTAATTTGCTGGCTAATGCACTCAGTGTTTTCTGCCTTCCCCTCCTGCCTCACTTCCTCACTCCCCAAACTTGCTCCTTGAGGTCACCTTCCAGATAAGCTACTAGCCGTCAAACCCCTTGATCGGGCTTGGCTTCTGGAAGACTCCAAACTAAAAGAGGGATGGAGTCAGGACTCACACTTGAATCTAGCACCAAAAACTATGCCCTGATAGCCACACCACACTGCCTGGGTAGAGCAGAGAGACCCTCCAAATTTAAACATAATTAAACAAAATTGATAATGCAACAGATACTAGGAATGGGTGTAGTTTTCCTCCTGGTCACCTTCCTCCCTGGACTTGTAGAAAATGATAGGGATCAAGGAGGCAAAGAAACCCCAGAAATCATTCTGTTCAAAGAGTGTCCCTCTAGGGGGAATTTTATCCCCTTAAGAAAGAGATAAGTCCCCTTCCCAAATGACTCCCCCCTTGTTCCCTGTAAGTTGGCCCCAATATCCATCCTGGCCTTCTTCCAGGAGTCAGAGCCCTTGATGTTTGGTGGGCACAGGGCTGCCTAGAGGGAAAACTACATTTCCCAGCCTTCCTTGCAGCTAGGTGTGGCCATGTGACCAAGTCTTGACCAATATGTAAGCATAAGTCTGTGGCAGTCTCCAAATATCTTTGGTAAGAGATGATGTGGGTGTGTCCTTCTGCATCCTTTCCTCCATCCTGCCCCTGAAACATAGATGCTGCTTCCCTGAAGGCCAGGCACAGACTTCTGAGCCTCAAATACTATAGAGTGGCATGCTGAGCTGCTTGCTAGGCCAGACCTTACGCAAGAGAGAAATCCATCCTGGGTAAGCCAATGTCACTTTGGAGTTTATGCCACTTGTGGTTGAAACTAATCCTAATTAGCACTCAGCCCAACCCACAGAGCATAGCTTTCAGAGCCCTTGCACACCCATGCCATGGGCTCAAGTCAAGTACCGAAAGAGGTGCTAGAAAACCATGCAGCTGGTTTTCTAGCGGAATTAGAGAGTCTTGACTTCAGGGAAGACTAATTAGGAATATGTGCACTGTGCACGCTCCCAGGTCTAAAGCCACCTAAGAAGCTCAGTTATAACCAGTAGGCAAAGCTTTACATTTCCCACCAGGATGTCACATTTAGCAGTTTCTTTTGTTTGTGGCTCTAATGGAGCCAGAAATTATTTTTTAATAGCTAATAGTTAACTTTGAGAATAAAACTGTGAACAAATTCCAAATTTTCTCATTGCTCTTTCCTGCTAGAAACATCTAAGAATTTCTGTAGCTTAAAAACATGTTTGATAAATAATGCAATAACATGTTATCGTGGGTAGTTTTCATGCTGTGAAGACAAGTCTAGATATTATAGACAAGTGATTTCATTATAAAGAATTCATGATAAGAATTCGTAAAGTGAAAAAACACTGGCTTCAATTATCTGATTGTTTTACATAATTATTTTTGGTTTTTAACAATTTAGACAATTGACTGTATTCATCAATATATTTTGGTAGTTTTATTTGTTTTTATTTCATTCTTGTTTTATTTAGTCTTTGTCTGATGTGCTGAAAACCTGATTTTGAAATTATTCAACTATCCAAGTAGAGAATATGCCTACCAAGGCTGCATATACCCTCCTACTTCTGCATTATTTTCACCTGGCTTTGGCTAGCCATCAGCTCACCTCTGGGATGTAAACCAAACTTGGTGTAAGTGTGTACCCATGCTTGTGGATGGGTATGATTTTCATAATCATTTTCAAATCCCAATACCTCAGTCAGAATATCAAAGTATCTCCAAGGGGGCAATGGGAGGGAATAAATTAATGGGAATTACTAAATATATCACAGAGCTGGAAGGGACAGCTATGAAGACATAGCTATGACATCTAACTCAGAACCAAGTGAAATTAGGAAAAGACAAGGAAAACTCAACATGGCCATTCCTTCAATGAGGGGCTCAAGGGAGTCACGCCCGCCCAGCCAAATCACTGGGGCCTAATGCCTAGGTAAAGACCATTTGGGGATCCAGGGTTTCCTGCTGGCCCATGGAGCTGCACTTGGTGTCTGAACCAGTGCACGCTTCCCTTTGCTTTAGAAAACACGCGCTTCATTTGAATGAGATCCTATCTCTAGGTCTCACTCCACAGGAATCCAAGAATGGATCCTCTCCAAGACACAGTGTTCTAGAAAGCATAGAGTGAGAAAACCCGAATTCAAGTCCTGCCACCCACAGGCCCTCCCCAAGCCTCAGTTTTCCCATGAAGGGCGATAACAGGTGGATTTCCAGATCCCTTCTTCCAGCTCCAAATCTGTTTCTATGGATCAAACCCAGAATGAAATAGGAATGAAATCAATGAGGGGCGCCTGGGTGGCTCAGTCGGTTACACGTCTGCCTTCGGCTCTGGTCATGATTCCGGGGTCCTGGGATCAAGCCCTGCATTGGGCTCCTTGCTCATCAGGGAATCTGCTTCTCCCTCTCCCTCTGCCCCTGCCCTTGCCCCTTCCCCTCCCCCTCCACTCCTGCTCTGTTTTTTCGCTTTCTCTCTTTCTCAAATATATAAATCTTAAAAAAAAAAAAAGGAATGAAATCAATGAGTATGATCTGATAAACATGCTCAGTACATTTTGTTGAATAACCCGCCCATGATTCAGATTAAGAATGTGGGACTCAGACATAGAGCATGTTTGCAGAAGACCCTCTGGCTACCCTAGACCAGGGGTCCCCAAACCTGGCTTTTCACTGGAATTACCAGTGGAGCTCATAAAACTTAACATTTCTGGGCCACACCTGAGTTCCAGGGTGGGGCCTGGACATCTGTATTTTTAAATTAATTTATATAACTTTTAAATTAATAAATCTCTTATGTGGTTAGACAAATTTTTTTAATTACATAAAAAACTGTTCCATTAAAAGTCTCCTCTGCTCTCATTGCCCAGTTCCTACTCCCCGGTCCTCCACATGTAACCAGTGTCATTGGGTTTTTGCATGTGTCTGCTTGTGTTCTCTTTTTCCTTATGCAAGCAAAAAATTCTGCTCTTCTCCCCCTTCTTTTTAAAGTAAATGATAGTAACACACTATTCCCTTATTTTACAATTGCGTAGCATTCCATTGCATAAATGAAGCACAATTTGATAACCTGACTATCTATGAATAGGCATTTAGGTTCGTTCCAGGCTTTTGCTATTGCAGATCACACTGCAATACGGGCATGCCATTTTATACCTGCTGGAGCACCAAAGAATGAATTCCTTGAAGTGGCCCCTGCAGAGTAAAAGAGCACGTGCATTTATAACCTGGGAGGATGGTGGCAAATTGCTGAGCATCCTTTTTTCTTTTTAAGTTCTTCAGGTGATCTTATCATCTTATTCAGTCTGTGGAAAACGGGACCATGCTCTGGACCAGGGTTTCTGAAATTTCAAGCTTAACTCCATTTCTAACCAGCTCCTGGATGATGGCAGTGCTGCTGGTCTACAGACCACACTTCAAGTAGCAAGACTCTAGAGGACACACATTGAAATAATGTCCAGGTATCAGCTGTGATGCAGTAAAGATGATTAGACTTAGCATGCCCAGGACCTGAACTCCATCCCAGTGCAGCAAGGCACTAGCTGAGTGACCTTGCCCCAAATCTTGACACTATCGAAGCCTTAGTTTCCTCATCTGCAAAACAGGTGCAGTACCGTCTATTACAGGATAAGGCTGTGAGGATCAAATAACATGGATACATCTCAAAAACACTGTGCTGTGCAAAAGGATCCAGACATATAAGAGCACATCTGTAAGATTCCATTTTTGTGAAATTCCAGAACACACAAAATTAATCTATGGTGACAGTAATCAGAACACTGGGTGCCTCCAGGTTTTTTGTGGGGGAGGGGTGCAGGGTGACTGGGAAAGGACAGGAGGGAACTTTCTGGGGTGGTGGAAATACCCTGCTTGTTTGGGTAGTTACATGGGTACATACATTGTCAAAACTCATTGAACTATGCACTTAACACCTTTACATTTTTAAAAAGATTTTAATTTTAAGTATTCTCTACGCCCAAGGTGAGGCTCGAACTTATAACCCCCAGATCAAGAGTGGCATGCTCTACCAACTGAGAGAGCCAGGCGCCCCCAAACCTGTGCATTTTATTGCATGTAAATTAGACCGAAATTTTAAAGCACATTACAAGTACATGATACCACTTCATGCAAACTGCGAAGTGCCATCGGAAGGGAAGGGGTCCCGGGTGAGGGAGAGGCACCGCGCGTGCGCGCGCCCCCTGCGGGGACGAAGTCCTGGGTCGCCAGGCGACCGCCCACGCCCTGCCTCCGTTCCCCCCCCCCCCCCGACCCCGACCCCCGCGCGCGCGCGCAGCCGCCGCTTACTTGCAGCGGAACTCGTCGAGCGCGCGCTGCGCTTCCGCGCCCTGGCGCTCCAGCCGCGCGCGCTCGGCCGCCAGGTCCCGGGTGCGCTGGTAGTTGCTCTCGACGTGGCGGGCCAGGGCGTCCTCCGGGCCGGTCGGCTCGCCCAGGCGCTGGAAGGCGTCCAGCTGCCGCCGGAGGACGGCGTGGCGCTGCTCGAGCGCGCGGGCCCGCTGGACATGGGCGGCCACGCGCTCGCCAAGGCCCTGCAGGGCTGCCAGGCTGGGCGCCGCCGCCCGGCCCTCCACCGTGCTGTCGGGCTCGGCGGCGCGCGTCGTCTCGTCGGCGAGCTCGTACTGCTCCTTGCGGGTCTGGAAGACATAGCTGCGCCGGTACATGGCTCCTGTGCGGGCGAGCGCGCGCGAAGCCGGCTCCCGGAGGCCGTGCGCCGAGGCGACTGGCTGCTAAATAAACATCGGGGGGCCCCCCGCCGGCACGCTGCTGGGACGTTCCAGAGCTGGTCAGCTGTTGAGCTCAACACTGCGCCCAGCCTCCGGAAGAATAAAAGAGCAGCGGGCCTGCTTTTGTGCGCTGGATTAGCGGACCATACAGCTCTGGGGGTTGGAAGGTTAAATTGGGCAATGAGGTTTTTGTTCTGTGATTGTTAAAGCCTGTTGCTTTATGATTGAATGGAGGGTCAGGAGGACAAGAGAGGCATGACTGCTTCCTCTGGGAATTGTGAAGGAAGCCCAAGGGAGCTTGTTAAACTTGGACTAGCTCAAAAGCCCGAGGACCTCTCTCTTTGTCTCCTCTCTTTGCGTCAAGCTCTCAATTATAGACCTTTTCAACAATACCACTTTTTTCCTGATTACTTAAGCAGTGCTTTTGCGTAATTACAACATGACGTTTAGGAACCCTCCTTTTTGTTAGGGGTTCTTAACCACGGATGCAAAATAAATGGCCCATCTCGAAAAAACTGTGATGCGTGCTGCAAGCGAGTTCTTACTAACACCTATGCATATTTGTGAGAAAACATTCTTTGTACAATAACTTAAGAAACAGATGCACGGTTATCATTGTAACATTGCCCTTGTTCTCGGGGATTCTGACATCCTTTCTGTAGTAGGAGAAACAAGTAGAGCCCCATCAGGATATTGGCATAATTGATTCTTTGAACTAAAGAAAAAATCCTTACAGCTTAAAAGATTTAATAAATTGGCCAACTCTCAGAGAATATGAAAGAATTTTTTGACACTATGTTTCATTTTAATTTGTATTACAGAAATAACAAAGCTAGGCTTTAACAAACTTAAAAGTAAGTTGTGGGTGTTGAAAGAAACTAATAGCATTTGATGAAAATGTTCCTAAGTATAAATACTTTGTCATATCTCCAATTTAAAAATCATTATCAAAAGGGCTGTTTTCCTAAAAATAAGGATTGGCAGTACCATATAATTAACAACTATAAAGATTGCACAGAATTACATAATTATACTACAAATTAAAGTCATAGTTATAAAAGATCAAGAGTATGACACAGATCTTTGATGGGTTTATTATTTCTCCAAAAAGACTGTAAGATAATGGAATGAATTTAGTCTAGAATGAATCCAAGGTAAGGTCCAAAGTTGTGGTGGTGGTATGATTATTGTTCTATTTTCTTAAGCCATTTAAAAATAGATTTTATGATCAAATCAAGGAGAGCCACATTAGCATTTTTTGTAGATACACATATATCATGGTGATGGCATGGTAAACTGGTTTCAGGCTTCCTAGAGAGCAAAACCAACACAGAACAAAGGTTATAAAAGCATTCATTTCCTTTGACATCATGTATCAGTCAGCTATTGCTACAGAACAAACTGGCCCCAAAACTAAATGGCATACAAGAAGGAATATCTAGCAATACACAACCAGGTCTGCAAGTCAGCTGGAGAGCTCTCCTTCAAGCTACAGGTCTTCCAGTCAGCTGGGAGAGTTCTGCTCCAAATGTCTCTCATCCCCCTAGAACTAGCAATGACAGAAGGACAAGAGTGAGCCCCGCCACACAATCTCATTCCAAGCCTTTGTTTGCATCCTGTCCGCTAGCATCCCATTTGTCAAAGCAAATCACATGGCCATAGCCAAAGTAAAGAGGCAGGGAAGAGGCATGGCCCCCCACCCTGAGGCCATGGCAAGGGTGTGGGTGTGTAACTTTCACACTGGAGTGAAAAATTGGGGCCAGCAACCCAGTCTACCACACATAGTAATCCTATTTGAAAAACAGATATCCCAGAAACATAACAAAGGAAAAAATATTATTTCAATAATCCAATGGAACAAACAGAAAATACCTACTCACAAA
This sequence comes from Phoca vitulina, assembly GCF_004348235.1. Taxonomy (NCBI): domain Eukaryota; kingdom Metazoa; phylum Chordata; class Mammalia; order Carnivora; family Phocidae; genus Phoca; species Phoca vitulina. Next base: position 29,256,192 of record NW_022589725.1, read on the forward strand.
GCATAGTCTCAGGGAGACTCAACAAATTAAGACACAAGGAAATCTGGGATAAGTTCTAAAATAGAGATCCTACCAAAATGCTGTCGTTTTTACCTAAGAAGCAGCAGTAAGTAGTGTGTGGATAGAGAGAAGTTAGAGTTTCAGGCAGAACAGCATAAATAAGGTGTGAGAACAACTGGTGTGAGGTGCAGTGGAGTGAGCCATGTGCTCCCTGAATGTAGTGAGCCTGAACTGAGGAGAGCCTGGCAAGAAGGCTCCCAAAAAGGAAAGTTCTGAAGGAAGGGCTGAGCAGTGGATGGAACATGAGCATCACCTCCACCCCTTCCCCCCAAGCCCTACCAAAAATGGCAGCAAAGAATTTATTTTTAGATTAAAACTCCACAAAAATAAGGAGGAAAAGATCACCGTGGACAAGATGTGCCAACAAATTTTCGGAAGGCTCAAAAGAGACATTAGTGGCAACTGATGTCAGTTGCACTGGCAGAGTGAAGACATGTGAAACCTACGTGCCACAGAGGGGACTGGGACAGAAAAACAAGCTGGTTCATGTGAGAGACTCTCAGAAAAATTTAGGAATCGGGGCACCTGGGTGGCTCAGTCGTTAAGCGTCTGCCTTCAGCTCAGGTCATGATCCCAGGGTTCTGGGATCAAGCCCCGCATCAGGCTCCCTGCTCCGCGGGAAGCCTGCTTCTCCCTCTCCCATTCCCCCTGCTTGTGTTCCCTCTCTCGCTGTGTCTCTCTCTGTCAAATAAATAAATAAAATCTTAAAAAAAAAAAAAAAACTTAGGAATTGGATGTACCAGATACGACAGAAGAGGGGGGTAAAGTGTAGAGATGAAAAACCAGAGATTAGCCCAGGGCATAAGGAGCAGTTAGAATTTCAGGTCTCCTACCCCATTCCTGCAGAGCCAGGCAATTACCCCACCCCAGCATGACAGGAGACCGGAAGTTATTCTCTGGTGAAATTGAAGAAGAGAGGTCTTGAGTTCAAGGTCACCAGGCACAGCTAAGGACAGGATGAGATCATACTGAAACAAAGGGGTTAAAAGAGCAGATGTATCCATTTACCACTTTACTTCCAGGATGCTAGTCACCAGGCATTTATTTCCCCAAGCAGGAGATTTGGGATTATTCTCTGGAGAAACTGAGTGATTTCAGAGAACAAGATCACCAGATATTGAATTTGGAATGTTGACTGATTGGCTTTTGGTTTGAACATGGAACATGGTTGTATGGTCCAAGGTAATTCAAACCCAAGCCATTGATCATTAGACTAAGACCCATTTTATTTTATTTTATTTTTTATTTATTTGTCAGAGAGAGCGGCAGGCAGAGGGAAAAGCAGGTTCCCCACTGAGCAAGGAGCCCAATGTGGGACTCAATCCCAGGACCCTGGGATCATGATCCGAGCCGAAGGCAGACGCTTAACCAACAGAGCCACCCAGGCACCCCAGACTAAGACTCATTTTATAATGAAGTTTTACTTGTTACAGCATAGGATTTTTAAGTGTCTCTTTCTCACTTATATTTTTATTTTTGAAAGTTAGTATTTTTCTCCAAAAGTATAGATTCTGTAGATTTGTATAATTTGTATTGTCCTGTACCAGCGCAATGATACTGTCAAGATATCCTGCTCCCATCTGTTGATGCTATTAAAAATGTAAATATTTCTTATTGGAATTTTACTATAATTAGTAGGGTTTTCCTCTCCTATGAGAAAAGAAACTAAGTTGGTGTAGTTAGCTTCTTCTGTGGGACATTTGGCTGGTTTATGACTTTGGAACCTGCTCTTGACTCCTACTTTTTAACTGGCCATAAAATACAACAACCACAGCTGGATTTCCCCCTCTACTTGGTTATTTTATTTGGGTTACCCCGAAGCAGAGCCTGAAATGAGTTAAAGTACAAATAGTCTATTTGGAAGGTGATTCCAGGAAGCACCTAGGGCGGTAAGAGGGAGATAGGGAAGGCAAAGCAGGGTTTGTGATAACAACAAGCAAGTCGCTGTGGTGGGAGATGCAGTTTAATCACGCTGGAGACTCTATAATGATGTAATGTATGGTGATTAACATAACATAATAAAAAAAACAGAAAAAGAAGTTAAAAAAAATTAACGCTGGAGACTCTAGAAGATAGGTCAGAACAGGCACCTCAGAGCTACCCCACCCAACGGTGAAAGAGCTGGAAATTTACCCACCACTGCCATGGGCTGATCACAGGGCACTTCCAGCCTGCCACAGACAGCCTAAGTAGGCTCCCCATGGACTGGGATAGCCTGATGAAGCCCTGTGGGAAAGAGCCCCAACTGCTGGCAGTGGGAAGATGCACCAGCAAGCACAGAAGGGGTTGGGTGCTCAGGGCTGTAGTCAGGACGTCCACAGCAGCTTCTACGACAGTTCCCCTTTAAGTGAACAGCACGGCTTGCTGCTCTTACCGAACCCTGTATTGTTCCTACATTTCCTGGACTCACTTTTTCCTCTTGAAACAGATAGAAACAGAGATAGAAACAGGTAAGAATCTATACATTATACACTTCTACAAGCTTCATGGAAGAAACAAATTACCCTTATATGCTAACATTTCCCTACTTGTTAAAATCAATAGAAATTAAATATCTGTTATATTCATCCTGCTTCTGTTTTACAAACATTTTTGGAATATTTTGTATTAATTTGCCTCCTGATCAAGATCATAAATACCATCTTTTATAGGCTCAACTTATTTTAATTAATTGTTATCTTCACTCTAGTTATTTTATGTACATGTTATTCCAACATGGTCAGTGGGAGTCCCACTGACTGACTTCTTTGTCTTTCTAATGCTTTTGGAAAGCATCCTTGCTTTCTAGAAATGAGATATTCTAGAGAGATAGTCTGCTTTTCTTGTGCCCCAACACATGGAATCAACTTCCATCAAAGGAGTTCTGTATTCTTTAGCTAAAGAACTGATTTTGAGGGCACTATCTGGGCACCAGGGATGCATATACAAGTTGGTGGTAGGTAAGAGTCCTGTTGCTCTTGCTGCCATGTAGCCACTTTTAAAAGAGATGGAGAGCTGGGGCACCTGGGTGGCTCAGTCGGTTAGGCATCTGGCTCTTGATCTCAGCTCAGGTCTTGATATCAGGGGTGTGAGTTTGAGCCCTACATTGGGCTCCATACTGGGTGCCCACTTAAAATAAAAAAATAAAAGAGATGGGGAGTAAATCTTGAGAATTCTCATCACAAAGGAAAAAACACTTTTTTTGTATCAATATAAGATGATGGATGTCAGGGCGCCTGGGTGGCTCAGTTGTTAAGCGTCTGCCTTCGGCTCAGGTCATGATCCCAGGCTCCTGGGATCAAACCCCGCATCAGGCTCCCTGCTCGGCGGGAAGCCTGCTTCTCCCTCTCCAGCTCCCCCTGCTTGTGTTCTCTCTCTCGTTGTGTCCGTCTCTGTCAAATAAATAAATAAAATCTTAAAAAAAAAAGATGATGGATGTTAACTAAACTTACTGTGGCAATCATTTCACAATGTGTGTAAGTCAGGTTATTATGCTGTACACCTTAACTTACACAGTGTTGTATGTCAATTATATCTCACTAAAACTGGAAAAAAATTGTTTACAAATAAAAGGGATGGAACTAGTATATATATGAATTTATGCCAGTTATTGAAATGTATTGATTTACTATACTCTACTTTTCTTATAATATGTGGCTTCATTGGCTACTAAGATTTTCTTCTAGTCTAAGTCTCTAAGGAAAAAAATGAAACTGACAAATTAACTGATGCCTTTTAGCATGCAGAAATGAGTCTTAAAGGAAGTTATGTATTTCTCTTAAAAAGTTTGAGGAGATTAATGACAAGGGTCTAGACAAATAAGCAAACAAAAAACAAAGCAATTAGTAACTCCAGGAAAAACAAAAAATTGAGGAGGGAATGCAATATAAGTAAAGTATCTATTTGACTCAATGGAAAAACCATATATACATGGTCCTATTGATGAAACACTTATTATTGATTTATCTAAAATTTCTGATATAAATAATTAGAAGAATGGGGATGGTGGTGAGAAAGGTATATGTGTAAAAAGATTCATCATCTTTCATAGGGGAAAGGTAATACATAAAATCTACAATTGATAAACCAAGAAATAACAGTATTAGTTCATTAAAGAATAAGAGTTATAGAGTATTTAATATAGATTTAAACACCAGGGGTTAAAAATATACATAACTTCAATGTATAACTTACCACTGTACTTTGTGCTTACCTTCACAGCCTCAGCTCAAGTCCTTCTCTCCCACTACTAGTATGTGAGCTACTTAAAAGCAGATGTCATGTGTGAATCATCCTATCTCCCAGCACTTGATTAGTGCCTGGCACATAGTAGGGGTTCAGATTGTTTCAATGAATTTAATGGGGGAGTTCAGAGGGATAGAGTAGAGCAGAGAGGGGAGGAACAGGACAGAAGGCAATTCTTTTTCATTATAAAAATTAAACTTTGTGGTGTTACTAGACTTTAAAAATATGTTTCTATATTAGTTTGATTAAAAATATTAAAATTAAAAACATTTTTTTGGTTGGTGATTCAGCCCATATGGTCTAGTTCTACTGTGATAACAAACAATCCCGCAGTCTGAGGGGCTTAAAACAACAAGGTTTATTTATCACTCATGGTACACGCTTGTCCAAGTAAGGTCCACTGGGGCCTCTGCTTCATATCATCCTCTCTGCATAACATAAAGGCTATCAGAGCTCCCACCATCTGAAACATTGCTGGTCATCATAGAGGAAAAGTGGGAGCTTGTAAAATTTCCACCCCATCACGTCAAACGGGTAAAAGTAAGTCATACAGCCCCACCTAACATCAAGTACTCTAAGAAAAGCAATCCTGCCATGGGCCTAAAAGGAGCAAGAGTGGGCATATTTGTCAACAATCCTCCCCCACTGGTGGGAGATTATTCAGTAGGAATGGAGATCATACACATGAGGAAGAAACCATTGCTGAACAAATTTGTTAATTCAAGAGATTGTCGGGATAGATTCCACAGGGCTTGATGAATGATCATATATGGAAGAAGTACAGTAAATGCAGCTGAATGGCACTAGTTTGGGGCTGGGGCTGGGAAATGGGTGCTGTGAGAATCAGAAAGCCCTGAGGTTAGGTTCTAGTCCCACCACTTTGGCAAGTGACTTAACCAGTCAGGTTCCAGCATGGACACTGTAAAATGGAAATAATCACTTACATGAAAAGGGTCATCATACATTCCAGCCTGCTGAAGACGATCCACGTTTATGCCTTTATCTCAGCGTAAGAATAAGCAGCACCCTCTTTTACTCTCAAGAGTTTCTTGGTCTGTCTGAGATTGCGGCCTCTCTTATCCTGGCCCACATAACCTGAATATCTAGCCTGAATCTAACCATAAAGAAACATCCACACAAACCCAAAATAAGAAACATGCTATTAATAAAAATAGAAGGGGATGATATTCTTTCAAAATGCTAACATCAGAAAAGAAAAAGAGAGACTAGACAAATGTTCCAGATTAAAGGAAACTAGGGAGACATGACATCTACATGCAATACCAATCATAGATTCCATCCTGCACTGGAGGAGAAGCAAATGCTGTAAAGGTCATCACTAGATCCCTTGACAAAATTGGAATATGGACACTCAATTAGATAAAAGAATTTTATCAACGTTAAATGTACTGAAGTTTGTGACTATACCAGTTAAATAAAATGATATCTTTATTCTTGGAAAATACATTCTGAATGATCAAGGGGTAAAACACATGATGTACACAACTTATTCTCAAAAGATCCTGAAAAGCATGACATGTATAAATACAAACAGAAACATCAATATAAAAATGTATGGAGAAAGAGCGAGAAAGGAAATGAGGCAAAATAGTAACAACAGTTCCATTGTGGTAAAGGACATATGGGTGTTGTACTATTGCAATTTTTCTGAGAAAGTCTGAAATTACTTTCAAAAACACTTGTGAAAAGTGTGATCATCTTATATGTTAAGCATTTTGCAGTGTAGGCATTTAATAAATATTACATGCTTTACTTTATAGCCATATATATGCATAACAGCAAAGAGAGAGAGGGACAGGGAGGAAGATGGTTTAGCCAACTGTGCAGTAACAACACGAGAAAACGGTCTATAACCATCGAACAATTTAATCACGTGGAAGACATGATGATATAAATGAAAATATTTATAACAAACGTGAAGGGAAGCAGGAAGACAAAAGACCAGATGCATGGTGATTACAGTCAGATAAAAACATACATATGTATATAATCCAGTATTAGTGTCATGTATCAGGTTTTATGTTCATTGCATCTTATTTCCATTTAAAATTGTTTAAATATATAACTTTTCTTAAATTTTTTAATTAACATTTTTATTCACTGAACAACTCTTTTAAAAGCCTGAGTAAAATAGGCATAGATACTTGCCTTTTAGCCAATTTCATACTCTGCAGTTTTGAGCTTTCTCTTTCAGTCTGGATACATCCTCAGTTCGCTTTGGCCTTTTTCCAGACACAAAGGGTAGCAGAGAGCATTCTGTGAATGCTGGGTCTCTGCTGTTTTCTAGTTGTGTGGCCTCGAACAACTCACTTAACCTGCTTTCTAAAATGATGGATTTGAGCAGAAGACTCTCTAAGATCTCGTTTCTGCTTGTTAGGGGCTGAATTGTGTCCTCTACAATTCACATTTTAGTCCTGATCTCCAGGGCCTGGGAATGAGACTATATTTGGAGATAGGGCCTTTAAAGAGGTAAATAAGGTAAAATGAGGTCATACGAGTGGGCCCTAATCCAATGTGACTGGTGTCCTTATAAGAAGAGTAGATTAGGACACAGACATGAGGACACAGGGAGGGAAGACATGTGAGGACACAGGGAGATGATGGCCATCTGCGAGCCAAGGAGAGAGGCCTCAGGAGAAATACTCTGCCAACCCCTCCATCTCAGACTTCTAGACTCCAGAACTGTGAGAAAATAAATCTCTGCTCTTTAAGCCACACAGTCTGTGTTATTTTGTTATGGCAGCCCCAGCAAACTGATCTCCTGCTCTAACATCTTGATTCTTCTGCTTGCTCTCCTTTTATAGGCCATCCTTTCCCCCAAGGCATATAACCATCCACCACAAGGGGGCCACGCTGCCCTAAGAGTGAACATTCTGCCTGCTCCCACCACCACCCCTTCCCCACCCCCCCACCACCCCCAGGGCAGTTGCAGATCACAGAGGGGGCAGATGGATGCACAGATGCACAGCTTGAAGGCTTTCCACAAAACTGGATCACCTCAAAACACAAGCCATCCTGGAAAGGTTCAGTTCGAATAGGGTGGCCAGCAACCCCAAGGGAAAGGGCAGACCACCGGTTCCCCAGTCCCTGCTCCCTTAGCCGGGCCTCTCCATCAGGCCCCAGTCTCTAATGTATGCTTAGCTGCCCTGTAAGTGATGTGTCCGCAGAAGAGTGACTACAGAGGGAGAAACACTCAGAAGCAAGGCTCCCTCTCCAACTGCACACCCATGGTGGACTCTGAAGACTTTTGGGAAAATAAAGCCATGGATTCAAACACTATCAAAGGCAGGAGGGCACCAAGCACCAAATTGCTTTTCTCAGGGTCCAATACAGAAACTGAAGCAAGTATCAACCAACCCAAATTTGTTGGACGATGGATGTGTTCCTTGTATTTTTTTGACCGGTGGGCACCTACACAAGGCATCACAACTGAATTGCAATGCAGGATCCTGAATAGGATTCTAGACTAGAAAAAAAAAAAAAACTATAAAGGAATATTATTGTGATGATTGACGAAATTTAGATATGGAATATGAATTAGATAATAACATAAGTATCAAAATGTCTGCTTTGGGGGGCGCCTGGGTGGCTCAGTCGTTAAGCGTCTGCCTTCAGCTCAGGTCACGATCTCAGGGTCCTGGGATGGAGCCCCGCATCGGGCTCCCTGCTCAGCAGGAAGCCTGCTTCCTCTCCCACTCCCCCTGCTTGTGTTCCCTCTCTCACTGTGTGTGTCTCTTTCCCTGTCAAATAAGTAAAATCTTAAAAAAAAAAAAAGCCTCCTTTGGGTAATTGTACTATGGCATGTAAGAAAATGACCTTGTTCTTAGGAAATGCACACTAGTTTAAAGAATAATGAGGTACAATGTCCAATTTACCCTCATCCGGTCAGAAAATAAGCAATATGCATGTCTATATCATACACACATATATAAATAAATACACAGAATAATAAAGCAAATGGAGAAAAATGTAAATAATTGGTGGGTTTGGGTAAAGGGTATATGGAAATATCCCTGTACTCTTCCTGCAACATTTCTATAAATTTGAAATTGTAACAAAAGAGAACCCCCCCCCCAAATCCTGAACACCTTTGGGAAAACTGTGCTAGAATAGATGTTTCTTAATGATAGCAAGAAAGTGCAAAAATGCTCCTTTGATTTACCAGATGGTCTCAGCAACCAGGATTTCACTGATGATTATGGTAGGAGTTTAATAATGAAAGCCTTTTGAAATGTATCTGGACTTATCTTCCCTGAATACCAGACAATGGGGCACAACCTTGGCATGTCTCTGAGACATTGTTACACCTACCCATACATCATCACTGGTTATGCATGAAAAGTGGCCATACCCATGACCTCAGGGATGCAGAAATGAGTCATCGTCCCAGCAGGCGCCATCCTCAGGACCAAGTTTGGGGAAGTCTCTTTCACTGTTATAATTTCTTGTGGATTTATTTATTTTTTATTTTTTTTAAGATTTTATTTATTCATCTGACAGAGAGAGACACAATGAGAGAAGGAAGACAAGCGGGGGAGTGGGAAAGGGAAGAAGCAGGCTTCCCGCGGAGCAGGGAGCCCAACATAGGGCTCAATCCCAGGACACTGGGATCATGACCTGAGCCGAAGGCAGACGCTTAACAACTGAGCCACCCAGGCGCCCCATAATTTCTTGTGGATTTAAATCTAGCCATGCTATTCATATTTCTGCTCGGTGCTTCTCTTTAAGATATCATTAAACGGACCTACCACCACTCTTAAGTTGGGTCAGCCTACATCTGAACCACAGCCCCTTTTCTTCTGGGAATAAATTGTCAAGTGGCTTGATGTATCATTGAGCCATGGTTGGCCAACTGGCATGCCCACTTTGCCCTAAAAGGAGGATGTTCCAGACCCTGGTTTGTACCACTTAGGAAATGGATACTAAGGAATTAGGTATACATATCCAGGAAGGCATTTCTGATAAAAATATACATTCACAGATTTAAACATACATCCGGTATATCATGTTTATAGGGCCATATCTACTTTCCTATAGATATCAAGAGGAACTGAATAAACTATTTCATAAGAGAAGAAGTTTTATCTTCCCAAGTTCACCTACTTCTTAGCTTTGAGCTGAAATTGGGAGGGATGATAGTCCAAGGTATTTTATCCACTAATTTCAGATTCTGCACACAGTTTAAAAGTACATAAAGGGACTCTAAGATTGTACATTTTAAGCCCTAACCTTCAATTTGCAGGCTTAAACTCTATGTGAAGTTTTCCAGTGAAATTTGTAACAATAGCCAGTTTGAGTAAGATTGCCATGGTTTGGCAGGCATATGAGTCTGACCAGTATTCAAAGAACTACCTATTCCAACCATCTGACTTATTAGTTCATTTGGAAAAGGACTATAATGATAAGAATATTATCCTTTTACTTCACCCTCTACCACCTGCTCATGGTTGACACCTACTGACTCCCACCCCCTTCATTTATCTACTATTTTTGTCATCTGACATGTCTTCTCACCCAGGAGATACCATCCTTTTCTTCATTTGTCTGTGCCCCTTGGTTTGGATAACAGTATCTTCCTTATTCCTTTGCACCCTCCACCCATGAGCTCATGCATATTGATTTACGAAGATGACCATTGAGACAGGCCTTCAGTTCTACACACCCAAGCCCCTGCATAGGCTTAGCCAAGATGCCCTCCTGGCTAAGGCTCTACCTCTCCACTACCCGAGTGCACCTGCTCATATGATTGCTCTAACTAGCCTGGAGCTCTCTGAAGGCAGGGCGGATGTCAATGCTGTTCATTCTGCCAGTGGCCACCCTCCACCAGAGGATCAGTTCAGAGATCCATCCTCTATCCTTCCCCAGGCTGTTGGAAACTCTAAAAGGCTAGCCCTCCCGGATCACATCACCTGCCTCCCAGGCCCCATGGTTTCCTGCAGAGTTTGGCAAATGGGGGTCACTGGCAGGAGATCAGACAGACTCCCTTCCTGCTTCCCTCTCCCCTCTAAGCAAAATCACCCCTTCATGGCATCTCTTGCTGCTTTCGGCCTGGGGTAGTAAGAGCTTCCTGCTGTTGCTAGCTGTGGGCCCTTCACCATGCTTTGCTAATTCCCTTAACCCTGTTCACAACACCGGAAGTTGTCCCTTCGTTAAATTCTCTTCAGTTGAACTCTTTGTTTAGACCATTTATTTCCGGCTAGATACAGAAGAACCCTGACAGATGCAGTCAACTGGTAAAGCTTCTGAAACAACGTAGGTACCTGATAAAATGAATTCAACAACAAATGAAGCTTAGAGGGGAGCCTGGGTGGCTCAGTCTTCAAGCATCTGCCTTCGGCTCAGGTCATGATCCCAGGGTCCTGGGATCGAGCCCCACGACGGGCTCCCTGCTCTGTGGGAAGCCTGCTTCTCCCTCTCTCACTCCCCCTGCTTGTATTCCTGCTCTTGTTCTCTCTCTTTCTCTGTCAAATAAATAAATAAAATCTTAAAAAAAAAACAAAAACAAATGAAGCTTAGATAGAAATTTGAAATCAAGACAAAGTTTTTGAATGTGGGGAAGTTCATCTTGAAACTTTCAAATGGGGAAGCTGAGTATTGCTCTGCCAAAGATGAATCATGAAGCTCTTATCAATAGCTATACCAGGGGCCTGGTGCTCTCACTCCATGTTCACTGACTGGGCTGTTTTAAAGGGCATGGTCAAATTTTGTAGCAACCCTAAACTGAAATTTGCTTTGCTCTCCACTGTAATAGCTAGATTTATGTTGCCTTCCATCATTGGAGGAAATACAGAGGGACAGGACAAAAATACATTCATTAAGAAAGCAAACAGTGCACCAGTCAGCAGAATGGCTGTACTTACAAGACGCAATAAAAGAAAAAATTAATTCCTTGGAAAAGAGCTTTCTATTTTAAGAAGATGAAAAAAAAAAGAAGAAGAAGAAGAAGTTATGCTCTCAAGTGATAGATGATGAAGACATTTCCCAGGGCTCCTCAAACGCTGTGGCTTTTCAGATGTAAACCTGAAACAAAATCCATTGCAAAGGGTGGCATCCAAGTTGGATTCTGACTGCTTATTCTGTTCTGTGGTCAGCCTTTGCTGAACATAGCAGTTTAAACAAGCCACAGAACTGTGAGTGGCTCCTGTCTCTAAAATGCCTCTTGGATTGTCCTCAATGACCCTATTGTAGGACTTAGAATCTGCAAGGATGACAATTAAACAGGACATTTGGGATCCAATTCTCCCAAGGTACATTATTTTTTTTTAAGGTAACCTGAGTTTTTGGGTAACACACACCCTGGTTCTGAAAATGCCACTTTGTCAGGATTTGCTACATGATATCCTAGTGACCCCTACAACCAATTCCAGGGCATTGCAGGGGCAACAAACCAGTGTTCCCAAGCCTGCACTGGGGGCACTATTCGGCTGAGTCACTTGTAATATTATTCTGGAGCTACCTCTTAGGAGCTCATAAGACCCAACTGTTAAATTTCCAGGAATTTTGGGAGCTGGTTAACACCTCATTGATAGCTTAAAATCAGCCACGGTGGTATTTACACCACAGGAGTTGACAAATACTAAAAAGACACTTCAGGACATTTCTCCCCTTGAAACTCAGTTATTCAACATTTATTGGAGTCACATCAATTATGAAATAATATGGGTCCATCGCTCCAGTGGCTGAAATTGATGGAGAGAAACATGATGTCCTTTCTTCAATCTCTGCAAGCTCAAAGAAGAGAATCAGCCTTCCCAAGTATATTATTTAAAATGGTACCCTAAATTTAAATGCTCAGTTTTAAAAAATTAGAGTGGAATTAGAGTCTACAGCCTGAGAAAATGGTTTGGTTTGATTTCAAGTTGGCTCAAGAAGTTTCTGAAAATTAATTTATGATAATTGCCTCATAAAGTTAAAATGCCTTCCAAAATTTTATGGGACTATTTCAAAAACTGGGGAAGTCAGCCAGTACATTAAAGTGTATCTCTATAAAGAGAGAGAGAGATTTATCTCAAAACTAGTTTATGCCTAGCTGGAGGGATTGGTCTCTTTTCATTGGAAGGGAAGACAGTAAACCCAACAAATCTCAAGATTTTTTTTTCCCTGAAATAATGGCTGACCATGGCCTCTGTTGTTTTTGGCCAAGTTTTCTACCAAAACAAGAATTTTGCAACGGCAATGACCTAACTTAGGAAACAATTTTATAACATTTTCTAGGAACCACAAAACATTTGTTTTACTCTTTCTGAAGACCAGCAGTGGGACCAGAAGGAGAGCATAATGTTTTGCCGTGTAACAAAGAAAAAACTTGATAAGGTCAGGGGCTGGAAGAATATTTCAGTTCAAATAACGGTCATCCAGAGCCTGTGAAATGTCGTCTTTCAAGCCAGTAACAAACATGCCTCGCACAGCATCACAACCAGCTAAGATCCTGGATCCACTCAGCTGGCTATTAGGGCATAAATGATGACATTTATCATACAATAAATTGTAAGCCGGGCAGCTAGTTTTGACAAAAACAGCAGGAACAGTAGTTAGCTGCAAAAACAGACTCACATGTTAGAAGAGCCAGGAGAAAACTTCATGACGTGGTTGGAAAAAAAATAGAAGCTTCTTGCAGGGACTCGGATTTCAGTTGGGAGAGGGTAGACAATCCAAGTCAGGCAACAGTATTATTGCTGGAGACTGCAAAAATATCGATCAGCTCAACTATCAGCAAAATGCCTTCCCACAGCCTATTAAATATGCACCAGTGAAGTTTTTTGAAGTAGGCTGATATACTGTGTCATAGGATATATGGACTAAAATCATGGACACTTGAGTTCGATAGTCCAGGTTTATTTATTTTTTAAAAGATTTTATTTATTTATTTGTTTATTTTAGAGAGAGAAAGGAGGAGGGGCAGTGGGAGAAGGAGAGAGAGAAAAACTCAAGCAGACTCCGTGCTGAGCACAAATCCCTGCTGTGGGGCTCGATCTCACGACCCTGAGATCATGACCTGAGCCAAAACCAAGAGTCAGACGCTTAATTGACAGAGCCACCCAGGTGCCCCTCAATAGTTTAGGTTTAAATCCTTCATGACCCATTAGCTACGTGATCTCAGAAAAGAGACTTAATCTCTCTAAGCCTCACATGTTCCATCTATAAACTGGGGGTGATAATAGTTCCCAAAAGATGTCATGAGGGCTAAATGATGTGTTTAGAATGGTGTGTGGCACATAGTAAGTGCTTAACAAATATTAGCCATTATTTTTTGTATGTAGGCTGGCAGACTTTGAGCATTTGTCTTAGTTTGGAATCCTCCAGATGCAGACCCTGAGCACAAGTGGTATGTTTGGGAGAGGATCCTGTCACAGCAGCAGGTGAATGGGGGAAGTGAGGCAGGAGGGGAGGAGGCCAACTACGGGGGTGTCATCACAATTGGGCGCCATCACAATTACCTCTGGGGGTAGCTGGAGCTCGCTGCATCTGGGGACTCTAGGAGACAGAACAGGACACCCCACAGAACTATCCCACCCAAGGAGTGAGGAAGCCTGGTACTTATCCACCAACTCCCTGTCCATCTTTGGTTGGGAACTGCTCCAGAGGGCATTAACACTCTAGGACATGGGAGAGAAAATGGCAGGTAGTTCAGAGTAAGCAGCCTTCAGCGTTAGGGAGCATAAGGGGACATAGGAGGGGAGCTGGCCAAAGCTGCTAGAGTCCTGCCATCACTGTTTTCAGATCATTAAATGAACTGAAGTTCCTCTATATATTTATTTTAATGGGTCAACTCTTAAGTAACACTAATACAACAAAACAAAAAAAACTGTGTTCATTCTATGCTGATTTTAATGGAGGTATTAAGACAAGAAATAAATTATGTAACTTTAAAATATTTATATGTAAGTTCCCACCAAGTCAACATGATGTTGAGAATAGTATATGGACTTGAAACCCGAATTCTTCTTTGAACGGCTTACCTTTCCCTCAGTATCCATCACCTGAAGCAAGGGAGGCATCCAATAATTTTCATAGTGCTGTGGAATAGCCAAGCCCTCATGGAAATGGAAAACATCCGTCTTTTTCAAAAAATCACCAAACTTTTAGCAGCTGCAATAACAGGCTTCTTCAGTAAATGAAACCATTTGAGTTTTTAGGAAAAATAATATATTAAGACTTTCCTATGCATCCAGAGGTTCAAATACTAAAACAATAATTAACACCATAAACTCCATCCCTAAATTGAAAAATGCATCTGTTGCATAATCTGTGTCTTTTTCATGTGAAAAGGGGAAAGTCTGTATATGTGGCCAATGTTTCTAAGTAACTGCCTCAGAGGAAAAGATTGGAAGTTTTGCCTATCGAAAAAATAAACTATTTTGTGTTATGAAAACAACAAGAACAACAACCCTAAGCAATGTTAAGAGCTAATAAAAATATAGGGGGACAATTCGCATATTAGACCAAAGGCAAAGTACAATGCAAAGAAAATTACAAATCAATAACAAAAAGACAAACATCCAGTAGAAAAGCGAAGAAAGGACAAGATCCGCTGTGAATTTTATCTGTTTCAGAGTCTGACTATTTGTGGTATTTTCAAATGAAAAGAAAAGAACCATATACAAATGGCCCAAGTTTCTAAAGCAAATAATTACCTTAGAGTTTGATATGACACTTTCAAGTTTACAGAAGGCACATGGTAAAAAAAAACATGAAAAGATGTTCAACTTCACTATTCATCAAAATAAAGCAACATATCAAAATACACCTCAGAAACACATACACACACATATCGGGGGTGGTGGTGGTGATTTTAAGGAGTTGGCTTATGCAACCATGGGGGCTGGCAAGTCTGAAATCTGTAGGGCAGTCTGGCAATTCAGGTAAGAGGTAAGGTAGCAGTCTTGAGTTTGAAATCTATAGGGCAGGTCAGCAGGCTGGAAATCCAGGAATGATTTCTAACCTTACAGCCTTGAGGCTAATTCCTTCTCCAGAAAACCTCGGATTTTGCTGTTCAGGCCTTCAATTGAGTGGATGAGGCCCATCCATATCACGGAGGGTAATCTGACCTACTAACTCCTTGTCTACTGATTATGTTAATCACATCTACAAAATACCCTCACAACAATGTCTTGGCTAGCATTTGACCAAGCAACCAGCACAAAAGCCCCACCAACTTGACACATAAGATTAACTACCATAGATGCTCACGCCTGCTACTTCACAGAGAAAATAGGAGTCCTCAGAAAGACACTCACTCAACTTCCATCACCCAAGTTCTCAGTCCAACACCCCATCTCCCCTCCCGGCACTGCTCATTGATATTTGAGTCCGCTGACTCTATCCCCCTTCTTGAAGCACCCTTTCTTAGGTCCGTGATTCCACTTGCTTCTGGATTTTCCATTTCTTGGAAGCCTCTTGAAGGGATCCTCTTCAGCTTCACATCTTTAAATTCCTAGGGTTCCCGCGGGTCCTGTCCCAAGCCCTCCCCTTTCCCTCTCAGAATACTTCTCAATCTTTCAGGACCATTGACTGGCATCACCTAGGATGGCACGCAGGTGCACGCAGCAGGCACCCAACAATAGTTTAACCAAATAAGGTCTGCTTTCTGTCTTCGAACAAGGAGCCTAGGGGTAGGCAATTCAGGGCTGGTATGGTAGACCCCTCTTCACTCTGCTCAGCGTGTGGCTTTGGTGGCCATGCTCAAAAGATGACCGATGCCCTCTAGGCAAGGTGCCTACGCCTACAGTGTCTTCACACCAACTCTTTGGAATCCTACTCATTTACTTACTCAACAAATGTTTATTCACAACGTACTATGTGCCACCACTCTTCTAGGCACTGAGACTACAGAAGTGAAAATGTAGAAGGCGCCTGGGTGGCTCAGTTGTTAAGCGTCTGCCTTCGGCTCAGGTCATGATCCCAGGGTCCTGGGATCGAGCCCCGCATCTGGCTCCCTGCTCAGCGGGGAATCTGCTTCTCCCTCTGCTTCTCCCTCTGCCTCTCTCCCTGCTTGTGCTCATGCACTTGCGCATGCTCTCTCTCTCTCAAATGAATAAATAAAAAATCTTAAAAAAAAAAAAAAGAAGTGAAAAGATAGATTATAATCTCTGTTCTTATGGAGCTTATATTCAACTGGGGTGGGGGAATAGAAAGTAAATAAGTGAAAAATATGGTATGTTAGATGATGATGAGTGCTATGGAGAAACATAAAGCAGAGAAGGGAACTGGAAGGTTGGGGTGTGTGGTAATTTTAGACAGGGTAATCAGGGAAGGCCTCACTGAGGAGGTGACATCTGAGCACAGAATTGAGAAAAGTGGTGGAGCAAGCCATTGGGTTGCCTTCCAAACACAGGGAAGCAGCAAGCTGATGATGGAATATACTATTAACATTTTTTAAAAATCACAGGAATATGAAACTGTCTATATTGATCCATCAGTTGTGTGTGTGTACATGCAAGTGTATGGCATGCAGTGTAAATGTACAGAACAAACTCTGCAAGGACACATTCCAAACCAATGATAGTGTTTAATTTTGGTGAGGGGCAAAGAATTGCAGGGCAGTGAAGGTGAAGGGGGTTTTTTGTTTTGTTTTGTTTTTTAAATAAGGAGAAGATATTCTTAGACAATTTGTGAATTAAAGTTCTCTTACATTCTTTTTTAAAGAGATTTATTTATTTATTTGAGAGAGAGAGAGAGCACACAGAGGGAAAGGGAGAGGGAGAGGGAGAAGCAGACTCCCTGCTGAGCAGGGAGCCCGATGCGGGGCTCAATCCCAGGACCCTGGGATCATGACCTGAACTGAAGGCAGATGCCCAACCGACTGAGCCACCCAGGCGCCACAAAATTCTTTTTAATTATTAGACAAAAAGGTGATGGAACAATGAATACTTTTCTTTCTCATAGGTTTCCAGGGTTGTTTTTTCTTTTCCTAACAAATTTAGATTTTTTTTAATAACCTGGAAAAAAATGCAACAAAGCCATTTCCATTCTGTAATTATTTTTACTGCTCTTTGGGTTCAACCAGCAGAATGACCCAGGGCCCATCTGTGTCATGGCTCAGGGCCCAGGGGGCTCCCTCTCCCTTGGCGGGGAGGAAGATGAGCCATCCCCATGACTGCTGCCTCTGGCTGCCAGCATCACCTTGGCTACCTGCAGAGACACTCCTGCCTCAGCTGCTCGGGTGGGGAGAGCTCCCTCCCCATCAGGTTGCAAGGCCTATTAATATAAGATGAGCAGAGAAGCAAAGGGAGGAAAAATACATAGGGCTAGGCCTTCCAAAGGGGAAGTCCTATTTCTTCAGTATTGACACCAGGCCCCATGGCGCATCTCCCTGATTAATCTGGCTCCCGCAGTTTCTCTCTCTGGTGAAACTTGAGATAAGTTTCCCAGCAGCTGGGGCAAAGGGCGGTCCGATGCAGTGTCTTGTTACACAACCCTTCCCATCACACTCGTGTTCCAGATCACGTCAGCCATCTTGTTTCTCTCCTACCTCTCGGCGGAGTTTCTACAAGAGCTTAGGGAATGGCCTCTAGCTGTTTCTCTGCCCTCCAACGACCTCTGCAATATATTCTAGAGTCTTGGTTCTGGGTGTCCACGTCTATCCCAACATGGTCTCCTCTTCCCCAAGGGAAGTGTGACTGCCTGTGATTGGTTGTAGGAGAGTCATCGGCATGAGCTGTCAGATTTACCAAAACGCCTTTTCAGATTTGGCGCGTCCTCCTCCTAGGAGGACTTGGGACCCCCAAAGGCTTAACAGTCTCTTTGGCTGCTTTATTTGAAGCATGGAATTATGGCCTGAGTCTTTTCTCACTTTCTTTATGAATCCTCCTCACCAGGTTATTTATCATGACTCCAGTCCGTAAAGTGTGTGTATGTTGGGATGGCCAATTCTAAAGCACACTAGAAGTAATGCTGCTCTGTTAACAAACCTGCAAAAGTTATACAGGATAAACCCACTCACAGAAAGGCAGATTCACGCTACTCATGACTAGGTTTTGAGAAGTTGTGACACTAGCCTTTTCATTGGGTCTGAATATTACTATTTATGTTTTCTTTAAAAGATAAAATCAGCTGATGGGAAGTTAAGGTAATGCTGACCTTGTTTTGTGAGAAATAAAAGTACGCAGGAGAAGCCCAACCATACTTAAGGCCCATAATTTTTTTTTTTTTTTTTAGATTTTTTTTTTTATTTATTTATTTGAGAGAGAGAGAATGAGAGACAGAGAGCATGAGAGGGAGGAGGGTCAGAGGGAGAAGCAGACTCCCTGCCGAGCAGGGAGCCCGATGCGGGACTCAATCCCGGGACTCCAGGATCATGACCTGAGCCGAAGGCAGTCGCTTAACCAACTGAGCCACCCAGGCGCCCCAAGGCCCATAATTTTTAAACTTTCTCTGAAACAAGTTGATAGTCTGGATTTTTAACATCTCTGTGGAATGCCTAGTTTCATCTCCACACAGAGATAGAGGGATTTTTACTCAGGAAGGAACATATTTATTTTCCTTTTTTTTTTCCCCCCTTTCTGAGGGAAAAATATTTCCAACTTCACCCTCATTAATATTTATGGTTGCTGAAGTATTTTCATTATATTAGCCAAAAGGAGCCTGGACTAAATAAAGTAGAAAACCGAAGGCATATGAAATGGTTTCTTGGCCAGGAAGATACTGCGACCCCCTCAGGAAAGCTTCTGTCCTCAAGAAGAATAAATGAAATTGTGGCCTGCCAAGCCACCTCATGGAGTCCAGGCAATACTTTCTGCTCTTTTTTTCCTCTGAAAGCTATTTGTTGAACACACTCTTCTTGTTTCTTGTAACCATAGACTCTGGTCTAGTCGAGTGTTTCTTACGTCAGGCTACTGCTGAGCCAATATTTATCATTTTAGAAATTTCCATGAGTCATAAAATAAACCTGCAACTGGCCGTACCTTCTATGGGCGTTTCTTTCTTAGAGTTTTTAAAAGAAAAGAAAAAACGCTGAGTCTGGAATCCAACGCCTGACATTTATCAGACCACCCAGATAATTTCTCCTGACGGGAGGATCCTCTGGCTATTTCAAAGCCATTCAAGGTGTGTTGCCTGCTGCCTGAAGCACCTTCCTGCCCAACAGCCTGGACCCCTCTCCAGAGGGCCAGGCCCGGGCTGGAAAGGAAGCCGTGGAGGTCTGAAGGCTGGAAGTGACTCATTGGCTTAAAGGGTGGCAGGAAATGTTTTCCACGGGAGCAAGAATATAAATGAGCAAGTGATTCCTTCCACCCCCAGTATGGAAAATCTTGCGAGGGGTCCTGAATTTACTGACCAAAGGAAAAAAAAAAAAAAGATCGCAAGAGGTGACGTGTGGTCCTCATTTACAAATAAGAGTGTGTTAGACTAGTGCTGTTTGCTCCCTTTGTGCCAATCAGCCTCTTTTCCCCAGATGTGGACCAGCTGAGAGAAACAGCGAGTCCACGACCTGGATGATTATAGTGACTTATTGATTTTGCTATAAAAACAGCCCTGTGTCAAGAGCGCAAGGCCTAGAGTTTATAAATCAAAATTCAGAGGTCTGCCTTAGCATTACTAGAATACTCCACGAATTGCTAACATGGTGCTAGATACTCAGTAAGTCTTCTGTACAGTGCAGGCATTACATTTTAGAACCAAAGGGCTTAACCTCATCAACACCTTCACTTTGCAGGTGAGGAAAAGGAGGTCCAGAGAGGCGTACCTCCTGAGAGGTCACACAGCCCGTCAAGACCAGAATTTGTGCCAATGGTATCAAATACCTTCTTGGAAGACGGGTGATAGAAATACTGGAGTCTTAGTGATAAAAGCAAAACAGTTATACTAAAAGGCACTCCAATTTCACATCGTGGCCATTGTCCCTTGGCTGTTTCCGGTGGAGCTGTTCTTGAATATGCTCCAAGTTTCCTCACTGGGCAGAGCTGGGGTTCTTTGGCTAAAGCACCCTTTGACATCCTTCCTCCTGCCCCCAGAAGGGAAAACTGGAAAGCCAGCCATAACAGCGCCCCAAAGCAAAAAATAAAACAAAGCAAAGCAACAACAACAAAAAACCCCTGCTTCTGTATCTCTCTAGGTATCTTGGTCCATGGAGTCAAATTTTGGGGTAGGAACATTAGGTGTTTTCCTCCTCCAATCATCAGTCTCTGAGTTGGCCCTCTAGCCATCTCTTCCACACTCATATTCACCAACCTAAGTGAGAAATCATGTTGCTAACTAATGCTCACTTCCTTCCTCTGCGGATGCCTCACTCATTAAGATCTGGTAACACCTCCCTGGTATGATCTGCCCCATCAGTAGGATCCTGAGACTTCCCAAGGGGACCTGGGCCAAGTTTATCTTGGCACTGATCTGTTTTCACTCACTATCTCCTTGTGGCAGGGCCCATGACTTCTTTATCTTTGTATTCCCGGTAGCTAACATGCCACCACTAGCACACGGTAGGACCCAGGAAACATCTGTCAAATCCAACTGAAAACATTTCAAAGTGGCATCCCATTGTGAATGTAAACGAGACGCTTGCTTTGCCTCCCAAACATAAACTTTTCTCTTTTTTAACACTTACAAGAAATTGTAAGAAGAAATTCAGGTGGTAATAATGGATGATGGGATGAGGCAAACATCTTTTAAAAAGACTGAATCATAAGAGTGTCTTAATTTTGGGGCACCTGGCTGGCTCAGTTGGTAGAGCATGCAACTCTTGATCTCAGAGTCATGAGTTCTTGATCTCAGGGTCGTGAGTTTAAGCCCCATGTTGGCTGTGGAGCCTACTCAAAAAAAAAAAAAAAAAAAAAAGTGTCCTGTTTTTGAAGGTCAAAATAGTTAAATATTGCCCATTTCTTATGTTCAGCCTAATATAATTGAAAATAATATAATTATAAATACATTGCTTTATACAGGGGCTATAATTCCATTTTTCTTCTTTAATCCACCCTGACCATGGTCTACATGGGCCTACAACATTTGATTATGAGTTACACTTTCAGTCTTGTTTGGGTCTACCCACCCTGGCTCTCCAGGCTCCAGCCACACTGTCTTCCTTCTGTTTTTAGAACACGCTGACCTCATCCCATCTGCCTGGGATGCTCCCCGCTCTGATTGTCACACAGTCGGCTCCTTCTCGGCATTTAAGCCTCAGCTTAAATTCCACCTCTTTGGATGAGACTTCTTTGAGCACTGATTTAAGTGTGACTTTCCCACCTCCAGTTACCCTCAGTTACATCACCCCGTTTTATGGTCAACAAAGTACTTTTTTGCTTCGTTGTGTGTTGTTTGCCTGTAGCTGACTAGGATTTAAGTTTCAGGAACACACGGGAGCCCTGTCTGCCTTCTTCATGCTCTGAAGAGCTGGCACATTGTAGGCCCAACATGAATGTTGAAATAATGGATTCAGTAATTAATTTTTAAAAATGCAGCAGAACTCCAGAAACCAATATTGCACTGTATGTTAACGAAAATTTAAATTAAAAAAATCCAGCAGAACTAAAGTTTTCAAGTATTTTCTTCCCTTGGTTTACTGATTTCACCATCCAGATACTTCGTACGGATACTGGCCCTTTTCCTCTATCCTCCACCTCTGTGAAATTCTTTGCATCTTCTTTACCCTTCCTTGATACATTGAGACAGTGAACTACTTGACCTCATCTTCTGACTCTCATCCTTGTTATTTACATATCTCCAATCTATTGTCCAGCCCATCTGTTGAATCTTTTAGTTCAAGAATATTGTATATTCCTAATGTTTGCAATTTTTCCATAACTGCTCATTCTTACTTTTGGTCTCCCAGTGTCTTTCCTTATCTGAAAATATTTACTATGCTCATTTTAATTTCTTGTCCTGCTTCTTTTGCTTGAAATTATTCAGCTTGTTGCCTTTCTTTCATAATGCTTGGATTCCTCCTCTGTCTTAGGAGCTTTACCTATAGACTCATACAGCATATGTCCTTAGGGTTTTCATCGGTCTGGGTTTGTACAGAATACCTGGGGCAGGGGTTGAGAACGGGCATCACTCCTGGAGAGTCTGGGGGAAGACAGGTGGAGAAGCACCAAGCTGGGGGAAACTCTGAGGTTGCCCTGGGTGCCCCCCACCCCCAACCTCAACCAGGAGGTTGGTCATCTGCCCTTCCAGATGACTTCCAAGTACCCTCTCCTTTCCCTGATATAACTATTTAGTCCCCAGAGGCAGGGGAGGTGAGAGAGGGGTGAGGGAAAGTTCTGAGCTTGGACAACCCATTTGCATGTGTTGGTACCATCTTCACACACCCCCCTCAGGGCTCCAGGGCTGCCTGGACATTACCCAGCAAACTTGGCAGTGGGCACTTCACTGGTAATGAGGTTTTCTAGCCCCTTGGTGGTCATGGGAGAGGTGGAGGTCTGCAGAGAATAATGGGGTGGGGGAGGGGGGAAATGGGTCCCAACCAGACAGCTCACCCCTACCAGTCTGTCACTGCCTGTGACAGGTCTTCCTTCCCCTCCATTTTGTAATCTTTCTCCTGTCCTTACCCACGTACAACAGCCCTCCGATTTTTCCTAAAAGCACACCTTTGAGCTTTTAAGAGAAGCCCTCTTATTTGGGAAAAGTTTTCAATTAGCAATAATCGCGCCTCGGATAAACCTCATTGGCTACGATACTGCCACTGCGCAAAGCTAGCCCTCTTATTTTTAGTGTTACAATTTGCTGCAGAATTTCTATTCACTTCATTCCTACCCTTCTTGATTTTAACTTGTGATCACATTCAACCCTTGGGCTTCTTTACATTCTGGAAAGTTTAAAGTCATTTAGTCTACCCTTAAATCAAATACTGGATTCCTTTATTTATTCCTTTATAAAGTCATTTAGTCTATCCTTAAATCAAATACTGGATTCCTTTATTTGTCCCTTGCTGAATCTTTTGTGGCTCCTTTTTCTTGCTCCAGGAGTATAGCAACCTGATCAGAACTATAGAGAGTGCACTATTACTTCTGAAAAATGGGAAGACAACATGGATACATCCCCAAGATACACTGCCGAATGTGTGAATAAAAACAAGTCGCAATCCTATGTGCATTGTGGAGGCCATCTGTGTTTTTTTAAATGCTCTGTATTGTATGGGTCTGAAAGGTTTCATGCTATAAGTGATAACCAGTGTAATAGCAAACCAATCTTGGCATGTGGATTGTGGGGGAGGAACTGTAGGACTGTTCATTCATCCCTACCTTGAGTTTCCTTTTTAGAATTTTTCCCCAAACCTTTCCTGAAATATGTAGTTTAATGGATGGGCTTCAGAACAGTCCACAAGCTGCCTGAAAATGTAAGCCATGTTTTGTGAGTAGGAGCAAATATCTACTTTTCTAGAGAAAGGGACTATACTTTTCATCAGAACCTCAAAGTGAACATATGGTCCAAGAGGGGTAAATAACCATTGGTCAAGAGTGTTGTGCCACTTTCTACTCCATTTTCTCATGGTTTAATTCAAGTGGTACACTAGTAACTAAAAACATGTATTGGTTATTCAATTTTTAATATTATAAAATAGCAGTATATGACTTTTACTTTACCATGAAGACGAATAGAGAAATCAATAGTGTTACCATGTGATACTGCGTTGTTCCCATGAATATACTTAAATATATTTAGCCCTTTCCTAAAATAGATGTCTAGGCCCTTGGGGCTGCCGATCCAAGAGGACCCAGCTACAATAAAGGAATGTCCAGAATGTATTTTCGACAGCTTCCATTTGCTTCGTTTTGTATAAACCCACTCTGCAGTGTTAAGGACGCAACAAGAGGTACCTCACCTCTTTTGTTGAGCATCATATAGGACTAATGTGTCATGTGGTCTGATAGGAAAGGTCATGGGCTTGGGAGCAGATCACTCACTCCTCTGGGTTCCTAAGGAACATTTCTTCACCTTACTTCATCTGTAGAATGGGAGTAAATAATAATATCTACCCATGGCAGTTGCTGCTGGTTATCTCCCTATACCCACTTTCCCCTTCTTCCTTGGTAGAGGAACCCCAATTCCTTAGCTGAGCACATTGTTGCTCCGAGAACAGACCCCATTTCCCAGTCTCCCTTGCAGCCATATACTGCATTCCAGTCAGTGAGATAAAAGTGTGAGCTCTGTCTGGCACTTCTGGGAAGTTTCTTTAAAAGGAAAGGGGTAGACTTCAGGTTTCCCCGTTCTACATGTGAAGAGCTTGGAAGCTGCCACTCTGTCCTAACCAGTAAAAAGCTGAACAGACAACTCCTCTTGTATCCATAAGAGAGAGAACACTGGGCAAACTGCCGTGCCCAAAACTGTCGACGAGACAGGCCAATAGCAGGAGTTGTGGCTTAGCAGAGCAGAGACTCACAAGTAGAAACCACCGTGGGAATGAGTGTCTGGGCAGAAAAAGTTGAACTGTAACTGACAAATTGCTGGAGGCTCAATGTGGACAAGTCTGCGAGTTAGGAACTCTGGGGAGACTCAGTCATAGGGGACCCGCGCACATCTGTGTCACCTCCTGAAGTTCTACCAGGTTCCCACAGTAAATGTCAAAGAAAAATCCCCTCCTGCTTCCAGTACGGGGAGGGGAGAAGGAAGGAACCATTTTGAAATACACCAGAGCCTTCTGCCCTAACAAAGACTGCCCTGAGGGGAAACTAGTTACTGGAGCCTAACTGATGGGGGAAAGAAGACACTCAACTGGAGCCCACTCTAGCTATCTTGTCCCACTGAAGGGGAGAGGTTGGGGGGTTGCTTCTGAGAAATACTTGTGAAGTTCACAGTCCAGAGGCACAGGCTTAGTGAAAATGAGACCAAATCACAGAACTCTAGAATGATTCCCCCCTCCCCCAACCTCACCACATCACTAAAGGCCTACTTACTACTGTTCCTTTCACCCAGTGCATCATGTCCAGCTATAAAGAAAAAACTGGAAAGCATACCAAAAGGCAAAACAAACAAAAGCCACAGAAATGGAGAATGCTTGTCATGGACTTATTAGTAGACTGGGCATGGAGAAAGGAATCTCTGAGCTAGAGGATATACATCAACAGAATCCTCAAGACCAAAAAGCAAAGACAACAAAGACGGAAAAAAACAGAACAGAATATCCAAGGAATGTCGGACAACTATAAAAGGTATAACATACACGAAATGGGAATACTAGGAGGAGAAGAGAGAAAGGAACAGACTATTTGAAACAACTGTGACTGAGAATTTCACCAAATTATTGTCATACATCAAACCAAACCACAGACTCAGAAAACTCAGAGAACACCAAGCAAGATGAATGCAAACAAAACAAAACATTATGCCTAGGTATATCATTTTCAGAATTACAGAAAATCAAGGATTTTTTAAAATTCTGAAAGAGGAAAAAAACGTTACCTATAGAGGAACAAACAATTAGTGACTTTTCCTTGGAGGAGGGAACTGAGACTATGAGATTAGACAGTAGGGATGCTCAAGGTGAGAGGGAACAGGTGAATTTGTAGGGAGGCAGGGGAGAAACTAAAAGTAGTTTTCCTACACTGTTTTACTGACAGGGTTATGTCCTCTTGTGCAGGGGGAAGGGAACTTTTTCCAGGCTATTAACATACATCTCTCTTCGAGTTCCTCATTAATGTATAATTTATTCTTCCTTGCCACTCATATTATTGGTTTTCTTTTTTTTTTTAAGATTTATTTTAGAGAGCCAGCAAGCACGAGAATCTCAAGCAGACACCCTGCTGAGTGCAGAGCCCGTTGTGGGGCTTGATCTCACCACCCTAAGACCATGACCTGAGCAGAAACCAAGGGTCAGTCGTTCAACTGAGCCACCGAGGCGCCCCTCATACTATTGGTTTTAAATGAAAGTGCCTATGTGTTCAGATTAAGTATGAAAAATGTTTTCTAACTTTAACATGGAACACATCCATCTCATATATAAGGAGAGACCTTATGTCAAAACTTCTTCCCTCTGTGGTATAAGGAATAGAAAGATCTAGAAAATTTATGTGTAAAGGCAGAGGTTAAAGTTTAATGGACTCTTAAAAATGGGGGCTCATCATAGGTTACAATGAACTGATACAGAAGTTTGCTTGATGAATTGTACAACATCTTTAGATATTGATTCACTTACTGAATGCGTATTAAACGGCTATTATATATCAGGGACTATGCCAGTCCATATAAGGTACATCCTAAATAGCCCCTGTCCTTGAAGAACTCTCAGTCTAAACTGGTGGTGGTGGCAAATTTATATAAACAATTACAAAGCTACATTAACATTAGGGAAAAGACCTCACCCACTACTCAAAGTATGGGTTAAGGACCAGACCTAGCCTCTAAGTCCCTGAATCTGCATTTTAACAAGATTCTCAGGTGATCTGCATGCTTATCAGGATTTGAGAAGTGATCAACTGTGGGATTAAAGAAGAAACCACTAATGATCCCTTGGGAAGTGGTCAGAGGTCTTCAGAATGGAGGGGTAATACGAACATTCCAGCCTGAGACACTAACAGGTCCATAATTATGGCAGCTAGAAAGAGTAAGAAGGGTTCTGGAATGAGAAGTTTAGTCTGGAAGGAAATTGGGCGCTTTGGAAGATATGGGAGACCGAGTAGAAAAGGCAGGCTGAGGCCAGAGGCAGAAGGACCAGAATGACGCGTTTAGGAAGCCTTAGAAAATTTTAGGCAGGAAAGTGACAAGATTAGATTCTTATGTTTGGATAGAACACTGGCGGCAGGGTGGAGGAGGAAATGCAGAAGAGAGGCTAGGGCAGGCAGGTTTGTATCCGCTAATGAGCACAATTCCATTCGACTTTGAACTAGAAAGGAAGTCTCTGAGGACCTTAGAAGTGGAGGGGCCACTGAGTCCCAGGAAGAGAAATGAAGGGTTCCAGCTGCAGTTGGATATAGATGGGTTCTTTCTTCTCAAAGTGCTATGCCCAACCAGCTGCATTAGCATCACCTGGAAATTGTTAGAAATGCAAATTCTTGGTCTTTTTTTTTTTAAGGTTTTTTTTTTTTTTTGACAGAGAGAGACACAGTGAGAGAGGGAATATAAGCAGGAGAGGTGGGAGAAGGAGAAGCAGGCCTCCCGCCGAGCAGGGAGGCCGATATGGGACTCGATCCCAGGACTCCGAGATCATGACCCCAGCCAAAGGCAGATGCTTAACGACTGAGCCACCCAGGCGCCCGCAAATTCTCGCGTCTTTTTTTTTTTTTTTAAAGATTTTATTTATTTATTTGACAGAGAGAGACACAGCGAGAGAGGGAACACAAGCAGGGGGAGAGGGAGAGAGAGAAGCAGGCTTCCCACTGAGCAGGGAGCCCGATGTGGGGCTCGATCCCAGGACCCTGGGATCATGACCTGAGCCAAAGGCAGACGCTCAACGACTGAGCCACCCAGGCGTCCCAAATTCTCGCGTCTTAACTCAGATATACTGTCAGAAATTCTAGGGGCCAGGACACACAAATCTGACTTTACCAAGTTCTCCTTCAAGCTTGAGAGCTTGAGCACTGTTCTAGCCTGTAAAAGTCTTGTAGCAGGTGGTAAAGGCTTAGAATTGCCACAACTTACTTCCTTTCTAGAAAATAATAGCAAAAAAAAAAGACAAGGGTAATGAGAAATAAGTTTCTATGTTGAGTGGGCAGAACAAAAGTCACACAACAGTCATATAGTGCCCAGACAAAAAAAAAGTCTTATCCCAAAGCCTCACATTTGGATAATTAAAATAATTTTGGTAGAGGCCGTGATGTTCTCGGTAGCCTAAATTAAGCAAAACTTAAAGTATCACCCCAGCTGTAAATTCTTTCTGTTCCCTTTACTGCCCACAAAAACGCCCTCGGGAAAAACACTGAGATTCCTTTTGGCCCTCTCAAAACTGTGTTTCTGATGTAACCGCCCATTAAAAAAACCCAACCCCAAATTAAAAGCCCCCAAAACGGAGCGGCGGGGCTGGCGCCATCGTCCCGGGAAAACTCTACCGTTTCCCAGCCACACCCCTGAGGACCGCCGGGCCTCCTTCCCCGGCTGTTCCCAAAGATAAATAAATCACTCCTTGTTTTTTCCAGACCTGAAATTAGCGGTGACTCACAGAGCACTCTGAATGGCCACAGTCGCCTCGGGAAGAAGGAAAAATGTGCAGATTTTTCCCTCACGCGAGGGCCCGACGTGCCGGGTTGGGCCAATCAGGGGAGGATAGCGGGAATCGCACCAAAGTAGGTAAAAAATGCGGGATGTGTTCTCGGGGCCGCGGCCCGCGCCTGGACTCCCCCCGGTCCTCCCTCTGGTCTCCTGCTCCGGGAAAGCCGCCTACCCTCGTTCTTCCCCTTCCTCCCTTCCCCCTCGCCCTCCCTCCCGCGCCCTCCCAGGCCCCGCCCCCAGCGCGGCGCACACCTGGCCAGGTGGCTACTTCCATGTTAGGGCAGCAGCAGCGCAGTGGGCGGGGCGCCACATGCCCCCGCCCCCCGAGGTTGGGGGGGATAAGGGTCCCCTGCCCCGCTTGATCCTTTGCGGGTTCCTCGCCGGCAGGTGCCAGCCGGAAGTCTGCCTCCTCGTCCCTACTAAAGGAGGGAGGCCCCAACCTCGCAGACCCGAGCTGATGAGAGGAGGACCCGGTCCCCTAGTCTTCCGAACGTGAGGCAGAACCCTCCGCCTGCTCTCTGGGCAGGGCGCTGCCTGGCCAGCCGGTTGCGTAGCAACGGCAGGCAGCGCGTGACGTGCGCAGTCGCGTTTGGGCCCGAGGCGCGCGCCCGTGCACCCGCCTCCTGGTAGGCTCGCGCCTCGAGTCGCCTGCTCGCTGGGTCTCTCGGTCCCTCTGCCGTGAGAAGGACGCTCTGCAGACTCGGCGCCGGCCAGCTCCCCCTCCCGCGTCACTGCGACCGCCGCGACGAAGATGGTGAGTGGGAGGGAGCCCGAGGCGTGGGCTGACGCGGCCCGGGCGGCTGGGCGCTGGGGCCCCGTGGGGGTCGGGGCTGAGGGGCGACAGGCGCGCCCCCGCCCGGGGCTGGGGGACGCGGGCCCTGCTGCAGCCCCCAGGCAGGGGAAGGTCTCTGGGCTTCCACCGCTCGCGGACCCGCTGGGACCCAGGCTCCTCGGGCGGCTGCTGGCCGCTCGTCGCTCGCAGCTGCTGCGAGGCCGCCGGCGGCAGCATAGTCCCCGCGGTTCCTCCCTCCCAGGCCTGGGGACGACCTGCCGGGGCCGAGCGCCGCCACGCCCTCGGTGAAATCGACCGGGAGTCCGCCATCCCGGGGTGGGGGGCTTCGAAATCCGGCGCGGGCCTTGTTGGCGCCGGTTTCCCCAAAGCCGGGCGCCGAGGCGGTCAGTGGCTCGTGCGGGTTTCGGCCCCTGAGGTCGGTCCATCTCATTAAGGAAAATAAGGCCTTTATTGAACAACCCTAGAGGGCGGAATGATCACCACGAGCATGACCCTGGTATGATTAAGAACAGGGTGGCCTCGCAGCCGCTTTGTTTGTCGTATCTGGCAATCAGCTTTCAGCAGCACTGCTGTGCTTGTCGGGCTTGGCAGTGGCTCTTTTAACCCTTCCCTACCCGATCTCTCCATGTATGGTTAGAAATTTACCTGTGAACAGTTTGGCTCTGCCAGAACTTAGCGTGTGAGGAGTGGGCATGATGCTGGGACGCTAATAAAAGCGAATGTAAAAGCTTTTTAAAAGCCCATTGAATTATCCTAGTCATTAAAAGTAAATATGCTCATATTCTAAGTGATGGACACTTGGCTTAATTTACATATTTCCCCCTCTAAACTGTCTCTAATTTGCTGTACAATAGTATTCTTAACTGGTCGATCAAGTAGAACATTTTGTCATTTTCTTTAGTCTGCACTCGCTGTTACCATTTTTGGTCAATGATTTGCAGGCAAAGGCTTACCAGACTTTGCTAGAAATATTACACTGTTATTGCATCTGTCTGCCTGGAAGCAGTTGGTACCAGCTTACTGGCATACAAAATGTTTTCGCTGAATGACAATTTTGGTTTTCTTAAGGTAGTGCAAGGAAGAAAAAGAGATTAACCAGTAGTTTCTTGATGACTCAGGAGATGTAGTAGGAATTTGATAGTGTTCAGTTGTCTGCTCTTCTTTGGTTTAATTCTGTAAGCTACAAAGAGGAGCAGCATCTTAAGACTTTTTTAAACCTCTGTAAGATTATAAATGTATATACTACGTTATATTAAAAGACTTAATGTAAGGGTTTTGAGTTCTTATAAACATAAGACCATCTACTCTGATGAAAGTGCTTTGAAATGGGCTGGAGCCTGCTTTAGGTTCTTTTAATTTGACATTCTTCTTTTTTGAGTTTCTGTAATGCAGACTATCTTCTATTTGAAAAACAGGACGAAGCATTTTAACTTCCGTTAAATCCTTAAATTTTAGTTCAAGCTTAGCTTCCATATTTTTCATTCAAATAAAATGAAGGAGGGATCTGTTTTATTTACTGGTTCTTGGGGGGAGGAGGAGAACTAAAATTAATCAAGATGAGTGAATTCCAGATATATTTCAAACTTGTTGGCCTTAGGGAGGTCAAGAAGACCTTACAAGCTCCTGTTGTTTGGATGCTTGCAAATAGAGTTCAGAATATAGACCATTTGTAAAGGTTACTCTTGTATTTAGCCTTATAAGCACAGATCATTTCCTTTCAGTGTCGGCTATTAGAGAGTATTAAGATTCAAAGTTCTATTATCCCAGATTTTAGCACTTCACCTCTATATTTGAAACTGAGGTTCCAAGTTTCTAAAGTTTTTTTTTTTGTTGTTGTTGTTGTTGTTAAGGTTAAATTTTAGGGGTGGCTCATTTGCTTAAGTATGAATCCTGATTTCAGCTGAAGGCATGATCTCAGGGTTGTGAGATCCAGCCCCAAGTTGGGCTCTGCGCTGGGCATGACCTTGCTTAAGATTCTCTCTCTCCCTCTGCCACTCTTCCTCCCCCCACCCCTTGGTGTTCTTTCTCAGAAAAAAAAGATTTTTAGCTGCTGATGGGTTTGTTCTGCATTAACAAAATCGTTTCCTGGTACTCACCAAGCCTTCTGGAAGCATTTGGGAATAAAAGCAATTTGAAACCAACTCAAAAGATCACCTTTGGGCACTTTAAGATGAGATTTCATGTTTTCAGAATCTCACTTTACAGTGCCTCCCCCACCCCTCACCCCCCAAAAAAGCCTGTCCTCCACAGGAACCACATCTACCCACTCCAAACAAAACGGTGTGTGTGTACTGCGTGTGCTAGTTTCCTCATAGATTATTTACTAGTCTACCATTAAGTTCCTAGGGTTATCTGCTCAGTAGTTCTTTTTGTTGGGTATGGATCGAGATATTATACATAGACTTGCCTAGTGCCTCTTGTAACCAACGGTATATGACATTTATATCATACTATATGGCTCTCTGGGAGTAGGAGTGTAGTCTTGCCCCTGAAATAATAAAAGTCTACATGATAATTCAGCCCTGCCCTAGTCAGAACTCTGCTGTAACAAACTGAGCTAACTGGCCCAGAATGAATTACAAATGTATTCTATCACTCCATGATTAGGAAAAACACTTTTACTTACAGCAATCTAATGGAATAGGTTGGGCATGTGTTCATGTGCCTATTTAACATGAAAAAACAGACTGTAAAGGATTGATTGACTTGTGACCTTTTTTGACTGCACATCAAGTTTTAACATAATTTACAAATTAATTTTGAAACATTTTAAGCAGAAAGGTACACAGAATAACAGGTCCCTTTGTATGAAAAAAGAAAATAACTTTTTGTCATATTTCAGGTTTCTATGTTACCATTGCAACTAAATCTGCATCATCTTCTTCATCCCATTCTCTTCTGTCCCCAGAGATAACCACTTCTGTGTCAAAGACATAATGTGCTGGCCAATTAAGGAGATGATTTTTCAGGCTATTGTAATTGGGAGAACATTAATTAATAAGGAACGTCTCAAAAAAAAAAAGGACAAGGACCTGGGGCAAGTAAAACCAGGGGTCTTGAGGAACTGCATGGACAGGTCTTATCACAATAAACAAGGGCAGGATCTTTTTGTTACCAGTTTCCCAAAACTCAAAACGATGGGGGTGGATTTCTTAACCATCACTACTTTACAGGAACATAAAGCTCAGGTGAAGTCTACATAGTCTACATAGCCAACTGAAGTTAATATATTTCATTCAAATTGATATTTCCATACTTTTAGCTATGTATGTATGCATCTGTAGTAATATATATAGTTTTCATGTGTTTTTAAATTTCATATAAATGCTATGCTTTATGTATCCTTTTGCAACTTAAAAAATTAAACTTGGTGAGTTTTTTTGGGAGGGGGATGATATTTGGTTTTAGCCGTAGCTGTGGTTCTTTATATTAACTGCTAAATAGTTTTTATGACTATGTAAGTTTATCCATTCCCCTATTGATGAACATTTCCCCAGTTTTTCAGCCAAACTTTTATCTTTTTTTGTCTACTTGTAATAGATGGTTTCCATGTTTTATGTTACTTCTTTATCGCCAGTGAATGTGTTCTTGGTATAGACCTAGAAGTGGAAGCCTGGATTGGAGGGTATGCATGTGTATTTTTTACTGTATTACACGTGGTTCTAATTTGTATCCCATCAGCTACATTTATCAGCCTGTTTCTCCATTTCTTTTCACCACTTGGTATTATGACCAATACCTTGAAACCTTTGCCAATCTGATGGGTGTGAAATGGGTTCTTTTACTCTTTTAATTTTCTTTTCTCTGATTAGTAGTAAAGTATTTTTTTTATGTTTATTGCAGCCTATGGTTTTACATGCATGTGCATCTGGTGAACCTGACATTATGTAAATACTCCTCACGTCTTCATCTAGGCTTATTTGTGGAATCATAAAGTAAATCCAGCATTAAAAGAAAATCTGTAAGAACATGATTGTCAATGTCAGAACTGCATACTGAGTGCTGATATCTTTCTCCTCTGGAACCTACATTTCTTTGCGTGCCTCTCAAGCTGCTAAGCAACAGGAGTTAAATACCCTTAATTCTAGCCACTGGCCATGGTTAGATCCTGGTAGTGGTAGAATGCAGTGATCCAGGAGAGAGTTCCATCTTTGCCAGGGGCCATGGAGATTAACATCCTCTGCTTTATACTTTCTTTTTCTTGGGTAATTCATCCAGCCAAATGTTAAAAACAAACAGGCATTGGGGATATAAGGGAAATCTCTGTGCTTTCTGCTCAATTTTGGTGTGAACTTAAAATGTGCCTAAAAAAAAAAGTTTATTAAAAAAGAAACAAAACAATTATGACTATTTTTCACCAATAGAATTGGTATAAATCGAGCTGCTGTTTAACTTACTATCCAGGAAGACTCCAGACATTTTCATTTTTATGTTAGTGTAACTTTATTTCATTTCAGTAATAACTAAGATCTTTGAAATGAACACCATATTTGAAATTAGAAAAAAGTCTGGAAAGTGGAAAAACTGGATTTAACACATATGCGTTGCTTTTATTTACAAAGCAAAGTTCTGGTCTCTGAGTAAGTAGGCCTAGTCTCTTTCTTGTATTGTTTGCAACTTGCATACCAAAACCACAGATCCTAATAAAGAAATAGAAGATTGTTATTTAAGTATTTTGAGCTTCCTTCTCTTGTAGCATATTCCTCTTTACATTGTCCATGAAAGACATACTCAAAGATTTACACCTAACACTTCAGAAATATTTTAATCACAGGTTTTCATCTTTCCCTGCCTCCTTGCCTTGATGTTGGAAGTGATTTTTCACTTGGAATTGTTGTACTGCTGTTCATTTTTCTTGAAATTTTACACTGGGAGAAGTATAGCAAAATAAACATCAGATTGGTTCATCTCAGAAATATTTTGACACACTAGTTACTTAATTCATCTTGGAGTCTTCTGTATAAAGACCCGCTGTGGAGTTGAGTAGTTTTTAGTCTAGAGTGATTCTTAACTCTTTTAAAAGTCTTCTAGTAGCTGACATCATAATGCTTACGTGTTGTTTACCCTATTTGTAATTTGCTTTGGTATGTTAAAATTGAAGAATCAGTTTTTTGTATAGATCTTTAAACAATTGATTTAAGTAAAAATGTGATTAAAATTCAGGTTTTAATGTGTAGTTGAAGGTATGAAAAAGCGGAGAAAAAGCTGAGATTTGGGCTTTTTTTTTTTAAACATGAGAGGAGCGTCAAAAAACTGGTTCTGTTGTAGCAGGGCATCGGATGAGCACTTCAAAGACCAAAGTAAGCTAACTTCCGTGCATACTATAGCAGGAACCCTACATTTGAACCTAATTTGTCATTGTGTTCTTTTGGATTACATCAAAGGAAGACTGTTGACTCTTTTCCACATTTTTGCATTACTTTATAGGTTGTTACTCCTGTTTGCCTTATCACAGAAAAGAAAGATGAATTTCCTACCCGGATTCCTATATTAGCATGTTTCAGAAAAAAAATCATCAACCTGTAAATGTAATTAGCGTTTATTTTAAAATGGTTTCATGTAGTAACTACGTTTTTGATGATGGTGGAATTTTCATGTAGTGATAGAGCTAAAACTAAAGCTCAGGCAAATACAGGTAAGACTCCTTCAGTTTGCTAGGAAACCATCTATTATGTCAATTTTTGAAGCTCTGAAGCGCTGAGGAATTCTCAAATCACTGAAACCTTGTTTTAGGAATGTTGGAAGTAATCTTCAGGTCAGTGTTGTCCAGTAGAAATAAAATGTAAGTTACATGTGTACTTTTAAATCTTCTAGTAGCCCCACTAAAAAAGTACAAAAACAAGGTGAAATTTATGTAACCCAATATATCCTATCCACATTTAATCAATATAAAAATGAGACCTTTCACATTATTTTTTCATTTAAATTATTTGAAATCCAGTATGTATTTTATAGTTACAGCACATCTCAATTCAAATGCTCAGTTTTCATTGGAAATATTTGATATGTATTTAGATACCCATTTTACAGTTGGAAAAGTAGATTCACATACCTTAGTTGCTCAAAGCATGCTTACAAGTTTTCCAGTAATGGAATTGATAATTTAAAATTTAAGTTAATTAAAATATAATTTAAACATGCAGTTCCTCAGTCACACTAGCCACATTTAATGGACTCACTAAACCACATGTGGTTAGTGACCAGCCTCAGACTTTGTAGATTAATTTAATTTGTAAAGGGAAGTTAATATGGGTACCAACACTGTGTTAATCCTCTGCATTTCTGCACATGTCTAAGAAGGAGTACTAACATAGCATATGAATTCCTTTTATGGCACTTATTGAGATATTTTGTAGAACTAGACTGTTATCTCCTTAAGATAGAGTTTGTGTATTTCAATAGCAAGATGCCTCTCTCATGGTAGGCCCACAACAAATGTTCCCAAAAGAGCATGAATGAGTGATCGAGAGGGCATTTGTAATTATGACAGGGATAGGATCCCATGGATATGGATTTCTTTAATTTTTATGCTTTCAATTCCCACATACTTTTTTTTTAATACAATGGAAATTGACTTTTAAGTACTAAACTAATTGAATAGTACCTCCCCTTTGTATACTGCATTACTATTTGATTTGAGTCTTACAGTGAAAATCCTTTGAGATAAGGCAAGTATTATTAGAATAGTACCTTTAAAAATAATTCTGGCATACAGAAAACCCCCCAATAAATGCCAGTTCCCTTTCTTCCCTTAAAAATGAAACTGAATGGGGGCACCTGGGTGGCTCAGTCGATCAAGTGTCTGACTCTTGATTTTGGCTCAGGTCATGATGTCAGGGGTCATCAGATCGAGCCCTGAGTTGGGCCTCGTGCTGGGCATGGACCCTGCTTAAGATTTTCTCTCTCCCTCCCCTCTCGCGCCCCCCCCCAAAATGAAACTGAATGGTATTTGATGCTCATTGAGGCATCCTGAACCTTAGAAAAGCACTTGAAAGCCTAACAAAAGAACAAGAAGTCATGCTTTAGAGAACTTAGTAAGTTTTTATTATGTGTCTGGCATTGTGTGACACCTTCTCTCAGTCAGTCCTTTATAGCAACCAGATGAGGTAGGTATTACTATCATTTCTGTTAAACTATACTGAGAAGTGATTAAGAGCATAGGCTCAGAGTGGGGCTGCCTAGGGTTTTGAATCTTGGCTCCGCCATCTACTAACTGTATGGCCTTAGGTAAATTACTGATTATTCTGTGCCTCGATTTCATCATTCCTCCAAATGGGAGTACCTACCATCATGACAATTTGGGTGATGCATGTAAGTAGTTTAAAAGCAATGCCTGGTATATGGTAAAGTGCTTATTACTGTTGGATGAAATGACATTAAACAACTTTAGATCCTAATTAGATCAACAGTCTTTTTTTCTTTATATTCTGATAACACCATCACATGCTTCAGCAATTGTAGATAAAATGAAAAGGGTGGAAGGAGTGCATTAGAACATATTTCCAGTTGTTTTATTATTTCTTTAAACTAATGTTATTTTATTTGGATTATATATGATCAACTTTTTATGATCAGCTTTTAAATTTTATTTTTCAGGTGACTTTTTAAAAATTGAAGTACAGTTGACATGCAATATTACTAGTTTCAGGTGTATAACGTAATGACTTGATAATTATGTATGTTATGAAATGTTCATTATACGTGGCTACCATCTGTCATACAAAGTTGTTGACTGTATTCCCTATGCTGTACTTTACATCTCTGTTACTTATTTTATAACTGGAAGTTTCTGCCTCTTAATCACCTTTACCTTTTGCACTCATCTGCACTCCCTCCCCTCTGGCAGCCACCAGTTTGTTTTCTGTATTTATGAGTCAATTTCTGTTTGTTTTGTTTTTTAGGTACCACATATAAGTGAAATCATATGGTATTTTTTTCATGTCTAACTTATTTCGCTTAGTATAATACCCACTAGGACCAACCTTGTCAGGAATGGCAAGATTTCATTCTTTTGCATGGTGGAGTAATATTTCGTTGTTTGTGTGTGTGTATATACAACACATCTTTTTTATCCATTTATCAATCGGTGGGTACTTAGGTTGTTTCCATATCTTGACATTGTAAATAATGTTGCAATAAACATAGAGGTGCATGTTTCTTTTTGAATTAGTATTTTTGTTCTGGTAAATACCCAGAAGTGGAATTACTGGCTTGTATATTTACTTTTTTGAGGAACCTCCATACTGTTTTCCAGAGTGGCTACACTAATTTGCATTCCCACCAACAGTGCATGAGGGTTCCTTTTTCTCCACATCCTTGCCAACACTTGTTATTCCTTGTCTTTTTGATACTAGCTATTCTGACTGGTGTGAGGTGATGTCTCAGGTGATTTAATTCCTTTTTTTCTTTTTTTTTTTTTTTTGACAGAGAGTTAGCAAGAGCAGGAACACAAGCAGGGGGAGTGGGAGAGGGAGAGGGAGAAGCAGGCTTCCTGCTGAGCAGGGAGCCTGATGCTCAATGCCAGGATCCTGAGATCATGACCTGAGCTGAAGGCAGACACTTAACGACTGAGCCACCCAGGCGCCCCATAATTCTTAATGTAAAAGTATCTTCTACTCTTAGTATTGTTCCTGAAGAAATTAATGTAGAATCAAACAGTTCTTTATTGCCCGTAAGATTTAGAATAGCAACCATTTATTCTGTAAATAGTTGAGAAATTATTATATGCCAAGAACTGATCCAGGTTTTAGAGATATAGTACTAAAAAAGTCCTTTCCTTGTGGAAGTTAATCCTAACGGGGGGGAAAGAGAGAGAAAAACAAAATGGCAAGATCATGTCAGAATTGTTAAGAGGTATGAAGGAAATAATGTAAGCAATAGGGAGTACTGGAAGAGTTGGTTCTTTTTAACCAGATTGTTAGGGAAGGCCTCTTAGGAGGTGACATTTGAGCTAAGACTTGCATGACAAGAAAGCCATGTGTAGAGCATTTCAGGCAGAAGGAACTCTAAGTAGAAAAGCCTTGAGAAGAGAATGAGCTTGACATGCCAGAGACAAAAAAGGTTTGTGTAGCTGGAATTCAGTAAAAGGGGGATAGAAAAGTAGGAAATGGATTGGAGGCAAGAACTGGAACCGGAAGAGCCTGTAGGCCAAGGTGAGGAATTTGAATTTTATTCTGATTGCACTAAGAAGCTCTTGGGGCTGTGGTGGTGGGAGGATGTGAAGGTGTTAAGTAGTGGAATGAGATACGATTTATTACTGTTGAGATGTGCAAGTGGGGACAAAAACTGATTAAGAGACCATTGCTGTTATTCATCCAATTGATGATGGTAGCTTGGATTAAGATTGTGAATAGTGGAATAATGAGAAGTGATTAGATTGAATATGTATTTTGGAGGTAGAGCTGACAGGACTTGCTGATAATTTGGGTGTATGGCATAAGAGAAAGACAGACATCAAGGATCACTTACTCTTAAGATTTAGACCTGAGGGGGCGCCTGGGTGGCTCAGATGGTTAAGCGTCTGCCTTCAGCTCAGGTCATGATCCCAGGGTCCTGGGATCGAGTCCCGCATCGGGCTCCCTGCTCCTTGGGAGCCTGCTTCTCCCTCTGCCTCTCTCTCTCTCTCTCTGTCTCTCATGAATAAATAAAAAATCTTTAAAAAAAAAAAAAAAAAAAGATTTAGACCTGAGCTATTAGGTAGTTGGTGGTGTCATTGTGCTGGGGACTATAAAAGCTGAAAATAAAATAGTTTGGCAAAAATTGAGGTTCTTAGAACTTTGAGGAATAGCAAATTGATCTAGATGTATTATACATTTTTAAAATACACTAATTTCATATCTGATTATAGTAATAATGTATGTACATTGTAAAACATTAAGAAAAATTTAGTTGTAATGACAATTCCAACCAAAGTATTAACATTCAGTGCATTCTCTTCCAGATCATGTTAAATATATGCTCGTTCTTTCAGTAAATAATTGTTTGGTGCCTCCTAGGAACCAGGTACTGTGGTAGGCTTTGGAGATTCAACAGTATACAAGACAAAGTCCCTGTCCCTATGAAGTATACATTCTAATGGGGGAGACAGGTAAGAAGTAAACAAATGAATAAGATAATTGCAGGTTGTAATAAGTACTATAATGGAAGTAAGGGAGAAAATGAATATCCCGAGACTATCAGTATAGATTTTTCTCACACAGTTGAGTTCATCTGTAACAGTTTTATATCCTTTACTTCCCATATCCCAATGTGACAGGGCTGCCAAGCTATAATTCAGTGGGGGAAAAATAGTGTCTTCAACAAGTCGCACTAGTACAACTGGATATCCACATGTGAAAGAATGGATTTGGATCCCTGCTTCACACTATATACAGAATTTAACCCAAAATGGCTCCTAGACCTAAATGTAAGACCTAAAGCTGTATAATTCCTAAAAGAAAACATAGGCATAAATCTTTGTGAGTTTGGGTTAGGCAGGTTTTTTTGGAGGAGGGGTTTGGACAGTTTTCTTGGCATTTGTAGGCAAAAGCACAAGTGACAAAAGAAAAATAGATCAATTGGACTCTGTTGGAATTAAAGACATTTTTGCATCAAAGAACACCATCAAGAAAGAAGACAACCCATGGAATGGCAGAAGATATTTGCAAATCATGTCTGACAAGGAATTTATATCCAGAATATATCAAGGACTATCTCAGCTCAGCAGTAAAAGGGCAATCTAGTCATGGACAAAGGCTTTGAATAGATCTTTCCATAAGGAAGATATACAAATAGTCAATAAGCACATGAAAACATGCTCAATCATTAGCCATTAGGGAAATGCAAATCAAAACCGTAAAAAAAAGCGTAATGAGGTACTACTATATACCCACTAGGATGGCTATAATAAAAAAGACAACAGTAATAAATGTTGGCAAGGCTGTGGAAAAGTAGGAACCCATATATGTTGCTGGTGGGAGTGTAAGATGGTGTAGCCACTTTTGGAAAATGTTTTGGCAGTTCCTTAAGAAGTTAAACTTGGGAACTGCCATTGACCCAGCACTTTCACTCCTAGTTACATACCAAGTGAAATAAAAAGACATATCTACATAAAAATCTGTGGACAAATGTACATAATAGCATTATCCCCATAGTAGCCCCAAAGTGGAAACACCCAGATTTCCATCAGCTGATGATTAGATAGAAAAAATGTCATATATCCATATAATAGAACATTATTTGGCAATAAAAAGAAATGAAGTACCAATTCATGCTACAGCAGGGATGCTGAGTAAAAGAAACCAGTCAAAAAAAGACTACATATTATAGAATTCCATTTATATACAATAACCAGGATAGATAGATCTCAAGAGACAGAAAGTAAATTAGTGGTTGGATAGGTCTGAGGTGAGTGAAAATGGGAAAGAAGAGTTATCACTCCATACAGAGTTTCTTTTTGGGGTGTTGAAAATGTTCTAAGATTAGATTGTGATGGATGTACAATTTTGTGAATATACTAAAATCCACTGTACTTATACTTTTAAATGGGTAAAATTCTCTGTCATATTAAATATATCTATAAAAACTTTAAATTTTTTAATGGTATCATGCATGTATAGTGATGGTATTAAATCATCCCCCTGTTAAATTTTAAAGCCATGATTGTAACGCCCTTTTTCTTTTTTTTTTCCCCAAACAAAAGGTCTCACATATTTATTACTGAACCAACCTACTGAGACAGAAGCATAGTAACAGAAAAATCATTTCCCTGATAAAACATGCCCATTGTTGGGCACCTGGGTGGCTCAGTGGGTTAAGTGTCTACCTTTGGCTCAGGTCACGATCCCATCATTCTGAGATCGAGTCTTGGCTCGTGCTCTCTTCTCTCACTCACATTCTGTCTCAAATAAATAAAATCTTTAAAAAAATGCCTACTGTTCAGATAGTAGTGATGTTTACAGAGTGATAGGATATGAGCACGTGACTTTCAGGCAGCATAAATATGTGTGCCATCTCATGTGCAGTCTGTTATAGACCCAGCTTGGTTCTTCACCAGTGCTTCCTTTTGGAGTTGTACCTGACTTTATTACCAGTTTTCATCTGAATCCACTGGGGAGTGGGACGATTCTGCTTTTGTTTCTTGGCCAGGAATTGCTTGATCTTGAAAGTCTTGTGAGAAGACATTGCATGGAATAGTCAACCACACATACCACAATGGTGGAGAAAAGGAGAGAGAATGCTCTGTCATCTTTGCGCATAAATCTTTGCCTGCATCATTCTTCAAAATACAGTTCTAGTTATGCAGTTACTGAGTCTAAAAGTTTGTGTATGTGTATATGTATTTCTAATTTAAAAAATATTCTCATGGAAAACTTGGAAAATACAGAAGACTAGAGAGAAGATAAAAATCACTTATATTCTCACTGTTAGAGATAAAATTCCTTTCCTTTTCTCTATACTGTTTTACATAGTTGAGAAACACTGTACATAAAGTTTTATATTTACTTTTTTCACTTCAAGTAATGTTTCCTCCATGTCTTTAGAAACTTCCCATAAGCATGATTTTGATAGCTGCATCAGAAACTATCTTGTGGATGTACTATACTTTTCTTTGCAATTTTCCTGTTTTTGTTTATTTGGACTGTCTGGTTTTTGATATTATGCAGATTATCCCCCCAGAATAAATTCCTTC
This sequence comes from Phoca vitulina, assembly GCF_004348235.1. NCBI lineage: Eukaryota > Metazoa > Chordata > Mammalia > Carnivora > Phocidae > Phoca > Phoca vitulina. The sequence continues at coordinate 29,298,029 of NW_022589725.1, forward strand.
AAGTGGGCTTACTGGGTTAAAGTGTCAAAGGGTTTGGATTATTTTAAGGCTCTTAATGTAAATGACCACATTGCTTTCTGAAAGGTATGAGTGAGTAAAACAGTTGCCAATGGTAGAAGACAGATCTGGAAAAGTAGGTTGGTTCAGATAATAAAGGGCCTTCTATGCTCTGTTAATGAATATGGACTTTATCTTGAGGTGCTTTGGAATTGATGAATATTTTTAATCTTGGGAGTGATAGGAGATGTGAAGAGTAGATGAGAAGGAGTAGATTTGAAATACACATTTAAGGAGGAGTTGATAGGACTTAGAAATTGCGTGTGACCATGGAACAGAAGTAGGTTAACCAACCACATCAACTCTCTTTCCTCTCTTAGGTTCATTGACATAGCAGCTAATTATCCAGAGAGAAGCCAAATTGTTAAACCAAAGAGAAATCTTTTGCCTTTAGCTTAAATGATCTTTCTCAAAGGGGAGTAGAATATTTTTTATATTGTTGTTGAAGTAAAGACTAGAAGTAATGTTTAATTTTTTCTATTCATGATAATTTACATGAAGTAAAATTTACCATGTTTAGTGTAAGTTCTGCAATTTTTGCAGAGGTATACAGTTGTGTAACTACCATGACAATCAAAATATTAGAATAGTTCCTTCACTCCAAAAAATTTCCTCATGTTAATCCTTCTTCCCATCCCTACCAACCACTGATCTGTTTTTTGTCCCTATAATTTCACCTTTACAAGAATATCATATAAATGGAATTATCTAATCAGACACTTTCAGTCTGGTTTCTTTTCACTTAGCATAAAGCATTTATGCATCAGCATTTTGTTCCTTTTTATTTTGATTAGTATTCCATTCCTCATTTGAGGAATAGAGTCCTTTTTAATGGTTTCCTGTGAAGGATGAGACAGAATACTGTAGAGATCTTTTTTCCTTTCCTGTATCGATAAATGCTTGAAACAGTCATTCTCTCCACCTTGGTATAGATGGATACATATTATTACATAGTGCCCTGGGGCACCTGGGTGCCTCAGTTGGTTGAGCATCTGACTCTGGATCTCAGCTTGGGTCATGATCTCTCGGGGTTTGGGATTTGGGGCCCTGTGTTGGGCTCTCTGCTGGGAGTGGAGCCTACTTAAAGAAAAAAAAATAGTGCCCTTGTATTTTCAATTGTGGAACCAAACAGCTATTTAACAAGGGTGTAGATTGCACAACTTTTGAAATGCGTCAATATGTTTTATGGGATATTGGTTTCTTAAACATAATACTCTTTGCGTACTTATTGTATACATTAAGGGGTCTCTTCAGCATTTATTCTGAAATTAAATGATACTTATATATCAGGCACTGTTTTTCAAATAATATATTTGTGACTTTTAAAACAATACTAAGTAGAGATCTTGTATAGCATATATCTGTTGGCCATCTGTATGCCTTTAGAAAAATGTCTATTTAGATCCTCTGCCCATTTTTAAATTGGATTGTTTGCTTTTTTGCTATTGAGTTGTATAAATTCTTCATATGTTTTGAATATTCACCCCATATCAGATATATGATTTGCCAATATTTTCTCCTATTTGGTAGTTTGCCTTTTCATTTTGTTGATGGTTTCCTTTGCTATAGAAGCATTTTTAGTTTGATGTAGTCCCCCTTGTTTATTTTTACTTTTGTTGCCTTTTGGTGTTAAACTAAAAAAAAAAAAAAAAAAATCACCAAGACCTGTGTCAAGGAGTTTACCTGTTTTTATTTCCAGTTATGGTTTCAGATCTTACATTTAAGTCTTTAATCCATTTTGAGTTAATCTCTGTGTATGGTGTAAGACAGTGGTCCAATTTCATTCTTTTTTATGTGGCTGTCCAGTTAAAACACCATTTATTGAAAAGACTGTCCTTTCCCCATTATAAATTCTTGGCTTTTTTGTTGTAAATGAGTTGACTAAATATGCGTTGAATGGCTGTTATCAAAAAGACAAGAAACTAACAAGGGTTGGTGAGGATGTGGAGGAAAGGGAACCCTTGTGCACTGTTGGTGGGAATGTAAATTGGTGCAGCTATTATTGAAAACAATATGGAGGTTCCTCAAAAAATTAAAAATGGAACTACCATATGATCAGTAACTCCACTTCTGGGTATTTATCCAAAGGAAACAAAAACACTCAAAAAGATAAATGTGCCTCATGTTAATTGCAGCATTATTTACAGTAGCCAGGCGTGGAAACAACCCAAATGTCCATGGATGGATGATGGATAAGAAATGTGGCATGTGCTGTGTGCCGTAAAAAGATTTTGTCATCTGCAACTGTATGGATGGGCCTTGAGGCATTATGCTATGTGAAATAAGACAGAGTAAGACAAATACTGGATGATCTCACTTATATGTAGAATCTAAAACAAAACACCCCCTGCCGTTAACTCATAGATACAGAGAACAGGCTGTGCTCTCCCTGTATGCTTCTGGCCTCACCACTGGTATTATCATGGATTCTGGGGATGGGGTCACCCGCACTGTACCCATCTATGAAGGGTATGCCCTGCCCCACACCATCCTGCATCTGGACCTTGCCGGCTGGGACCTGACAGACTACCTCATGAAGATCCTCATGGAATAGTACAGAGAACAGACTGGTTGTTGCCAGAGATGGTCAGAATGGTTGAATGTGGTCTAAAGATACAAATTTCAGTTATAAAATTATTAAGTCATGGGGATGTAATGTATATCCTGGTGGATATAGTTAATAATGCTGTATTATATATTTGAAAGTTGCTAAGAGAGTAAATCTTAAAAGTTCTTACAAGAAAAAAAACTGTAACTGATGATGGATGTTACCTAGACTTTGGTGATCATTTCACAATATACATAAGTATCAAATCGTTATGCTGTACACTTGAAGTCAATATGTTATATACTAATTTATAGCTCAAAATAGCTCTTTCAGTGTTATCACTAGAACATTCATGTTTCCCTGATATGATAGGCAGTGAGTTGTCACTTATGAAATCAAATAGTATAAAAGTTTTTCCATCTCTACAAGTTTTTTCTTGTCAATCAGTTATGAGGAGTCTAAAAAAAAAATAGAAACATTATACATTTATGCAAATAGTATTTCAGAGGACAAAAGTTCTATATCTTTAGGAAAAAGACCGTAATAATAGCAAATCTCAACAGGACCAAAATATTCCAACAGAGATTGATAAAAATTACTTAGAAGATTTTTTTGCTTTATTTTTTCTGAAAATACTGAAGTTTTGAAATGGATGATTTTCCTTGGTGTAAATTGAAGAATTGTATGATAAAGGATGAGAAAAAAATATCTCGAAGGCAATAGTACATTTCATAAAAATTTTATGGGATAATCAGTTTTCAAAACCTGATAAAGTAGATGATAGTTCTGAGGTTGAAATAGGGTTGAAGAAAAGTACTGTAAGGAGCACAGTCTAGTGAGAGAGAATCACACAAACAGTAGTTAATCACAGTAGTAGATAATACTGTGATAGAAATAATTATATTCTGTGTTAGTACATAGAAGAATCACATAACAGATTAAGAGGTAGTGATTGAGGGACCAACTAAGAGCTGCCTTCCCAGAGGAGGTGATGCCTGAACTGAGGCCCTGAAGGACTTAACCAGGTGAGGAGGACAGTAAAGCATCTCAAAAGAACATGGTGTATCCAGAGAATCACAAAGTTGTACATGGCTGGGATTAAGGGGAACGTGTTAGGAGAAGTGGGAAAAAAGGCTGCGGAAATAGTCCATAAAGGGCTTGACATGGCATGGGTTTTATCCTGAAGAAAATTTGAGACTTGAAAGAAAACAGTAAAAGTCTAAGACTGTTTGCCAATGTGCTTACTGCCCTTGGCTTGCCCCCCCTTCCATTTTTCTGAATAGCTTTTTTGTGGGGTGGAGAATTGGGGGAGTATTATTTTCTCTATCAGGCTTATAAGACTTGTTCTCACTAGTCCTACCCTCCCTTTCTGACTTCCTGCTTCCCAGTTGGCGGGTGTGGGGGGAGAATCTGTTAAATCTGATTAGGATTGCCTATAAGATTGCATACAATCTGAGATGGATTATTTTTAGCAGCTGGGCATTATTGTATCTAATCCACTTTCACTGTTGAGATGACTTTCTGTAAGGTTTTTTTTTTTTTTTCTTCTTGTGTGGGTGTGCGTGGTGTTTCACAGACTTTAGGTTATTGAATGATTTTTTTTTTCCCCACTAAGGTGTAACCATAACATTGTTTTAGTGGAACTCTAAAATTAACATATAGCTAGTAGAATGCTATTTGGTCTGCCTAGGCTATCTCAAGGACATTGTGCTTTGCTATGAGGTGAATGAAGGACTTCTGTAATTGGAAATTGTTTTCAGGAATGAGTGTATTAAGGCAGAGAGTTAACGTGGAACATTTTCTGGATCACTGATCGCTTATGTAGTGACTTTGTGCAATTTACAGAATGATGCTTCCTCTGGTGTTGTGGCCTCAGGAGACAAGCAGATGGCACTCCTTCGGACAGTTGAAGTCCTGGAGGCACATCCCTTGGCTAATGGAACATGAACTTGAATTTAGCTCTATCTTGCACTCTTAAGCAAGGCACAATCTATAAAATTACATTTGGCAGCTCCAGACATTTTGAACTTATCAAGGGATTGAGAATTTGCTGTGTGCTTGCTTGACTGATGTATAAAGGGTAGGGACAAACTTTAGAACAAAGCCTATTAGCTCACCCCACAGGCCCCAGTTGTCATCACTGTAGATTTTGACTTACGGTTGTAAGTGATAGTTGTGCCTAGAAGAATGGGAAGTGGTCTAGTGTAACTGAATCTTGACTGTGTTAGAGAAGACTGTTAGCTGTTTGCTCTTGCATGTCTTTGCTGTGCAACCATTCAATAATTGTGGGAAGAGATACACATCAAATGTCAGTATGGTTTTTTAATTTATTTCTGGTTATCAGGGAACAGATAGAAATTGCTGTTTCAAATTAAGTTTTAAGCTGTCTGGATTTCTTTTATTCATAGCCTTCCATTACTCAAAGGCTTCATTAACAATCAGCCACATTAGTAACTAGAAGGAGTGGAAAAAGCTGTAACCAGGTTTTCTGGTTCATAATAATATGAGTCTTCCCAATCACTGAGTGATACCATTGACAGGCACTGTATTTAGGTGATTTATTTGTGTTATCACTCTTCTTGAGTTAAGATGATCATAATTCACATTTTACAGATGATGAGACTGAGGTTTAGAGATGTTAACTAACTTGTTCATGTTACAAGATTTGAATAAGATAGATTCACTATACTTTCTCCTCTGGTTAAAAAGTCTTCTAAGATTAAATGTTCCAAATTCTGTTTTATGATAACGAGAAACACAGCAAACTGAAAAAAAAAAAAAAAAATTACATATCTGATGTTATCAGTTTATTTAAAACATGTATTCCCAATTAATTATAAAATACATCTGGAATGGTCATATGTAATATTATATAAAATGAAGTTATCCTTATTGCTGTTACATAAACTTTGTACTGTAAATTCATTATTTCAGTTCTTCCCCAGTATCTAGCATTTTTTTCCTCAAGAAGTAAAAACTTTTTTGGGGGCACCTGGATGGCTCAGTCAGTTGAGTGTCTGACTCTTGATTTCAGCTCAGGTCATGATCTCAGGGTCGTGAGATCAAGCCCCGCATCGGGCTCCCCACACTCAATGTGGAGTCTGCTTTTCTCCCTCTCCCCCACCCACTCCCCCTGCTCTCTCTCTCTCTCTCTCAAAAATAAATAAAATCTTTTTAAAAAAGATTATATTTACTTATTTGTCAGAGAGAGAGAGTGCACAGGCAGGGCTAGAGGCTCCCCACTGAGCAAGGAGCCTGATGGGGGACTCCATCCAAGGACCCTGGGATCATGACCTGAGACGAAGGCAGACGCTTAACCGACTGAACCACCCAGGCATTCCAAAAATAAATAAAATCTTTAAAAAAAAAAAAAACTTTCTTGTGATGCCATCTGTATGAATTAAAATATTTGCTTAAGTCACGCCTTCTTGTCTGAATTTCTGTGACTGTTCTTCATTTTGGTTGTTTTGATTTTTCCAAATTAATACTCAGGCTATTCCAACAAACAAACACAATGTCTTATCTATATTTCCCTTCAAGATTGCTTCCTTGCCCCCAGAAATAGTTGACTGTAATTATTAGTAAACTAGAATTGAAATCCTGCCCTGTCACTGTATAGAATAATAACTAAGGTTCCTGATGGCATGAGTCATCCATAAAGCTAAATAATATATTGTTTTTCCAAGGCAGAAAACTATGTAATGTGTCTTATAAATTTGTTTACCTAAAATATACTATTAAGAGTTAATTTTATGTGTTATTTTTATGTTAAATTATTTAAAATAGGATAAAAATTTAGTTCCTCAATTCCATTAGCCTCATTTCATGTGCTCAACAGCCATGTGTGGTAGTGGCTACCATATTGGAAAGTGCAGATACAGAACATTTGCATCATCACAGAAAGTTCTGTTAGACAGCATGGCTCTCTGAAACAGTGGGACTAAGGATTTCTTAAATATTCAGGCTTCAAGGCAGTGGTGGTGGAGAGAGTGTCTTAGCATTCATTTACATACGGTCCCCTATTTTCCTGTTTCCAGTATGATGACTAAGCTAGAAAGTTCTGTTGTTTACCCTCTTCAGAGAATAAACTCCAGAATTCCACAGATCGGTGGCAGGGTGGAATTTAAGAAGGGATCTAAGGACCTACATGTGTCTCAGACTAATTGCACTCATTCTTCCTACTTTGAATTTCCATATTTCTTCTGTTTTTTTGTCCTTGTGGTTTTTTTTTTTTCTTTCTTTCTTAATCCCCTTTTTGTGCTTCAGTGGAATTTTGGTAGGGAGATGGATATATGTATTCAGCCCCCATCATAACATAGGACCTCTGAGGCCCTTGTCATTTCTATGTAGAAATGTGCCTTGAAGCACTTGTCACTCTTTGTTGTCTCAACGTTCTTGCTCAGAAGCATCAGTTATAGTAGCCAGAAGCCCAAAGGTTTTGTAGTCTTTCATTTTTGTTTCTTTTGACTGTTGTTCAAGGGTTGGTGTAAATAAAGGAGAATCATGAACCCATATTTAAAGTCCCCATCCTTTGATTATGCTTATCTTGGGTGTTTAAGAGTTGGGTAGGTTGAGAAAGGACCTAACGCCTGATTTCTGCCAGGTGTTTATAAATTTTAAATTATATTTGTCTGCTATGCAATATCCTACTTTCGAATATTTCAAACTCTCTTAACTTAGAAAAATATTTTTTAAAAAATTAATACTTTCCTGAAGTAGCAAATAAACTTTCATTCCTGTTTTCTCCAGTGAGGATTGTGTAAAGTATAGTTGGCAAAGTCAGCTATCCTACTTCAGTTCGTAGTATAGAAATAGACCATTTATGGTATTCTGGTTTAGGAGGGACTGCTGTAAGTCATTAGTTTTGGGGGCCGGTTTAGTTGTTTACAAAAATTGAATCTGAAAAACTTGATGCTCCTTTCAAAAATTATAGCCCTTATGCTAGAATTGTTGAGAGAATTGATGTTTTAAGTGTGTTCTGTCATTTGCAATTATTAGAATACCCAGTGTTACACGTTCTCTGTAGCATTTTGTTTGTGAGTAGTATCTTTATTTAAAGAAGTGCACACTGAGTCAATCTTGAGTATTAAGGCGGTGCCTCAGATCTGAATCAGTGTTTACCAAAGCTCTGCCAGAGGAGACTCTGGTTTGAGATCTGTTATACCTCATGAACAAGTTAAAAACTGGTAGTCAGTGAGATAAAATAGAGTGAAGTAATTATTTAACAGCAACTGTTTTGACACGGAGGTGGGGTTGTAAGAGCGACCGTTATTCTCCAATGGCCACTGGTACAGAACACACAGAAACTGAAGTTGTGGGTTGCGTATCTTTGTAAGGTAATCACAGTGCTCTTGTGGCAGGCTATTTTCTCCAGATTTTCCTGCCCAGCTGTGCAGCAAATTTTGGTGCTATGTTCAGAGTATCCTTTAATGGTCTTTATTGTTAAAACTTCGCATTTGAACATAATAATTTAAAAAAATAAGTTTAAAATAAAAACTGAATTTGATTTTCCTTTTTAAAATAAACTTTTGATTTCTTGCCAGCTAAGCAGTTACTATCTTAGTAATCTAACATTTTAGAGAAATACTGAAAAATAAGATTGATGGGAGAAGACCTTTTCTATTAGGTAAAAGTACAGTGTAAAGAACAGGTAATTCTTTAGATCAGTGTTACAGTCATTTTTGTTTTAAGATTTGCTATAAAGTCTCTTGGTGGTAACAAATCCACTGAAATTAATACTTTCACAGGAGTGCTTAACCATTATCCTAGATGAACTGTATTCAATATAATTGGCTACTTTCATAATATACATTTTACTTGAAACTCCATTTGAGAAAGGACCCATAGGCTTCACCAGGGGTCTGTGGCACAAGAAATGCTTTGACTTTGGGCCTGTTTTCATAAAGTGCTCTTATCACTCTGCTTCATTATAAAAATTAAGCCTGTAAGTAGAAAGGTAAAATAACAATGAGCTAAGATTTTACTATATTTCTTGAAATTTTAGAACTACATTTTATTTTTTTAAATTTTTTAATTGTTATGTTAATCCCCATACATTACATCATTAGTTTTAGATGTAGTGTTCCATGATTCATTGTTTGTGCATAACACCCAGTGCTCCATGCAGAACGTGCCCTCCTCAATACCCATCACCAGGCTAACCCATCCCCCCACCCCCCTCCCTTCTAGAACCCTCAGTTTGTTTTTCAGAGTCCATCGTCTCTCATGGTTTGTCTACCCCTCCTATTTCCCCCCCTTCATTCTTCCCCTCCTGCTATCTTCTTTTTATTTTTTTTTTTTAGAACTACACTTTAAAGATTTTATTTATTTCTCAGAGAGAGAGAGCACAAACGGGGGAGCAGCAGAGGCAGAAGGAGAGCAAGGAGCCCGATACGGGACTTGATCCCAAGACCCTGGTATCATGACCTGAGCCAAAGGCAGATGCTTAACGAGCTGAGCCACGCAGGCATCCCCAGAACTACATTTTAGTGATCTTTACCTGGAGCTTACTATTGGAAATGCAGAACTTCAGACTCCACCCCAGATATTCTGAATCAGAATATATAAAATCTGCATTTTAACAAGATTGCCAGGAGATTCCTGTGTACTGTAAAGTTCGATAACTGATCTAGTGACCCCCCTAAATAAATTAGTTGAAGGAACTAGTATACTTCAGAGGATGTTAAATGACATGCCCAGGGTAACACAGCTAGTCAGTGGGAAAGCTTGGATGGAACTGGTGCTCTCATAATTCTGGTGCTTCAATTTCAGGTTGTCTCCTTTGGGCCTCCAAGATGTTAATAAACTGTAGTTACTTAAGGATTATTTCATATTTTTCCCTCCTACTAATCTTTACCCCAGCTTTCTAATGCACCTCCCCAATCCCCTGAACCAAGGGTAAAAGAGCTCCCAGCTTGTTGAGAAGAGCTGTGCTGAGCTAGACTAGAGGTTGGGAAGGGAGGGGCCCTGGGACAGTGTTGGGACAGGCCCGTAAGACTGGTGTTCCCTGCTTTCTCTGTCTGCCCTCATGATTTTAGTTTTACTTTATAAAAATCGTTATCAAGAATCTAGGGGCTAGTTGTTTAATCTTCCATATGAGTGCTATTTCAAGGATATACTAGGTAAATGAAAGTATAACAAATTTAAGCATATTTGTTTATTAGTTGAATAGTGTACAATAGTATTAAAAGTATACACTTCACCTGATGGATTTTTCATTATTTTCATGGGCAGAATTTAGTAATATAACAAGTGGTAGAGGACCATACTTATTTAACATCAAAGTCTCTAAAGCCGCCCTAAGGAAAGATGTGAGAAAGTAAGCATTTGACGAGATCCTAAGCACCGGACTACATACTTTATTCTGACTCCTTCCTTTCCACCTTCCCTCTCCCAGCCAATTGTTGTTCAGTACAGTTGTTTGTACCTTTGCAGAGTCGGCTTCCGGCCCTCCTCCTCATATTGCTCTGACTACCCTGATGAAGGCCTTGATCACATCTTGCCTTGCTTACCGAATTAGCCTTTTAGCTGGTCATCTTTTCTTTTTAAAAATACCCAGGGTCTCCAAACTCAGCCTACCATTCGTGGCCTCTTCCACCGGAAGCCAGTCCACATCTCCATTTCCTCCTCCCTTACCCTCCTCTCATAGTGTACGTGCCAGATTTGCATCATCAGGAACTGTCTTCGTCCTTCTTTCAGTCCCCTTATTTTGGAGTGCTTTAAGTCAGTTACATGTGAAATCCCCCCTGAGTGCCTCCATCCCCCACCCCCGGCCCCCCATTTAATCTCTGCCTTCTTTAAACTCCCTTCCATTAGAGTTTATCAAGGAATAATGAAAGTTTTACCAATATTGAAGCTTTATATATGCTATCTTTATCTTCTCCGTTAGATAAACTTCCTTGGGGGTCTTGGGAGATCTTTGATTTCCTCAGAGGAATGCAGTAGAGAACAAAGCAGACACAGTCTGTCCTAAGGAATTTACAGCCTATTTGGGGAGATAGTCATTAAATAAATAATCTTAAAGAGAGAACACTGAGGGTATTTACCCAAAAAATACAAAAGCACTAATTCAGAGGAATACATACACCCCCATGTTTATTGCAGCATTATTTACAGTGGCCAAATTATGGAAGCAGCCTAAGTGTCCATTGATAGATGAATGGATAAAGATGTGGTATATATATACAATGGAATATTATTCAGCCATAAAAAGGGAAGAAATGTTGCCAATTGCAACAACACAGAGGGAGCTAGAGACTATAATGCTAAGTGATATAAGTCTGTCCCAGAGGGGAGGTGGGTGGGGGATGGGTGCAATAGGTGATGAGGATTAAAAGAGTACATTTATCATGATGAGTGCTGATAATGTGTAGAATTGTTGAATCACTAATTGTGTACCTGAAACTAATATAACACTGTATCTTAACTATACTGGAATAAAAATAAACTTAATAAAAAAATAAACAGAACATTGAAACTGTGGTAAATGCTATGGGGTAGAGATTCATGGTGTCATGGAAGCATGTTATAGTGGGTTTGACCCAGATAGCTTTTTTGCGAAGTGAGAATTAAGCTGGGATCTGAAGAGTGAATTAGGCAAAGAAGGGTGGGGAGGTGCTGTCCAGGCAGGGTGCACAGTATGAGCGAAGGTGGGAGGGAGCATGGCCAATGTAAACCACTAAGAGAAGGCCAGGGTAGTGAGATTACAGAGCTTGTGTGGTATAAGATAAAGCTGGAGAGGTGGGTAGGACTAGACTATGTTAAAGAATTATTACTGCTTTTACCCTCAGATCAATGGGAAGCCATTGAAGTATTTTAAGAATGGAGATTGGATTTGTGTTTCAGATCTCTGGCTGCAGTGTAGAAGATAAATCGGAGGGTGGAGGGGATCAGCAGTGGGCATGGGCAGTCTGTCGTATTTGAACAACTGTGGTAACGTATTAAGCCCCAAATCTCAGTGGCTTAACACAGAAAAGACTTCCTCTCTATCACGCAGAGTTCAGGGGAGTCGGCAGCCCTCTTCCACCAAGGTCCTCTTGTCAGGGGGAAGACAGAGCTTGAAGATCACTTTTAAAGAGTCAGGGCTATGGTGATGGGTATTAAAGAGGCACGTTCTGCATGGAGCACTGGGTGTTATACGCACACAATGAATCATGGAACACTACATCAAAAACTAATGATGTATGGTGATTAACATAATAATAAAAATATATATATATATATAAAATACGGGGAAAAAAAACAAGAGTCAGGGCTAGAAGTCGTTTGTATCACTGTGCCCACCTCTTGCTGAGCAGAACTCCATGGCCCCAGCTGAACTTTGAACTTGCAAGGGAGGCTGGGGAATGTAGTCTTCCTCTGTGGCCACAAAGAGGAAGCAATGTGGTGTACACATATCTTGATCTCTCTTCCCTGCAGCCACTTGGGGGGTTACTGTAACAGCTCAGACGACAGAAAGAGGTGGCTTGGGCTGGGAGAGTGGTGACAGATGGAGAGAGCTGAATGTCTTGGAAAAAGATACGAAAAGTCAAAGAGCCAAGTGACGTGAGGGAGAAGGAACTATTGAGGATATCTTTTAGGTTTGGAGTCTGTATAACTGGGATGGTGGAAGAAAGAAGGGACTTGGCTAGAGGGGGACTTGGGACATGCTGAGCATCAGGGCTCTTTGACACATCTAGCTGGACATGTTAGATAGGAAATTGGGTGTAAAGGCTTCGGGCTCAGAAAAGCAGAAATCTGAACAATGTACAAGTCATTTGGGTTAGATGCTTGAACCTTAAGCATGGATAAAGTCTCCTAGGGAGAATGCAGGGTGCTTCCTTTCCAGCTAACTGCCATCAACATCTGTGTACTGCCAGATTGCTCTCCCGCCACCCTTCCTGACCTCAGCGGAACCTTTAGATGTCCTCAGAGCCCCTTTGCTTGTCCTTAAGTGATGCCCTTGGGAACTCCCCATAACAGCTATTCTGAATCTTTACCTAATTTGCCCTCAAACTCCTGCTCTACTTTTCCTGGTTTACACTTCATAGAGAAAATAGAGGTTTCCAAGTACAGTTTTTAGCAATGTGTGTTTTCCTTCCCAAAACTGTTACTCTCCCTTTTACTATTTTAGAGGAGAAAAGGGTATAGGTTTCCCCCACTATCCAAAATTAGAGTGAGCCTGTGAAACCTTTCATAAGCCAGAATGGTGTAGCAATTACCATTAATTTATATGGAAAAAATTTTGAGCATTTCCAGACCCAAACATAACCTTTCTTAGGCTCTTTTGGTATCTTTAGGACACATCTTGGTTACAGATGAACAAAATAAATCAAGATGTAGCACAGATGCTAACAGACACAGTTTAAAGCTATGGCAGCTTGATGTGGAGATGCTGAGTATAGATCCTGGAGTAGGAGCTTGGTGGGGTCACTCTCACTGCTTGGGGTATGCACTGCCTCCATACAAATGCTCAGTGCTATTTTTGCTTTTTGCCTTTTTTTGTAAATGTGAAAATCTTTAGATTTCTTTTGGTCTGTGAAAACAGGTACTAATGCAGGTCTTTTTAAAAAAAGCAAACTGGTGTAACTCGAACTTTTGAAAATTGAGGGATATTTGTATATTCTTTTCTAAGACTGATTCCCTCATCTGCACCCTGGATCTCATCAATCTCTTTAGAGTTCTGTCTCTTAATTGTAAGTGGTTAAGAGTATCCCCCAGAACCAAATTGCCTGAGTTCAGATCTCATTTCTGCTATAGGTTTCCATGTGACTCTGAAGTTACTTAATCTATGCCCCAGTTTCCCCATTTGTAAGATGCAAATAATAGCAGTAGCTATCTCAGAATTTTTGTGATTTAGAAGTGTCTGACAGCATTAAGTACTCAATATTAGTTTTTGCCTTTTTTTTTTTTTCCTTTAGTGTTTTGGTTTTCCTCTTGTTCCTTCAAACTCTTAAACTTTTAGTATGGTCAGATTTCCCCAGTCGTAAGATAATTTCTGTAAAGTTAGCACACAGTCTTCCCTTTTCCCTTTGCCACTAACTGTCTTGTGCTTTCTGTCTTTACCTCCTCAGTTTACCCCTGTAAATCCTCAGCCCATTACCCTGGACTTCTGCCTGATGCCGCCAATATCCTGAAATGCATAGAAACTCAGTTGCCAAACCTGGTGGTCTCTTGCAGTCATTCTCAGGCTTGGCAGTTTTTGGTGTTGATGACCACCCACCCTCTCCCCCCAACACTCTCCCTTGGCTTCTAGGATGTGGTTTTCTCCTTTCTTACTTTTTCTTTCTAGTTTTCTGAGCATTTCTTCTTAGTCCCCTTGACTTGTTACTCTTTTGCTACTTAATGTTGGTACCTCTATGATATTGATTATAGTCCAAAGTATCGATTAGATCCGTGCTCACACCATGCTCACATTTCCAGTTGCTAACTGGTCATGTCCACCTAGATGTCTTTAAAATTGATATCATATGGATATTTGTAATTGCCTCAGAAGTGGTCTTCCTGTTTTCAGTGTGTTTGCCAATTTTTCTTTCACAGTCTTCAATGTTAATTTCCTCAAGCAGAAGTGTCTGTAGTATTCCTCTCATCAGAAACCTTTACGAACATCCTTTCTGGTAGAGAAAAGCTCAGACTTCTCCTTACTGAGGCTTTTAAGGTTCCTGTAAGTTATAGCTAGATTTGGCTGAGATTAGTTGCGTTATAATTGCAGAATACATATTTACTTTGTTTCCATGCTGGTAGGTGATTAATATGCTTTATTTCCAAGTCAGAATTTAAAGTGTTTGAGGTAATTCACTTAGATATTGACAGATACCTTCAAATGATTGGTTGGATATAAGGTCTCCAGTGTTTCCTTCAGGCTTTTAAATATGGGTTGGTCAGTTGTGATTTACAGATCCACATGGCTGACTAGGGAGTTGGAGGAATTGGGGTCTGTTTCTAGTATTCATTAATCTTTGTTACTTGCAACATTTTATTCTCTGTACAAAAAAGCAAAATGAAGATTCTTGCTTAACAGATGAACTGTGAAGATTAGAATACTACTTCTAAAGCAGTAAAAGAAAGTTTAAGGAAAGTGCTTTTTAAAGTAGGAAAGTGATAAGATAGTAGTAGTCTTGTAGTAGTTTTCTTAATTTTCTGTATCTACTACCTCCTGAATGTTTGTTTATAAACAAAGTGTGGATTAGATTAGATAGGATTGAAATAGATTATGATTGATTAGATGTGGACTAGATTAGATAGAATTGAGGTATGTTAGAGCTCTTTTAATAAATGAGATTATTAAATGGCCCACTTACCCCAATATTAAGTAAATGCTAGGATCTTAGTGTATTTTAACCCCCAGAATTCTTATGTGCATTTTTAAGTAACAGCTTTACTAAGCTATAATTCACATATCATAAAGTATGATTCAGTGGTTTTCAGTGTATTCAGAGTTGTGCATCCATCACCACTGTCAAATCCCAGAGCATTCACACCACAAAGAAACCCCATGTCCATTAGTGGTCACTCCCCATTCCTTTTACCCTTTAAGCTCCTAGAAACCACTGATCTACTTCCTGTCCATGGATTTGCCTATTTTGAACATTTCATAGAAATAGAATCATGCAATATGTGGCCTTTTATATCTGGCTTCTTTCACTTAGCATGATGTTTTTCAAGTTTATCCATGTTATAGCGTTTAACACTACCTTATTTTTTTATGGCTAAATAATATTCCATTGTATGGATGATACCACATTTTGTTTATCCATTCAGTTGATAAACTTTTTTTTTTAATTTACTTATTTATTTGACAGAGAGAGACACAGCGAGAGAGGGAACACAAGCAGGGGGAGTGGGGGAGGGAGAAGCAGGCTTCCTGCTGAGCAGGGAGCCCGAAGCAGGGCTTGATCTCAGGACCCTGGGATCATGACCTGAGCCGAAGGCAGACGCTTAATGACTGAGCCACCCAGGCACCAGTAACATTCTTTCTTCTGCTTTTCAGCTATTATGAATCATGCTGCTCTGAACATTTGTGTACAAGTTTTTATATGGACATATGTTTTCATTTCTCTTGTGTATATACCTAGGAATGGCATTGATAGGTATTAACTCCATGTTTAGCTTTTTGAGAAACTGCCAAACTCTTTCCTGAAACAGCCGCACTGTTTCACAATTCTGTCAGCAACATAAGAGGGTTCCAGTGTCTCAACAGCCTCACCAACATTTGGTACTGCTTTTTCTATTATAGTCATTCTAAAGGGTGTAAAGTAGTAGATCCTTGTGGTTTTGACATGTATTTCCCTAATGGCTGATGATGTTGAGCACTTTTTCCAAAGTGCTTACTGACCATATTTTATATCTTTTTGGGGGAAATGTCTTCAGATCCCTTACCCATTTTTAATTTGGGTCTTTTTTATTTTTGAGTTATAAGGGATCTTTATTTTGGATACAAGTTCTTATTGGAAATATGATTTGCAAATATTTTCTCCTCATTTTTTTAGGAATTTTTTAAAATTCCTTTTATCATTTTTTTAAAAAGAGTATTATTTTAGAGAGGAAGGGCAGGGGGTGGGGGAGAGAGAGAATCTCAAGCAGACTCCCTGCTGAGCGCAGAGCATGACACGGGGCTCGATCTCACAACCCTGAGATCATGACCTGAGCTGAAACCAAGAGTTGGACACTTAACTAAGCCACCCAGGTACCTGTGTCCTTTCATCTTATATGTAGTTTTATTAATCAAATTACTTGACATTAATTTTGGGTGTCATTAATATTTTTTGCATTGTTTAGTATTTAAATTTATGAAGTTTATAGTTCTTGCTTTAGAAAAGCTAACATGCAAACCAAAGTAGTTAATGAGGCATCAAAAATTATGGCTTTAGTAAAGTTAATGCAAATAGAACACTCCTTAAAGAAGATGAAAAGATTAAAAACTCAGGTTGAGACCTTTTGCTGTCAGGGTCACATTTCAGAATAGCAAGCGTTACATGGTAAAAGGTTTATTTTTCTGGTCAGTATGATCCTAAATTATCTTCTTTCTACAGCAGTAAGCATTTTCTTATCCTTTTTTAAAATTGAGATATAATAGACAAATAACATTGTATAAGCTGAAGATGTACAAGGTGTTGATGTGATACATTTATATACTGTAGTATGATGATTACACTAATACCTCCATCATGTCACATAATTCTCATGTCTTTTTGTGGTTGAAACAGTTAAGATCTAGTGATCTTAATTTAAAACTTGGAGATTTTGTAAGTGAAATTTTAAAGGCATATGATTAATACATTACTAAATATTAATCACATAATTTTGAAATGTGCATAGAACAGAAACCTTTTAATTCTTTTATTAGAGGGGCGTCTGGGTGGCTCAGTTGGTTAAGCAGCTGCCTTCGGCTCAGGTCATGATCCTGGGGTCCTGGAATCGAACCCCACGTCCAGCTCCCTGCTCAGCAGAGAGCCTGGTTCTCCCTCTGCCTGCCACTCTGCCTACTTGTGCTCTCTATCTATCTGTCAAATAAATAAAATCTTAAAAAAAAAAAATTCTTTTATTAGAGAAAGATATGCTGGTGGGATGGAATTTTCCCAACGCAGCCACTCTGTCCATCTGCTATGCATTATGAAAAGAATTTTGGGTATTATTAATACCCAAACTGGGGAGATGACTACTCCCAGTCAGGGCTCTGAGCAACCCCTTTAAAAGAAAAGAATCTAGCACCTTAGGAAGCACCTTTTTCCAGGTTTTAGGATAGGAGGGGCTGCTGTAGCTCAGTCTTCCCTAATCCTATGCAATAGTGATGAATACTTTATGTATGTAATCTTTTTAAAGTTTAATGACTGAAACTAGCAATTGCAGCTTAGATTTTTTCTGTTGGATGATGAGTATACCTTAAAAATTTGAAGTGTATGCCAATTTATAAGGAAAAGTTACATAGTGTTTTTATATTTGGCACAATAAAAGTTGTAAGCCTCCTCCTGACTTTTTTTCCTTGTTATAGGCTTCCGGAGTGCAAGTTGCAGATGAAGTATGTCGCATTTTTTATGACATGAAAGTTCGGAAGTGCTCTACCCCAGAAGAAATCAAGAAAAGAAAGAAGGCCGTCATTTTTTGTCTCAGTGCAGACAAAAAGTGCATCATTGTAGAAGAAGGGAAAGAGATCTTGGTTGGAGATGTTGGTGTAACCATAACCGATCCTTTCAAGCATTTTGTGGGAATGCTTCCTGAAAAAGATTGTCGCTATGCTTTGTATGATGCAAGCTTTGAAACCAAGGAATCCAGAAAAGAGGAATTGATGTTTTTTTTGTGGTAAGCATCAGGAATATTGAGCCTCTGTATAACTCAAGAGTTAATCTTACTGTTAGCACTTGGAGAAACCAGTTCCTAGGGCCAAAAGGATTTTCAGTCAAGCTATCTGCAGTCATTGTCATTTAATTTTTATTTACAAGGTTTCATAATGTCTTAGCTAGATTAATGTTTGTGGTACCAAAACTAAGTTTTAACTACTCTTTGTGTACTTGAAAGAATATGACTTTTAGTAGTTGATTTTTTTGGTGGGGGTAGGGACAGAAGCTAGATTTTATGCATTATCTGAACTCACAAGCTAACGTTTCTCTAAAAATTCTTCCTAGAATCCTGAGAAGAAAGTTTACCCCACCAAAATCCTTCTCCAGCACGTCTTGCCAGGAACCAGCCTTTCACTTTTTAAAACACCCATCCTTTACTTGTTCCTCTGGTTTGCTACCTTTTTTTTTTTTTTATAGAAGAATTTATTTATTTAAAGGGTAGGGGAGTGAGTGAGTGAGTGAGTTGAGGGAGGGGCAGAGGGAGTGGGAAGGAATCTCAAGCAGACTCCTGCTGGGCGTAGGGCTTGATCTCATGACCCTGAGATCATGACCTGAGCCAAAACCAAGAGTTGCAGGATTAACGGACTGAGCCATCCAGGCACCCCTCTGGTTTACTACTTTGGAAGTTGGTACTATCATTGCAACTGTAATTAGGTCAGTAGGGGGTAGCCATTAGCCACTGTGGCTATTTAAATGTAAAATAATTAAATATATTTTAAAATTCATTTTCTTAGTCAAATTGCCACATTTTCAAATGCTCAGTAGCTGCACGTGACTAGTGGCACCTTATTGGGTAGCACAGAGAACATTTCCATCACTGCAGAAAGCCCTTCTGGATAGCCTTGTTCTAAATAGTGGAAAAGTGTTATAAGGTGATTTATGTGGCCTTTTTCTGCTTAATTTAGTTATCCTGGTCTTTTCAAGTAAGTTTGAGATTAAGCTTGAGTTAAAAGTCACACATGTGTCTCTTATTTAGTTGTATTATACTACTTTCCTTGATATGGAATTCTTATGTAGAATATTCTCTAGCTTCCAATGGAAGGGGGGGTGGTTAACAGCCTTTGATTTGGGGGGGAGTGAGGGTCCTCTTGATACTTTTGCCTGAGCCAGGACAAGGCTCTTAGCTGTGTGTCACCAACAGCTTGGGATATGGAGCTAGGAAATCAAACGAATCCTGGTTTAAAGGAAAGTAACTCTAGATCACACCTCAGTCACATTTCAGCAAGCCTTTATTGAACTTGATTAAACCAGTATGCTGTGTGGAATATAAATGTGGGGTCAGGGTGCTTGTCTGGCGGCAGCTTACTGTTCTGCAAGTCTGAGAGCCACGACAGATCTACCTAAGGATAGCAGCTAATGAGACTTCAGACCAGCACATTCCTGATACGAACTTTTATTTCTGCCACACTCCAGGTGTTGTGTTAGAGCCTGGGGAAAACAGCTCTGAGTAACACGGGTGAAGCCGCTACCCTTCTGAGCCATACATACGGCAGCTGAGGGTTTAGGCTGTTAAATTAGTGACTGTTGACTTCATTTGCACAATTTTTACCTGTTTTTTTTCTACCTTTTTTCTCTCACTGTGAAAATAATACATCATTATTAAAGAACATTTGGAAAATAAAAGTAGAAAGAAGAAAAGGGAAATCAGTGTTAATAGAGTGTTTTGTTTTGCACTGTTGCTTTAAGAAAATGTACAACCTAATAGGAGTTTCCCATAACAGGCTCTCTTTAGGGCCCAGGGAATGGCTCTTACTTAAGGTGTTTTTAAAATCTGGTTAGAGTAAAATCAGAACAGCTAATGCTTTTTCCTGTCCCTGACCTATTTTGCATAAAGAAAGTACCCACTTAACTTTGCAGCTCAAGCAATTTCCAGACCTAAGGTGGTGGTTATGGCTCTGCCTCCCTCCTTGGAACTTCAAGTTGGGAGAAATAAGCATCTGAGAGACACAGAGACTGCTCTTCCTGCTCCCTAAGAACAAAAACTGCCCTCTGTGGGAGGAGGAGACTAGGTGAAGTCCACACTAGCATTCAGTGCTAACGACTGTGGAATGGTCTGGAAATATGGCAGCTAAATGCAAGCATTAGGTGTTAAAAGTATTTAACTACACTCCGTGTAGAAGTGTAGCAAGATAGTGTGGAGCGGAGGCAGGCCTGGGGTTTGGTGGCATAGTGGGAAATAATTCATGGACAAGCAGTTTGAATAGGACGAGATTTTTCTGTGCATTGTTAGTATGTTATTTTTCAGTATTGCTAGTGAAGAAAGTGAAGAAACGTATGCTGTGCTTCCAGTATTAATTCAGGAGGAGGGAGACACTAAAAGTTTTGTAAATACAAGATAATAGTAATATTGACAGTCAAGGCAATTCCTGAATTGCTTAAGAAAACATCCTTGTGACATGTTTTATTATGTTAGACTAAGATGAAAGCAAGTACTCATGTGGTCAGAATTTGCTATTTGTCTATTGGAACAGACATAAATGAAGGGACTGGTGAGGGTTAAGAAGGGGACTTTGTTTTCTAAAAAATATATTACAAATAATCTGAAGCAAAAATGCTAAAATTGCTAGCATTTCTTAATTCAGGGTGGCAAACACTTGATTTACAGATTATTCTCTATACTTTCTGAAGTTTTTTTTTCCTAACCAGAAAGAGTTGAAAACAAGATGGTGTTATTAGCCTGAACTCGCCTTTATTGATAAAAATGGGGAAAAAATTTTAAAACAAATTGGGTAATACAATTATCCAGTGTTGGTTTTTTTTATTATGGACCTGTTAATCTGATCTTTAATTGATGGTTCTCTGATTTTATTCCACCTTATTCAACCTGAGCCATTCTGTCTGTGCCTGTCCTTGATAGTTAGTCTCCGAGGAGGGGGGAGCTAGACAAATTGTGTAGTTGGCAAAACTCTCCTA
Organism: Phoca vitulina; assembly: GCF_004348235.1. Classification (NCBI taxonomy): domain Eukaryota; kingdom Metazoa; phylum Chordata; class Mammalia; order Carnivora; family Phocidae; genus Phoca; species Phoca vitulina. The sequence goes on from NW_022589725.1 coordinate 29,318,861, forward strand.
GGAGATTCTGAGGACCCTCCCCCATCACTGATGCAAATGTTTAACACAGTGTAATTGTACTTTCTCTAAACGTTTTTTTTCCTTTTTGGCATCACTTTGTCCAGGGCACCAGAACTAGCTCCTCTGAAAAGTAAAATGATCTATGCAAGCTCCAAGGATGCAATCAAAAAGAAATTTCAAGGTATGGATTAGTTTTACTTCCATATATTTAGAGGTGTGATGGACCCTTGGAATGGGGGCTACATCTTTTCTAAGAAGCACCTTATTTCCTTTGGGGAGCCTTGGTGACAAAGAAGGCAAGTGCTGCCTGTTTTGAGGAAAAACCTGGAAGGTTGAACCTCGCTTTCAGCATGTCTTCTGCCTTATGCCGGGCACTCTGGAACTGAACCACCTGTCTTAAAAACCTTATTCTTGGTGGTGGGGGGGGGGGGGGGGGGGGAATGGATGACAAAAAACAAAAACCCTTTATTATCTGGACATTGTGTACATATTGCTTGTTTAGACTGGTTTTAAATTAGTTTGGGATGCTGCTGAGCTTCTCACATAGCATATGGAGAGTCATTGGTTTACATTGGCCATATTACATAATGAATATTGCCTGTGAATGTGTTGACATAACAAAGTTGAAAAAAGGAAACATTCATACATGGGAAAGGATAGTCTTTATCTCTAGCTTTACTGTGGAATGGTATGATTTTAGGTAACTGACTCATCTGTGTCCAAAGGAAAGTGCCCTTTTGAACTGGCCACTTCTCTTTGCCTTGCCACGGGGTGATTGGGATCCTGCTGAGTTGGCCTGACCATACTTACTGCCTCTAGCCAGGAGGAAGTGTTGGTATGATGGGAAGAGCATGGGGCAAATGCTCAGAGAACTGCACTGAGGGCTAAGCTTGTAACCTAACTGCTGTGTGACCCCGGCCCAAAGCGCTTAACCTCCTTGGGCCTTGATTGTCTTGCTGTAGAATGGGAGGTTTGGTCTGGATCGTGTCAATGTGGTATAACAGGTTGCCGCACCGCCTTCCTTGCCATGGCCAGCTCCAAACAGCTGGGCGAGCCAGGGTCACAGGGCTTGGCCCAGGGTGGTTTTTGTTTTGTTTTATTGTGGCTGGTTTTTATATTCTTGTAGTAGAACAGGTTTGCTCTAGCTTGTTTTACTTAGGAAAACGAAATCCTCGCTTCTTTCCTTGAAACCTATTGCTGCATCATTCATGCCTTGTCAGATTCTACGTGCGTTTGGGTTGATGTTGGCCCCCCACCCCAGAAGTGTGTTCACCAGTTGGTTAACTGATGTTTTAACGTGACTTCTCAGCAGTCCACAGCGCAACTGAAAAAGATTGAGGATGGATTCCTCACCATCCTTATGCTGTGTTGCCTTTCAGTAAAGGAAAGGGAATTGCTATATAGACTTGACCTGGCTGATGTTAAAGATGGTCACCTTGTCGCTTTTTTTCCTTCATGAAACTATCACTGGCTTTCTCCAGTCAGTCCTAAGTGGTACAAAAGCTGACCTGCTGTACTTTCTGCAGCTTAAGAAATGGTCTTAAAATTATGGAGAATCAGAAACAATGCAGCTGTTTGAAAGATAGCAGCTCTTTACAGAGAAGCGACTGTATGTAATTCCCTAAGTGAGCTCATTCTGCAGTGAGGTGATGTAATTTTTCTCAGAAAGCCATCCATCAGTAACACATTTTACATAGTTTTCATTGTGATAGAGTTCTTAAATGGGTAGTGTAATGCCACTGGAGAGCTAACTTCTCTAGAGCAAAGGAGATGCCTGTTGTAAATACTCTTATTGTTCAATATAGTTGACAAAATCAGCTGTGCAATCGAAGCATTGAATTTATATTTTTACTTATGTTTTAAAAACCAAGAAAATTACTAGATCTGCTTTTTAACTTTTATTGAAGCACAACATATATATAGAAAAGTGTACATCATAAATTTTTGTGGAACTCACTCTTCACAAACTGAACAAAAGGGTGGTTTTTCGGTTTAACAACCAGCACCGCAGAAGTCCGCCTCGTGCCTCTTCCAGTCACACCACTTTCTCTTAGTCCTGCCCCAGGGGAGCCAGCAGCCTGGCTTCCAGCAGCATAAACTAGCTTTGGCTGATTTTCCATTATACAAATAGAATCATCCAGACTGTATGCTTTTATGAAGTTTGGCTTCTTTTAGCTTTCTGTTTGTTAGTCTTTCATTTTGATGCATGTAGTTACAGATGATTTATTCTCCTTACTGTGTAGTATTCCATTGTTTGTATATTCCACAGCTTTTCTATCCATATTAGAACTGGTCTTTTGAAAACAGTTTCCTGTCTTAGAGAAAGAACTAGGTTACGTTACTGCTATAATCCTTAAAGAGAATTGTTGTTTTTCCTCCCTAGGCATAAAACACGAATGTCAAGCAAATGGGCCGGAAGACCTCAATCGGGCTTGTATTGCTGAAAAGCTAGGTGGATCCTTAATTGTAGCTTTTGAAGGATGCCCTGTGTAGACCATCATTCAGTGCCACATATCGAAAGCTTCCATGTTTAATGTTATCCTCTTGCTATATAAGTAAAGCAAATATGTTTAGGCCAGGGTCTCACAGAGGGGGAGCTGTCTTGTCATCTGTTAAAGTAAACTAAATATTCTATAAACGTGCAGATGGCCCTAAATAAATGTAAAATCTAAAGTTTTATTGGTGTGAAATTAAATTCTTATTGGCCAAATGCCTGTTTTGATGAGTTGGCTTGTAAAGGTTTTTGTTAAACTCACGATTTTTAATAATGCAATTCACCAAACAGTACAAGGGCCATATGAAGAGAATTATTGCATCTTTGTAACCTCAGCAGTTACTTTGTTTCTTTTGCTTAGAGAATTGGTCATAATCTGGTTATAATTTTGGCCCAAATTCTTTATTGTCTTCTGAGCTAAACTGCATAATGGAAAATAAATCTCCTTACCACATGTAACCACTAATATACTAACTACAGTAAGACTAAGTCAGGCAGTCTTTTAATTTTAGCAAATGTGTGATGGAGACTGCCTCAGAATTGTGCACACTTCTAACCAGCGCTGATCTTGCAAAGCACTATTTTGAGTATGCAGTTGGAATGCAGGAAGCAGCTCCCTGCACCTGCAGTGAGCTCTCCACTTGCTAGTTGGGAGACTGTTCAGAGAGTGACCTTGCATCTTGGAAATAAAATCATGGCGTGTCCTCAGGAGAATGTACAATACCTTGTAACAACTAATTATAATGCAAATTAGGGCATTGTAATTACAACACTTTGTTAATGAAGATGATAAAATGGTGTATTGACAAGCTGGGGCACCTGTAACATCTTTAACTGTGTCTCCTTCAGAATTTTGTTGCTTCTGGTACAGTAAGGTGTGGAAGAACACTAAGTATATGTGTTCGCTGGGGCCTGGGAGAACTTCCTAATTTCCTAGAGCAGTTTGTTGATTGTATGTGGGATGGGGAGCAGGGATAATGGATGACACCCCCAGGAAGCCACTACCTGATGACACTTGGAAGTGATTGTCTTTAACATCACAGGCATAACACTTTGAACAATATAGAGATGCGCACAGTTGAACTTAGAAGTAGCAGTATTGGCTTTATATAATAAAGGAAGCATTTTTAACTTACCTCTTGTGTAATTATTCACATGGGAATTGGGGATGAAGGACTTGGCCTTCCATAAATGGGATAAGGTGTGGAGGTTTGGGTATTTCAGACAATTAAGAGTTAAGATCACAGTTTCTTCCTCCTCTTATTGAATGAGGAAGTTGGTGTAAAAAAGCTGGGAATCTTTTTCTTACTCCAAATGTGTATCCAAATACCAAGCTTTTATCTCCTTTCCGATTTATTTGGGAGGCAAAAAAGTTATGCTTAAATCAAAATACTTCTGCTTGTCATTCTTTCATCCTGAATTTCTCATTTCCTCTACTGCCAAGCAGTGCTTTCAGCAACAGTCTCTGTTAACAGGCCTCCCAAGAAGCGTCACAGGCCACGGCTGCCTGACTCAAGAATCAGCCATGTAGGTAGAGCCAGGTGTTTGGTCAAGGAGTTTTAGAAGGAGGAAGTCTTTTTCTGTGGTGTCAGCTTGTGGCATGTGGCACTTCTTGTAGAACCAGCACTCCCTGCTGGTGTGTGTGCATTTGCATGTGGGGGAGGTGGGGGTGAAGAGGGGTGGGAGGTGGGAGAGGGATGCATGCTATGGGGAGGGTCTCACACAGGGTACAAGGACGGAAGAGAAAAGTAAACCTCTCCCACCGCTCCACTCTCCGGCCAGAAATTGGGAAGATGCTAATAGTTACTTCTATCTCCACCTAGGGGAACTTTTGAGTCTTACTGCATTCCTGAGGTGGGGGCCCAAGCATCCTGCTAACAAGGACTGCAGGTCATTCTGATGCCAAACGAGAGTCTAAGACCTCGGCGGAGTCTGGTGAGGAATTACACTGCAGGTGTACCTTGCTTTCCACAAGCACGTTTACGTTCCTACAAGTGCAGACACGGTGCAGAAGTATGTTTGTGGAAAGCTGACTGAAGGGTCATCTGCTGATACTCTCTTGCCCTGGGAATCCAGCAGCAGACAAAGCCACTGCGAACAGAAGTTCAGAGCTTGACTATGAAGTTTGTTATTTCAGGGAATATTAATCCCCGAGGAAACAGTGAGCACAGCGACTCGGATAATAGAATTAGGCTCAGTGGAGTGGTTTCCTTTTTTGCAGAACTGCCCAGAGGGCTGGCTGGTCACACATAGGAAGTGCAGCTTCTGTTTCTTGGCTGGTTTGTTGCTCTTTGGATTCTCCGACTGGATATGCCTAGGGACACATCACTTTCCCATGATTTGGGCATTTCTTAAATACAGACCGACACTTTCCGGACCAAGTTCAAGCTGGGCTGCAGCTGTAAGAAGGGTCATTCTAGTTGACCCCTGGAACAACATAGGTTTGGACTGTGTGGGTCCATTTATAAGTGGCTTTTTATAGTGCAGGACTATAAATGTATGTTCCTTATGATTTTCTAAACTTTTTTTTTTTTTTAAAGATTTTATTAGAGAATGAGAGAGCACATGAGAGGGGGGAGGGTCAGAGGGAGAAGCAGACTTCCTGCCGAGCAGGGACTCGATCTAGACACTCCAGGATTATGACCTGAGCTGAAGGCAGTCACTTAACCAGCTAAGCCACCCAGGTGCCCTAAACATTTTCTTTAGCTTATTGTAAGAATACAGTGTATGATACACATAACATACAAAATGCATTAATCTACTGTTTGTGATTGGGAAGGCTTCAGGTCATGAGTAGACTTATTTGTAGTTTATGGGAAAGTCAAAAGTAATACAGACTTTTCACTGTGCGAGGGCGGGGGGGCATCCATGCCCCCAACCCCTGTGTTGTTCGAGGGTCACCCATGATTGCATTGTGGCTGCGAGAGGGTGAAGTTCCAGGAGCCAGGGATTTGCTGGAAGCAAAGCTTGTGTGACCTGAGCTGTTTGGCTGGCCAGGTCTGTCCTTGGACTCTGCCCAGAAGACCTGCCAGCCTGGAGTTGGTGCCCCCAGTGGGCAGCCCAGAGAGGAGGTCAAGTCACTTGCCTAAAGTCACACATCTCGTAAGCGGCAGAACTGGGACTACAACTTGCATCTTTTGTTCTGGCCCTAAGCTATTCCCATTGCGCCCTGGGAGAGTTCTTCATTTCTAACATCTGGAATTCTAAGGTTAGATCTTGTTCAGTGCCAGGGATGAGGCTGGAACTGGGGCAGGAAAGGTAGCAGTTCTTTCGGGCTTTGAATCCTGTTAGGCCCAAATCTGAAGGAAGCTCAGAAGGCATTTGTGGAGGGTGTCTAGTGGTTTCTAAAATCTGTGTTTTGGCTGCCTGCAGGCCAGGCATCCTGGTGTTGGTACGTTTTATTGGATATCATGTGGAGATGACCAGAGGACGCTGGTCAGAAGAGGCGCTGCTCACACGACGGGGCTACTGGGTCTGGAGATGCTGTTTGTGAGCTGTGTGACCCTGGAGCTTCAGGTCGCGGCCGGGAGCCCGTGAAGGGCTTTCAGAACTCTCCCAGCTGCACTGTTGTTGGGGCTGGGGGGCAGGGGTGTGTGTCAGACACGGCGGTGCTAGGGGAGAGCGGTGCTTCATGTCAGCAGCCCTGTGGGCCGGCCCGTCGGCTCACTGGCAAGTGCTCGAGGCCAGCCTGGGCAGCCCCTGCCTCCGCACCAGCCTTCAGGGCACAGGGCTACGCAAGCCAGTTACCCAGGGCTGCAGGGGCCCTGCATTTGCAGGACGGAGCTGTGGACGGCCGGGCCAACGAGCCATGCGCCCCGGGCATCTGTGCCATGTTGAGGAAGACCGGGGGTGGGGGGGGCGATCGACCCCCCCATTCTAGCATCTACCGAGGGCAGCTGCCTCCAGTATCTTCCTGAATGGCTCTCTTCCTTCCCCAGCCTGGCGCTGGGACCTTACCCAGGCCAGCCCTGGTGACAAGGCCAGGCTGAGGCGAGCTCTGGCAGCCTGCTTAGCGGAACTCGGGTCCCCTCTGCTGGGGGGCAGGTGGAGGACCGACGATGGGCCCTGAGAGCTTGAGTTGCAGGAGGTCTCCACGGTAGCCTGAGAGCCCCCAGGTCAGCCTCCTGGGGCCCCCACCCTGTATCGTGCCCGCCTTTGTTTTACCTCCTCGAGGCAGGTAGACAGCGGAGGGGCTCTGCCAGGTGGTCTGAGGGCTGGAGCCGGAACCCAGGGAGCTGGCCCCGTGTTTGGTACTGCCCAGGTCTCTCTCCCACGCCTTTCTTGCCCCAAGGCCCGCTCCTCCTGTGCCTTCAGAGGGCATCTGCCCAGCATAAGGGTTCTCAATTCTGCAGTCAGTGTGGCAGGGGGACGGGAGCTTACTAGAAACGTACACTCACAAGGCCATGGTGACGTTTCTGATGCAGGAGTCTGGTGCAGGGCCAGGTCTGGCCTCAGTTTCCCACCGGGAGACTGACCAGGGCCCCAAACCACTGGCCTTGGTTAAGGCCACTCACCGTTGGTGGGAGGAGTTGTGACCAGCCCCCCGCCCCAGGCAGGTCATTCTGCAGTCCCTGCTCCTAATGCACAGGGCACATGGAAGGTGCAGTGAGGGGCCACAGGTCTGGGGGGACTCGGCCACTATTCATGGGGTCCATGGACTCTGAAAGCCGACTCTTCTCCTCCAGCTGAGCCCCCAGGCTGAGTGATACGCGGACAAACGTTAGAGGTGGGTTTGAAACCTGCCTTGCCTTTTACTAGGTGAGCTACTTTCACTTCTGTGCGGATTCTTTGCAGAAAGGGGGGGCGTGGGGCGTACCTCCCACGGGGACTGGAAGGTCTCACGTGAGAACCAAGCACAAGGCTGGGCACATGGTCAGCATCAGGTATCGTTGGTCACTTTCTCTTGTTCAGTCTCCTGCCAGAAAGCACGGCATCCGCGTCCCAAGTCCTGTGGGCTTCCCCTCTCTTCAGTCCCCTCCGAGTGCCAGAACAGGTATGATGGTCTCCTCCTGCCTTACCTGTCCAGATGCCTCGTCCCTCGTAAGCTGGCTCCACGAGGCCTGCTCGCCCTCGCCACCGATCCCTGCACCTGCCGTCCCCTCCGCCGTGAGCCCTCCTCCCCTCTCCTGACAGACAGACACCTCCTGCTCTGGTGAGCTCCAGCGTAAGCTCGCTTCTCTGGGGAGCCTTCCCCAGACTCCCAGCACCCTGATCCCAATACTGTTGGAACACACGGGTGCCACACAGCATGGTTACAAGGCCGGGGAGCCCCAGCAGACCAGACGAGACCAAAAGCGCCGGGCGACAATGTTGGTTTTAATGGCATGAACGTCCAGGAGGTCACACATCCGTTCTTGCTGGCAGCTTCTCCCGGGGGTGAGGGGCTGCTGCCTCGCTGGGCTGGGCTGTGACCCTCCAGTCTGCTCCACAGCCTTTGAGACTCTCCCCCGGGGCCGCCCGCCTCCTGACGCCCCAACCCAGGGAAAGAAAACAATTGCACTGATTGACATACAGATACCCAGAGGTCCCGGCCTCCCCAGCACATCCCCTGGGGTCTGTCACAGAGCTGATAAGGGCTTTGGCGTCTGCTCGGTGGTGGTCCAGGGCTGGTCCTGGGGAATAGTGTTTATCAAATGTGACAAAGGCTCTTTTACAAACAGAGGGTCTGGAAGATCTATTTCTGTGATTCTAAGAGACTCTTGTCTCTAATGGCTTCTCTCAGAGCTACTGGAGGTTGGGCCTCGATAACGCTGTGTTGGTTGGTTGGTTGATTTATTTGTAAGGAATGTGTAAGGCATTTTGGTAAGTTGAACAGTAACTTCTTGTCCTGAAGAGGAGACTCAGACAGATGTGCCCTCCTTTGAGCTGCTACCATCCTCCTGTGAACAAAGGTGGGCAGAGGAAGGGAGAGGCTGAGGCCAAGGAGCCAAGGCAAGTGCTCACTCCTAACTCCTAGGGGCCTCCAGTGCCCCTTGGGGTTAACACCCCCACACCACTCCCGTCCCCTCAGAGAACGCCCAGCCCAGCAAGTCCAGAGAACCAGAGTGGTTCCAGGGGCTGGGGGGGAGCCGGCAGAAGGAGAGGGAGGTCCCTGAGTTTGGGTGAGGACCCCAGCACCCCAGGCTGTGCAGAGCGAGGACCTAGCGGGCAGTGGACGTCAGGGATGCACTTCCCACCAAGGGGGACAGCAGAAGGGTGGGGGCTGGGCCCGGAAGGCTGCGGGTCCTGCCACCTGCTTTCAGGAGGCTGTCCCTACTACGTCCCGCCCCCAGGCCTGGGTCTCCTATCTGCCCTGCAGCCCAGGAGTCCTGGGGCCCCCCTGCTGTGGGGGGCGGGCCCACCTCCAGGGGCTGGGGGAGCCGAGACTGTGGGCAGGGCCGGGACACTCACGGTTTTGTCCAGCTGCCCCTGCAGCTCCTTCACCGTCTTGCTCTCCTTCACCAGCTGCTCCTGGGTTGTCTTCAGAAGCTCCTGCAATTTGGTGGCAGCGCGTCCCAGGTCACTGGTTAATTTCTTCTCTTTTTCCAGTCTCTCCTGGGGGTCAGAGGGTCCAAGGGGATGAGCCATCACGCGGCACGCAGCAGGAGCACCTGGCTCTGCCCGAGGGGCCCCGCTGCCCGCGAACCGGGAGTCCTCCAGAGGCGTGTGGCTGCGGTCGGTGTCCCGCCACCAGCTTCCTGTGACACTGGGGAAAGCTCCCGCGGTGCACTGGGGCTGCTGTGACAGTTTTACTTCCTGGACACAGCCACACTGACTAGTGGCTGTCCGGCGTGACCTTGGGGGTTTAGGGATCCCGCCACCCCCCATCACCACCAAATGAGGCTGGACCCTGCTCAAGGGGCCTCAAGAGGGCTCCTCTCCCCCTCCCACCCCAGACAGCGACCCTGGGAAGCTGGTGGCGAGAGCCAGCCCCTGGTGGCCCTCCTTTCCTGACCCGCCCCCCCCTTCTACCTTCAGCTGCGAGACCTCCTCTGCTTCTGAAGACTCGAGGGACCCCATGCTGCGGAGCTTCTCCAGCTCTGCCTGGAGCCGACACGCCGAGCTCTGAGCCTTGGTAGAGACAGGGCAGCAGGCCATGGGCAGGAGGCCCTGCACACCCCACAGGCACACCCCACAGGTCCACCGCGGGACACCCAGCAGGAAGGGACACGGGTTCAAGGTGGGGGGGTGGGGGGGCCGAGGCCAGATGGCCCGGCAGAGTCCCGACCCCCGTCCCCACTGGCCCTGGCGCGCTGGGGGCTGCAGGGGCAGGGCCTGACCTCCTCAAACTCGGCCGTGAGCTTCTGCCGCAGCGCCTGCTCGCCCTCCAGGGTGGCTTCCGTGCGCTCCAGCTGCGTCTTCAGCTGCGTGGAAACACCACACACAGACTGTGGGAAGCTGGGGAAGGACCCCCGCGGGGACCGCGGCTCCGGCAGGCTCCACCTTCTAGCTGCAACTGGCGCTGCAACTGGCGCTCCCTCAGCCTCTCCCTGCCTCCGGCTGCCCCCGTGCCCAGAGCTCCCCCTTAGGGGAGATGGTGCCTCGCCCGCAGGGACAGAGCTGGGGGACCGAAGAGAGGCGCTACTAGGACCTCTGCTGACCCCAGGTGCCTTTAGCGAGAGCCACGGTGCGAGCCCCAGCCGCACAACTCCATCCCCACCGCTGCTCCTCTGGGGACAGGCCCCTGGGGAGGGCTCTCAACCGCAGTTATTCGGGTCAGAAGTCTGGAGAGCAAGCGCCCTGCTAGGGACGTCGCAGCAAGGGCCACAGCGGAGACCAGACTCCCTAAGCGCAGGCCCAGCCTCCCAGCCTCCCTGACTCGCCCTCCCACCCCTCCCGCACACATGGTTAGGATCCAGCGCCTGATACCTCTCTACCTGGCCACTTCCCTGCCCTTTCCTCTGCTCTGGGGCTTCCTCAGAACCTGGGCCGCGCCTGACTGGGCGGGGGGGTGGGGTTGGCGGGGGGACAGAGCAGGCGGTGGAGGCTGCGAGTAGCCAGCGTTCAGCCGGAACAGAGGCCTGCCGCCCCTGCTCTCCAAATGGGCGGGAGGGGGCCCACGCGGGCTGTTAGTGACAGACATCTGGGGACCGGCTCACCGCCCTAACCTCGACGGGGTCCTGCTCTGCTGGGGGGGCAGCTGGGGACCCAGCTACGTCACCATCCTCTACGTGGCTCTTCATCTCACTCAACTGCTGCCTGACCTGAAACAGGGAGGGGTGGGGGTTTGTGCCAATCACAGCCGGACACGGCCACCGTGCACGCGCGTGCGCACAGACCCCCTCAGGAGGACGGCAGATGCTCCCAACGGCTGAAGCCCCGTGGAGGACCTGGTCTCACAACCATGACCCCTCACCAGAGCCAAACTGAGGCCTAGGGGCCATCCCTGTGCTCTGCTCCAAGGCCAGCCGCGGAGCCCTCCGCAGAGCAAGGTGACCGCTGACGGACACGGCGCACGCAGAGCTAAGGAACCGAAAAGGAAGTGAGAGGCGGCGCACGGGCTCGGTACCAACGGCACTGCCTAGGTCCCGGATTCCTTTCAGATGCAGTCCGCTGTTCAGAGCCCTCTTTGGGGTCTAGGAAAGATGAGAGGACACCCGCCTAATAAGGTCCCCTCACATCAGGGCTCCACCGCTGGGGGCAGGTGACACACCGGGGGGCCCCCAGGCCACGGGGCCTCCGATCTGAAGCAGCACCTGCGTCACCCACGAAGCTCGGGTGAAGGTTCTAGTCAGGATCAGGGTGGGCCCTCGGTACGAGCGTCCCGGGGGCCTTGGGTGGTCTCGGGCCCCCTCCAAGAGGCACTGCGCCAAAGGGCATCGGCAGGCCTGCCCTCCGGCTTCCCTCCCTCCCAACAGCAGCCCCCCAAAGGTGACACCAAGATGCACAGGCCTGTGATGATGAGAAATTCAGGGGTTTTCTCTGCACATGACCCCCACCCGGGCGGCACGCCCAGGACCCGACACCCAGACCCGGCGTAGGCCATCATGGCTTTGGCGAGTGGCCCTCGGGCTCAGGCGACTTGGCCCGGATGGTGCCCGCTCTCCGGTGTGCTGGTTCCGGGTGAGGCCTGAACAAGCAGGGGCGCGCTGGGGGGTCCGGCGCACGTGCCCCAGGGCGGGGGCTGCTTGCGGCTCGGCGGTGGCTGCTGGGGGAGTGCCCGCACCCCAGACCAGACCTGCCGGCTCCTCTCCAAAAACCAGACATGTGTTTGTCTTCAAAACTGCCAATTTCTAAGTGGTAACGACTAACTCAAGGTTTTAGGAAAGGCTGCAGATCCAGCAGCACGGGCTGTGGCCGAAGCCCCGGGGCTGGTCCTGGCGCAGGGGAGGCCCACCTCCGTGAGGCCTGGCTGACCTCGCCAGGGGCCAGGGAGCGGGTCAGCCACCAAAGCGGACAGCTAGGAGGACCTGAGGCCACCTGCACGGCAGGAAGCCCCACACCTCTGCCAAGGCAGCACCCCAGCCCGGCCCCCGCCGTGGGGTACGGCAGGCCTCCCTGCACGCCCACAGGTTTGACCGAACTGGTCTGAGCCACAGGGCTCACAGGGAGCTGGACTGCCCCCAGCCCCAGCCCTGAGCTCCCAGCACCTTCCCCCGGGGCCACAGGAAGTGGAGCATGAGCACCGGTCCTGGCAGCCGGTCCTGGCAGCCACCCCGCAGCTTGCAGCCCCTCCAGCAGGGCCCATCAAAGCCTGCCCCTAGGCGCGCCTGGGTGGCTCAGTCATTAAGCGTCTGCTTTCAGCTCAGGTCATGATCCTGGGGTCCTGGGATCGAGCCCTGCGTCGGGCTCCCTGCTCGGCAGGAAGCCTGCTTCTCCCTCCCCCACTCTCCCTGCTTGTGTTCCCTCTCTCGCTGTGTCTCTCTGTCAAATAAATAAATAAAATTAAAAAACAAAAAAAGCCTGCCCCTAATGCTGGATCGGCGCACACCTCCCCTCCACCATGCCGCGTTACCCTTGACGGGGTGGAGAAGCACGACTGGCCAATTAACCACCCACCCACACACACACCCACCCGCCCACCCACCCACCCACACCCACCCACACACCCACCCACACACACGCGCTCTGGCACACACCCACTCCTCTCCACGCTCACTCACCAGGGCGAGCTCATCGCTTTGTTTCTGGGCTTCACTCTTGGCTGCATCCAGCTGAGATTGAGATTCTAATAAAAGTTGCCTCAACTTGGAGAGGAAATGGACCCAGGTGATGGGGAAAAGGAGAAAACCAGTTCAGACAAGCGAACACGACCCGTCGCTATAACCCACCACCCGAGAACATCACAGAGCAGAGCAGGCAGGCGGGGGCTCCTAGGCCTTCTAGAACCACTGTCTTTCTTGAAGACATCGGGAAGACAGAATCCATTACATGCCTGCCTTGGACTTTCCTTTACAGACTGTCTTGTAAAATAGGCCCAAAGTCTGAGATCAAACCAGCATGGCGGGGAGGGCACAGGCTTGTGATTTTGGCTTCCGAGCAACCAGAAACCAGTATCAGATTTAAACCCGTCTGCCCCTGAAATGGTGTCCCCAGGCTAGGGAGAGAATTCTCCTCGTAAGGCTGCCCTGTCCGTGGGGCCCGCTTTCTGCACCCTGCCCCCTGCCACACCTCGGTCAGCTGGCCCGAGGCCAGGGCCAAAGCCTGAGAACCCAGACGCCGCGCTCAGGTGAGTGAGAGCCAAGGGCGGGGGAGAAACGCCCAGCGGCCGGGGACCCCATGGGCAGACTCACCCCCGCCACCTCCTTGGCGTAGTTCTGGCACTCGGCGCTGGCGGCCACCATGTGCTTCTCCAGCTCTGCCTCCAGATGTGAGGTGTGCTCCCTCACCTGGACGGACACACGCACACGCACGTGCGCGTCAGACGCCTCCAGTGGACCCGCAGGAGGCAGTGACCACAGGGAACAGGGTGACGGGGCGACAAGTCTGGCTGCTCAGGGTAAGGGCTGGGAGCCCACCCATGGCCTGTCGGCAACGGGCCGACCAAGGACAGGCAGAGACGAGTCCCTGGCAACAAAACACCTTCCCAAACTGTAGCACTCCCGGGCCCAGACGTGTTCTCAGCCTCAGCAGGGGCGGAGAGGAGAGCTTTAGATTTGCTTGCCAGGTGGATGCCAGGTGGATGCCAGGGGGATGCCAGGGGCACCCTCTAGAAGGCCAGGGCTGACGGGGTGTCTGCAGAGAGCACTGGGGCCACCTCACACCCCTCCCACGACGCGTCCTCTGCAGGAGCCGCCGTGCAGCGGGGCCCCACGGCCGCCTCGGGCCACGGAGCCTGTGAGTGGCTCTCAGAAAAGCAGGACTGACGAGACCCCTTTGCCTCCCTCAAGACATGCAGTCCACGAGGGAAAAATAACTACGGGGGCCTCCGTACTAAGGAGAGCGGCCCACTGAGCAGAGCCCCGCACCTACCTGCTCTGAACTTTCAAGTTCTCCTTTTAGCTTCTCTACAATGCCTTCGAGATGTTTCACTGTGACCCGTGACTGCCAAGCAAGGGGAAGGCCCCGTCAAACCTGAGCCCCTGGAAGGGGACGGTCCCAGGACCCAAGCAGGACGGGACACCTCCCGGGAAAGCCCAGTGGTGCCCGCCCACCTCAAGGGTGACCAGCAGCCTCTTCCTTGCGGGGAGGGGCTCTTGAGACTGAGGAGTCAGCTATCACTCCACAGTCCCACTCGATGTGGTGTCACCAAAACCCAGCAAACTCACCTCCTGTCTCCCAAGAGACCCACGGGACCGCCACCCGCCCCCATCGGCTTTCCCTCTAGTTTTGATAAATTCTGACCTGTCAGTCTCTGGTAAGTTATGTTTGAATTCCTAGGGTAGGTGGACCCCCCACCCCCCAAGCGACACCTGTGTCACTGACCCTGGGACAAGGTCTCAGGGCCCTTCCTGTACCTTCTGGAGCTCCTCCTCCGTGGCGCTCACTTTGGCCTTCCACACCTGCTCCTCCTCCTCCACGCTCTTCTGCAGGTCCTTGAGCATGCCCTCCTGGGGGGATGGGACACTGAGGCCGGCCCCCTCCCCGGAGACCCTGCCCCCCATGAACACGGCTGCGGCCTCCTGTCCCCTGGCTCCTCTGGGATGGCTGCTCTGATTCTGTCACAGTGTCACGGCGGGAGGAAGGTGGGTCAGTCCTGGAGTGGGGTCTCTGCCAGTGTGCAAATGCAGACTGTGGGCCCCACAAGGGAGGCCACTAGGACTCTCACCTCGGTGGGGTTTGCCACCGGCGCTGACCTCGGTGGCCCCGGGGCAAGGAGCATGGGATGGGGTCAGGCAGGAGGGCTGGACCTAGCATGGCTCCTGAAGTCACAGAGACAGTGTGGCTTCAGGCCGGCCACCAGCCGCACGCTCACCTCTTCCTTTCCCAGTCTATTCCATGTCGTGACTGTCTCTGCACCCCAACCCCCCGAAGAGCCAGCCCCAAACCCGCAACCCAGCCCCCTCCTCAGCTCAGAAGCAGTGAAGGCCTGAGCCCCTCCCTCATCCCCCTTACTGCTCAGCCAGAGAAATGGGGCCCAGGGAGGGACCGTGACTTGCCCAAGGTCACACAGAGCCAGCATCTGAACCCAGGGCTCCCTTCCCCAAGGCCACTGGCCCGCCTCCTGCCTGCAGGCTCTGCAAGCTTCCCAGCAGCCCCCTGAGGGCCACCCAGCTGCGAGCCCTACCGTCTCTGCCAGGATGGTGCGGTACTGGTCACACTCGACCTGCAGATTGCTCTGGGTCTCCTCAGCCTCCCTCAGCTTGGAGGCCAGGTCCTGGGGGCAGAAAGGGTTCTGGTTAGCCAAACACAAAGGTTTCGCCCCACTGCCCAAGGAGACAACTCCGGGCACTGGGGCCAGGGGACAGCAAAGGAGACAGCGGTGGCCCCGGCGATGGGGGGGGAGGGGGGCGCGGAGAGGGCAGCCATGCTCACCGAAGAGGGCTCTGCACTAGCCGGCGGCTGCTTCAGCAGCTCGGGGCCCTTCTCTCGGAGCTCCTGCAGCCACTCGGTGTAACTCTGCAACCACATGCGCAAGATGGGGCCCAGAGACACTCCCTCGAGGCAGCGGGGTCCCCTGGGGGCCACCCCCCCTCCTACCTGGGGCGCTGAGCTGGAGAGCGCCGGCAGCAGAGCCGACAGGGCCTCCTTGGTCTGTGCCTCCATCAGGCTGAGCTGCTTCTCTGATTCCTCCTGGAGGAGAGGGGAGGGCGGCCTTCAGCCCTGTGCTTTGGGGCAACCCCAGGGCGTGTCTGTGGAGATGCCTGGGCCCCACCTCAGCTCTTCGGGGGAGGGACAGGATCAAAGGAGAAGGCGGGAGGCGCCCGGGGCTGATGGGGGCGGTGGGGTGGGGCTCAACCTCGGCAGCAGGTTCTGGCCGCCGTGGCCTGTGCTGGGTCAGTTGTTTTTTTTTAAGATTTTATTTATTTATTTGAGAGAGAGAGAGAAAGAGAAACTGCATGAGAGGGGAGAGGGTCAGAGGGAGAAGCAGGCTCCCCGCTGAGCCGGGACCCCGATGCGGGCGGGACTCGATCCCAGGACTCCAGGATCATGACCTGAGCCGAAGGCAGTCGCTTAGCCAACTGAGCCACCCCGGTGCCCTGTGCTGGGTCAGTTTTAAGCGACCTCCGCTCGGCTGGAGGGACATGGCAAGCTAGCCCACGGCGCAGGCGCAGGCTCCCCTGCCACCTCCCAGTAGGAACCCACCCACAATCGGTTCTCAATTTTAGAGCTCTCCACACGAGCTTGTGTGTGCGCGCGTGCGTGTGCGTGGACGACCAAGCTGCTGTGGGGGCCGGGGAGGAGACAGAGGAGAGGCGCATGTCCCAACGGCCACCACTTAGGGGCTACCGCCGGCCAGGAGGGGCCGCGCCCAGCAGCCCCAGAGGGGCAAGGATCAGCAGCTGCAATCTGCGAAGGCAGGAACCCACCCAGAAGGGCTAAGAGCTCCGTGGGGGTCACATCTCCTCCGAAGTCTGACTCACCCTGGGTGGCTGTGCCAGGCCAGACCCCACCCGTCCTCCTTAAGGCTCCTGCACAAGGTGCAAGCAAGGGACGGAAGGAGGGCGGAAGGAGCTATAAAGCGAAGCCCTGCACAGCACACGTGTCCCTGGGGACACGTAACACCACCCCCCCTTCCCCAGACCCTGGGGAGGTTTCCGGCTAAAGGAAAGTCTTATCTAACCACCCGTCACCAGCAGATTGAGCCAAGATCATGGCTCAGCTGGAGACCTGAGGGGGCACCAGAACTCCGACTGGATTAGGGCCTTCGAGCGGCGTTCTGGAATGTGCATGACCAACAGACGCCCGGCCTGACCAGAGCACCCATGGGATCTGGACGCGAGTCTCAGAAGCGGACCCAGAGATGCAGACAATGCCAGTGGCCTTCTGTGGGTCCCTGACCTCAGGACCCCCATCAGGCCCCGGGGTCATGTGAGTCCAAGGCCAGAGCCAGAGGCCCTGGAGGCCGGCGGCATGGCTGGGAGCAAGCCAGGCGCCGCCTCCCGTCACAGCTCCCGCCTTTGTCACAAAAGGCCAACAGGCTCCCTGGTCACCTCTGGGGAGTCTCCGGACAACTGCCCCAGAGGGACCCGAGGCCAGCTCTCCATCTCCCGCCTCGACTTGGGGCCTCGGTTGATACAACTTTCAGGCTTCCTGGGAAGCTCATGAAAGTCCCTGCAAAGCTCCTGATAACAGGACAGATGTGCCTTCTGCATGAGCGAGGCTGGGAGGGGAGGGCTGTGCCTGGGGCCTCTCATCAAGGACGCACACAGGCCGAGAGAGGGGGTGGGCAAGGCCCTCACTGGCCACTGGTGCGGGCCACCTTCTCCCACCCCGCTGCCCCCACCAGAGCTCAGCGCTGGCTCTCGGCCCGCTCGAGAGGCAACGTGGGGGCCCTGGACACAGAGACACCCACAATCCCCCCACCTGGGTGGCGCAGAGCTCGGGACCCATCGGGCTCCAGGGACCAAGTGCTTGCTGCTAAAGACAGCCTTCCCTCCGTGGTTTACTGTAAAGCCTGGTCACAGAACCCTCGGGGCCATGACTTCAGAGGCCCCGAGGAAGTGGCGGGGGGGGAAAACAACACGAAGCAAGTCCACAGGACAGCCCAACCTTGGACTCACTCAAAGGCAGTCAGCCAGGTGGGCTCACAGCCCCCATCGCCTGTCTCTGTGCCCTGCCGGCAAAGGGCCCAGCTGAGAGAAAGCACCAAGAGTACGTTTCCCCCTTCACCTCAAGGAGAAACGAAGCAAAGGAAGGGGGAGGAGGAGGGCAAGCAGGAAGGTGCAGGGGCACAGGGCACACTGTCTGCCGGCCCCGGGGCCCCTGGCATGGGTTTCTGAGGCTCCACGGCCAAGGCTGCTCTGCACACAGTTTGTGTGTTTTATGTGGTTTGCTAAGCCAGCAGGTGAGGCTGAGCGCGCAGGACTCTGACCTTGGCCCGGGTCAAGGAGCGTAGCTTCTCCTCGCAGGCTCTCTCGGCCGAGGCCAGGGCCTCCATGGCCTTCCAGTTCTTCTCTCGGAGGTCCTGAGGGGGAGATGTGGGAAAGGTCAGTGGCCAGGTGGGGGCAGCCACCAACACATCCCCCACAAGCTGCCTCCGCCAGGCTCAGCAGGGCGGGAAGACCGTCCCTGACCCCACTTGGGAGCCCACAGGGAGCTGCGAAGGGACAAAATGCCCTTTGTCTTGGCCCATGTTGCGGGCCTCCCCGGGGCAGCCCGCTATGGAGTGGCTGTGGTATGAGGGCGTGAGGAGGTGCGCGTCCTTTCAGGGAGGTTCTAGTCTGAAGGAGACAGAAGAGAGGGTCAGCCTGGCTCCTCAGACAGAGGCTCTTGCCACCGCTGAGTGGCTCTGGCCATGCCAGGCCCAGGGAGGTGCAGGCGGGGGCTCCCCGGGGAAGAGCAGATGGGGCAGCCAGCGAGCCTGGGCTGTGTGAGGAGCAGTGAGGGGCAGCCCGGCGGGGAGGATGCAGCTAAGACCCCTCTGCACCCCTGCAGAGGAAAGGGGCTTTTCTATCCCCTTCTCCCGACACCAGCCTCCCCACTCCAAGGCGACCACGTGCCCCAGACCAGACCAAGCAGGACATCCCAACCCCATCAAGGGCTGGGAGGTGGGGCGGGGGAGGGGGCTCCACGCTTGGGCATAGGACCCAAGCCCACCCAGTGGGCGGCAGCCCTGAGAATGTGATGGACCCAAGGGGAAAGGAGGCCTCGCCAAGCCCCCGGAAGTCGGCAGGCTTCCAGCCACGAGTAGCACGATGGAACGTGAAGAGGTGGCCGACCCCCTTCCTGAGGGATAAGGGCTGCGGTTCACGCAAGCCCAGCCTCACACCCACGCCCCTCAGCACTCACGTTGTTCTTCCCTTTCTGCTGCTCGACGGCCTCCTTGAGCTCAGTGGCCTCCTCCTCCAGGCACCGCACCTGGGACTCCAGCTCCTTGAGGCTGAAGGGAGAGAGGGACGGCACCGCTGGGCTCCCAGTGCCCACAGTGTCCCCAGGCCCTGTCTCTGCAGGGCCCCTTCTGCTGCTTGGACACCCACCCAGAGCCACTTGGCTGGGGTCAGTCCCCTCCTGCTGCCCCCAACCACCTCACAGGGCACAAGCTTTCAGCGGAGCCCAAGGAACCACCCCCGCCCCATCCTCCCCACTCATCCCAACGGCCCGGGGGCCTGGCTGTGTGCAGCCCCAAAAGGCCACCAGAGTTCTGCCTGGTGACACAGGCTGCTGGGATGGCAGAGGTCAGAGCAGCCGCAGTGGCCAGGGAAGGGATATACCCAGCCAGCTTTCTCTTCTAGTGAACTGAGCCCTGTCCCCTGGTACGCAGCTCCTGCTCGACGTGGTCCTGCTCTGTCCCCACAGAACATGTCAGCTGGCCCTCCAGGGACATGGGCGGGGCCTTCTCACAGGACTACTGAGCTGGAGACTCATGGGGCGCTGTCCCCTCCCCCCCCAGCCCCCAAGCAAAACTCCGGACGCCACTGTTCTCCACCAAGTACAGCAGAACCATCCTTCGTCCAAAACCTAACTCTGCTGAGACCCAAAGGCTCCTCCCTCAGGTCTCTGCCCAGGCTCCAGGGAATCAGCCCCAGATGACCCCCAGACGCCATGGCACAGGTGAGATGTCAGTCCCATCTTTTCATGCTTCTCTCCACACTCAAGAGCCCAGTGGGCTTCGAGCACCCTCATCATCCAGAGAGAGAGGTTGATGCTGCTAGAGCTGGCCTAGCCATTCCGAGGAACAGGCTTCAAACAGGCACTTTTGTATGTCAGGTTCTGCATTAAGTTTTAGGACAGGGAAGGTCCGAGGAACACGTGAAATCTAAAGTCTAGAAGTGATTAACTTGGACTTGAAATCGGGAAGGAAGCCCCCACCCAAGGATGTGCCCACCGGAAGGGGCTGCTGCCAGCCTCAGGGGGCCGCTGCCAGCCCGATGAGGACATATTGACCTGTATTTGTTCTCATGGGCCACGGTCAAAAACGCTTTGAAAACCACCATTCTAACGCATCTTAGGGCTGAGCAATCTAAGTGCAGGCTGAGCACCCTGCCTGGGAGTGGCCTCCCAGCATGGCACTGCCTCGCCTCGTTACTCTAAACCAGCTTTCGGGAAGGCCTTCAAGTCAGTTGACTCCTTGGGTCTTGGTTTCAGGCCCAAGGAACCTCTGACCCCACCCTTAAAGCTGTGCTGGGAGCCCTCACAGCTTTTCCCTCAAGCCCCCTGCATCAAGTAAGTGTCTGCAGCAAACCACCCCACGAGCAAACCCAAAAGAACAAGACCCCGAGGAGGAGGAGGAGGCAGCTGGCAGGTGGCAAGGACACGCCGACGATCACCCCCCGGGTGGCCACTGCCCGCCCGAGTTCCAGAACACCTGGGTGGGATCACTCATCTCCACCCAGAACGGGATGGCCTGACCTAGACACAATTTTCTGACAAATTCACAACACTTAAAAAACCAATTTCTGCTAAACACATCTGCACGCTGCAAAAAATTAGGATTAACCATATTTGCAATGTGACTTAAGTACCCTACACATTTGCTGTGTGCTCCCCGTGTGGTCCAAGAATCTGATCTTAAAATACAAAAGCAAAAAAAACCCCCAAAAACCCAAAAAACCCTAATCAAACACAACCTCTCTGCTCCAACAAATACCACGAGGAACGAAGTCCACCTGAGCTTTCTGCGAAGCAGCACACTGGGAAAGGGACATGGAGAGCTTGGTTCTGGGTCTTCCACAAGGCATTTTGGGCTCTCTGGCTTCCTTCCTCAGCCCCCAAACATGGAGCCTGAAGCTAAGAAAGAACCAGGGGCCAGGGCCTGAGGAGGCACAGGGGAGGTGACTCACTGGCAGCCGCCCAGGAAACCTTGTCAGCTGACAGTCTGGGCCACCCTTCATGCCTCTCCGCCGATGGCTACCCTGTGGAGCCCTGGCCATGGCAGCCAGGACCCAGCTCCCAAGCCTGTGGCCATCTGCCCAGGGATGCATGTTCCAGAGGTGATGGCCAGGGACTCAGAGCCCCCCAACTCAAGCCATTCCCCCCAGGTGTTGGCTCCAGCCTTAGCAACAGCAAACAAACAGTCCCCCAAGCACAGCCCGGTGTTGGGTCACTCACCAATGCCGAGAGAAAACAAGGTCTGTCAGCAGTGAAGTTACCTTGTGCACAATCCTGTGACTTAGCTCCCAACTGCACCGACATTGCAAATCTGGGCAGAAAGCCAAGTGACCCCTCTCCCCCAACCCGGGTTCTCCATCTGGGTGTATAACCCTCGCCTTGGAGACCCTCTGACCAGCTAGTCCTTCATCCAAGACACGGATGGACGGACAGACGGAAGGAAGCAGAAGGTCTAGGACTCCCCCGGCTGAGGCACCTGCCACTCACACACAGATGAGTCTCGCTCCTCCAGAGGAGGCAAGGAGCTCTTTGCAAGGATGACCCTCTTTCTTGCCCAGGTCTGTTCCCTGTCCTCAGGGCCACTGGAGGGAGCGGAGAAAGGCAAGGGCCCCTGTGGCGGCTCTTCCCCAGGGGTCTGTGCGCCCCATCGAAAGGCCTGACTGCCCCAGGCTGAGGCTGTGGCCCTCCGTTTCCACTTACCGGGCCTGCTGCTCCGCCTGGCTGGCCTGGAATGAGAGACAGAAAGCACCGTGGTCACCGTGAGACCGGCCCCCCATGCCAACTAGTCAGGACAGGGCCCCATCCACTGTCAGCCCTCTCTACTCGGCAGGATGGACTATGGCCTTCTCCCTCCCCTTCCACAGGCTGACCTGGGCGGCCTGGGTGTCCCGGGCCTGGCCCGCCTCCAGCAGGGCCTCAATGGACTGGATTCTCTCGGTGAGCTGCAAGTTCTCGGCCCTTGCCTCTTTGAGCTGCCCATGGAGACCGGTCAGCTCCTCGCACTTGCTCTTCACCTCCGCCTCGGAGGACTGCAGTTTGCTGTGCAGCTCTGAGGGAAAGGACAGCAAGGGGGACAGGGGCGGGAAACACTAAGATGGACACCCCCACCACCTCTCCTCTGCACACAGCACCCAGGGTTCCCTCCCCTGCCCCCTCTGTGTGCCTAGGCTGCTAAGACAGATTTGTGACCATTGGGGCATCTTACTAGCTGATGGACAAAGTACCTCTGCCTTTGCTCTCTAGGACACATGATGCCCTCGGACCACTCCTGGTAAAATGCTGGAAATCTAAAATGGATTCCAGCCAGAGTTGTTAAACATCTGTTCTCTGGGAGACGGGCTCGTACCAGCCGAGTTCTGCTCGGGCACCTGGAAGCCAGCACTCCCGCCAGCCCCCCCAGTCTCCTAGTCCGGCTGCTCCACTTCCCCGTGCCCCCCACTTCTCACAGGCCACTGAGGCCTGTGGCTTCCACATCCACCGCTTCCCAAATTCCTCCCTGGCTCACCAGCACCCCTGGGGCCGCCTGAGCCCAGCCTGTTGTCTTTGAACAGAATGACTGCAAAAGCTCCAGCCCTGGTCCCCTGGGCCACTCCTGCTCCTTTGGTCCATTCTCCACCCAGCGCCAAAGCATCCGGAAGTACAATGGGCTCATGCCATCTCCGTCCCAGACGGGGTGCTGAGTGCTCCCACCACACCACCCAGCACCCAAACCTCACGGGGAGGGGGATGACCTGGGCCCTGCCTCTGGCCCCACACTGACCAACTGCCTTCTTGTTCCAGTCACGCCGACCTTATGCATCTGTTTCTTACACAGGCCAAGTTCAAGTTCATTCCCATTCTCAGGGGCCCTACGCTGGCCATTCTGCCTCTTCCTGGTCTTTATGAGACCAGCCCCTCCCTTCCCGTCACCCAGATTTGACTTGAACATTCCCTCTGCCTCGGACAGGCTTCCCTGATCATCCAATCTAAAGCCACACCTGGCCCATTCAGAGGTCAGCAAACTACCCCAAGGGCTACTCCTGGCCCACTCTCTGCTTTTGTAAATAAAGCTTTATTGGAACACAGCCAGGTCTGTCTGTTTATACCTTGTCTGGGGCTGCTTTTGCATTAGGGCAGCAGAGCTGAGCAATTGTGACAGACCCCATGCATGGCTCTTCAAAGAATTAGCACACCAACCCTGCTTTAGGTCACGTTGGCTATTCGAAGTCTGTAGAGCTCAGCGCTACATGACTGGTCGATGCATGGCCATCTACCTGTGTCTGTCTGTCCTGCTAGAACGGGGCCCGGCTGCCTCTGCTTCACTCCTGGCCAAGCCCTGGGTGCCCATGGCAGTGCTCAGCCCATACTCATGAGCCATCACTGGCCCCCTCTGCTCTATTTCTCCAGGGGCCCGCAGCATCCCCCACTACGCCACGCTCTTCTGATGGCAAAGGTCACCTATAGGCCTAGGGAGACCACGGGCCCACCTTCTGAACCCGGCCTTTTGGGCTGAGTGAGCTAGCAAAGCCGGAAAGGTCCAAAAGGAGGCAGTCGAGAAGGTCGGCGAAGGCCTCAGGGTGCTGCAGCTCACCCAGAACCACAGCTCCAAGCTGGGCCCCGTGGCAAGGGAGGCTCCAGCTGGAGGCACCTTTCACACCTCAACTCCCCAGCCCAGCCCGCAAGCTCTGCCCCTCGCACCCAGCGCTCATAAGCTCCACCCTGGCACCCGGTCCTGGCGGCTCTGCCCTCCCCGCCCCCCCAAACCCTTCATCTGGCTGGGCGCTACCACCACCTCGCGACTCCCTGAGGGGCAGAGTCAGGGATCCCACGCTGCCTCACTCGCCAACAAGGCTGGCTCACTTTGGGGGTGAGCGGACCCACATCTGGCCCACGTCTACAGGGCCGCTAGGGGCCTTGGAACAAAGGGGCCGCCCTTACCGGCCATCCGCTGCTCCTGCTCCTGGGCCTTCTCGGCGTCCGCCCGCAGGCTGGCATGGCTTGTCTGGGAGCGGCACAGTTCCCGGCTGACCTCGTCCAGGCGCTTCTGCAGGGCCTCCTCATTCTCCTTGTGGGATGCCTGGGGACCGGGCAGATGGAAGAGGGCCGTGAGGAGGCCAGACAGAGGCTGGACCCTCAGCTGGCTCTGAGGCCAAGGACGACAGAGAGCTCTTCACATCCTGCCAACCCGCCCCAACAACCATTATAAAATGCGCCTGGATTTCCGACGTCGGCTCACCCACTGAGAACGCCAGGAGGGCGCCCCACCCTGGCACCCAAAGAGTAAATTCTCGGGGAGGGGCCCCAGGTGAAGAAGAGTGGTTGCAAACAAGAAAAGGCCCCATTTCGACGTCAGTGTGACACAGAAAGGCTTTCTGCAACCTAAACCTCCAGTCTAACTTGGAGATTTCCTACGTGGGCCCTTCCAAGGTCCACATCTGTTGAGCTCATTTTATGGAAAAGCCCTATTCTAGGCATCGTGTGTGCATCGGTATGGTTAATCCCTAGCCGGCCCATGACGCAGGTACCATGGTCATGCCCGTGTTACAGATGGGGACACTGAGGCTCTGAAATCCCCAGCAGATACCAGGGGCCTCATGGACAACCCCAGGACCACAGAGAAGGCAGCCACACGCCCCGTCCTCCCTCACCACGTGTGGTCGGCCGCTCCCAGAATCTCTGGTGTCAGGGAGGAGATGGGAGTCTCTGTGGCCACAGGCTGGGGATGCGAGCCCAAGGCCTCAGAGGACAGGAGACGCTCAGCATCTGGGGCTTACTGGTGAAAGCCAGGCTGAGGCCTTGGTCCTTTAGAAATGGCACACATTAATGGTGGCAAGCTAGGGGCCAGAGTGGAGGTTCCAGCCCCAGAAGCAGAACTATCCAGAAACCTTTAAAACATAATCACGGCCAGGCCCACCCCGGGGGTTCTGATCTCACTGGTAGGGGCAGACCTCCCTTACATGAAAATCAGCACACACCAAATTATCCATCTCCGTTCCACCCAAACCATCCAAACCGTGTTCCCTTTTAGTACCTTGTACACACCCAAGCATCAGTCCTCACGTCTGTCGTGTTAGTACCTTCCACAAGACAGCCCCACTGTCCCACGTGCTGTGGCCCCAAATTCTGTGACTGAGCTGAAGAAGGGCCCACAGGATTTCCTCCTCATCCCGAAAAGTTAAATGCACAGCAGGCGTGACATCAAGGCTCCCCACACCCAGTCATCCTGCCCCCAAACTGGCCAGCTGGGGGATCCAGAAGTCATCAGGCCAACAAGCAGCAAAGCCCCTGGGCTGATGTTGCCCAGTGCACTTTGGGGACGAGGACCACCTTCTTCCCTCTGAGGGAGAACAGCCAATCTCCTGGGAAGACAAGAGCTTCCAGGCCACAGCCAGAGGCTGAGAAGGAAGAGTACGTGCCCAGCCCCGAAGCCAGAGACGGCGGTACCACAGGTAGGGGCCAACAGCACTGGGGCTAGACCCAAGGGTTCAAACCCCGCCTCCGCGTGACCTTGGGACCAGTTACTTAACCTCTCTGTGCCTCAGATTTCCTTACGGGTGATTACAGATAATAGCACCTACCTCATGGGGTTAGGATGCGAATTAGCCGAGTTAACGCTCGCGGAGCACTGAGGACAACGCTTACCACGCTGAAAGCACCCATTCCTTGCAACCTAGCTCTCCCTGTTACTAGCGAGACCCAGGCTGAGCGTTCCTGCCCGAGCCATGCATGGGCCACCCGCTGCCAAAATCCTGGCTGCCAGCGATGACCCAAAGTGGCTGAGCAAGCTCTGGTCTGTCACCACCCGGCACAGAGTGGGCGGAGTGCGCAGGGCGCCGAGGGGGCGGCTCCCTCACTCACCTGCAGCTGCAGGACCTGCTTCTCGAAGGCGGCCGTCTTGGTCTCCAGAGCCTTTCGCTGCTGCTCCTCCTGCCGTGCAGCCTCCGACTTCTCCACCAGCTCCTTGCTGACCTTGCTGAGCTCCTGCCGGAGCTTGGCCAACTCGGCGTTCTGCCTGCAAGACAGCCACCAGCCCCCAACTGCAGGGCAGAAGCAGCCTCAGGTCCGCTCCCGCCGGCCCCAAGAGCTGCCCCTGGGTGATGGGGGCCGGCCGGCGCGCCTTCCCTCCACGGCACCTGCTCTTTCACGAGTGGTTGCCCAAGTCCTGAAGCCATTACCGAAGCCTCTTGTACTCTAGAGTCGTGTTCAGTTCTGAAGTGTGTTGGTGAAGACGTTCTCCAACCGGCACAGTGTGCGGACCATACAGAGCAAAGAGCAAAATGTGCACAACAATATTCCAAGGCAACCCCACCCAGAAACAGCTGAAAATTCAGAGAAAAGGGGCAAGACACCCCTTCTCCTCACTCCTGATCTAGGACCAAACAAGCTCCAGATGCAGGCTGACTGGCCACGGTACCCCTGCAGGGCGGGGAGGGGGCAGCCAGCTGGAACCCACGCGCCCCACTTCCCTCGCCGACTAGACCAAAGCTAGGCCCGCAGGCCACCGGAAGTGGGGGGCTGAGGCACTTGACCAAACAGACCCTTCAACACTGCGCAAAAGCTGGATCTCAGGACCTGTGACAAGTCCAGAAGTGAAGGAAGGAGACTTGATTAAAAGAAGAAGAAAGGCAGCTCCAGACCTGCCTTCCCCAGTGTGAGGAGGCCTCCTTCACTAGGACACAAGACACCTCTTCAAGGCAGGACCGACTGTCCAGCCCAGGGCCAGTACCAGGCCAGACAAAGGGGACAGACAAGACTGCCCACCACCCTGCAAGGTGGCAGCAGACCAGGTGGAGGCAAGAAGCCCGGCCAGGAGCAGCTGTGCTCTGCTGGTCGAGGGGTAGGTGGCTCCCACCTCTCTGCATCTGGCTTTTCCCAGCTGCACCAGGGTGGCCGTCCCAAAGCCCTCTGCAGGGCCGTCGGCTCATGCTCTAGAAGGCCAAGATTCAAGACAGGAGGGCTTGCAGGAAAGGCTGGACTCCAGCACCCGGGGCCGGAGGTGGGAGGCTCGGTGGGCGGCCCTTTGGGACTGCTCTGGAGCTCTGGGCAGGGCCCGGGGCCACCGGCCACACACAGGGCAGAGCTTCCACGAATGAGTCAGTGGCTGCCACCTCAGAGTGACAGGTCTACAGGCTCCTAGCTTTCTCAGGAGGCTGCAGTGGATTCTACGTGACAGGGGATGCCAGAGCGTCCCTCCCTCCCCACATTCACCTTCTGCTTGTAGCTGCTAAGGAAACCACAGCCACCCCCCCACCAACCAACCCCCAGCCTGCTGACAGGCCAGGCCAGAGACAAAGATGTGCACACACACACACACACCCAGAGGGGACCTCCAGACAGAAGGGACCGGCCTGGGGAAGGAGGCCTTTAGATCAGAATCTGCCCCCCGCCCAGCTCCCGGCAAAACCAGACACACGGACACAGACTCCCCTCCCCGGTCCAGCTCCTGGGCCAACAGTGTCCCCACCTGACTTGCAGCTAAAGGACAGAGGACACCAGTGCCCTCTGTCTTTGCCAGCGCCCCTCTCGGCAACTGGGGATGCTCTGGGGATGACACAGAACCCCAGAAAGTCCCTTTGGGAGACTTCAGGTCAAGAGAAGGCAAGAAAGTGTGACTCAAAAGAAAACGCAGTGGGGCTTCTTCTGGGCCAGCCTGTTGAGACTGCAATGCTCAAATCAGAAGTCTGAGCCACACTGCCCTTCATTCGGTGAGGTCACTGCTGCCCTGGGGGGTCAGCCGGCTCACCGGACCCCTGGAACTTGAGCTCCTGACAGGCAAGGCTGAGAGCAAGAGCCCCGCTAAGCCGGCCGGGCCGCAGGCTGTGGAGGTATTTACTCCTTACTACCAGTGTGGCAGAGGCAAATGTCCCTTCCTGCACAGGAGCTCCCATCTCCAGTGGAGAATCCAGGGGCTCAGGCCTACAGAGGGTCCCCATATCCCCACCAAACTCTGATCCTGGACACTCTGCTAGCCCCTGATACTCTGGGCCAGCATCAGAAGTTTTGAAAAGCCTCCTATCAGGATGTTGTGAAGACGGACATGAAAGAAATATCTGCTCCCTGGGAAGTCCAGATGCCGCCACTGGCCAGGACCCGAGAGGCCCCTGATCACATGGACACTGGGCCCGGGCAGGCTGGGGCTCGCCAACTCTCCCTGGGGCCTTGACCACGTGTGAGGATGCCGGCCATGCACCGGAAGGCTCGGCCACTCAGAACCAGACAGGGGGATGCAGAGTCAGGCCAGAGACCTCAACGGGGTGGGTGTGCAAGGGCACCGCCAGCCCCATGTGCTCAAGTGGGGGGCCCACGCAAGGCTGCCACACCAGCCCCACATCCAGTAAGAACCTAGAGTGCACCTGCACAGCCTTGAGGGAGGCTTGGGGAACCCTCCCCAGCTCCGGAGCCCCAGGAACGGGCCCTCGTGCTGTCTGAAGGGGGTGCTGAGCTTACTTGCTCTCCACCTGGCTCGTGGCCTGGTTCAAGGCATCCCTCAGGATGGAGTTCTCCTGCTGCAGTCGGGCCAGCTGCGTGTTGGGGCCATTCTCCAGCTGCTCCTGAAGAGTCCGGATCTGGAAGTCAGTGAAGGGGCATCAGAGAGAGCCGGCTTCTGCAGCCAGGCCAGTGAGGTCCCAGCCCACAGACAAATGCACCGAGGGCACTACCTTCTCCACACCAGAGGTGAGGAGGACCCCTTAAAACTGCCCAGTGCCAGCGTCCGAGGCGGGGGGACCCCCAGCACGTGTCTCCTCTCTCCCCTCCACCTCCCTGTTTACAGCCTCCAGGCAGCAAGCACTCAGCCCGAGCCGCAGGCCCGCTCCGTGCTCGCTGCCTCTGATGAAGCTGTTAAGTGCTCTGACACCAAGCCACAGCCTACGGTGGCCCCGAGGGAGCCTCATTTCCTGCCCTCTGAAGACCGCTCCCCCCCGCCCCCCTCGCCGGCATCCTCCAGCGCCCACTGACCAGGCCCCCCAGCCGCAGCCCACCTTGCCCTGCAGCTGCTGCACCTCCTTCACGTGCTCCCGGTAGCTGGCCTGCATGCGCGCCTGCACGGCTGTGATCTCCTGCTCCCGGGCCACGAGCTGCTTCTTCACCTTGGCCTCCCCGGCCGCTGCCTTAGCCTTCTCCGCGGCCAGCTCCTAGGAGAGCGCAGAGGGCAGAGAGGCGGTTAGGCAAGCGAGGGCGGGAGCCTGTCCGGCGGGACCAACATCCTCACAGCCCACACGTCACCTCATCACCTGGGGCTGGCCTCCCTCCTGAGTTCCCAGACACAGCAAGCCGACCACCACAGAGAACCAGCAGGAGACGAGGGGTCCCCGGAAAACCCTGCTGGCCTCACCGGTTGGAGGCTCGATGTCAGGCTTTGGCCACATGAAGGCAGCAGACCCAGAAAGCTGTGTAAACACGCCACATGGTCTTGTGCTCTCCTGGACTACTGGCTCAGCCCTGCTGGGGTGATGGCACCCTGACTAGGCTGGGTCCCAGACATCCGGGCCCCGGAACGGCCTACTCGAGGGCTTGTATCAGGACCGAAGAGGCAGTGAGCCTTGATGCTGGGGTGGGGAAAGAGACAATGCCCATCCCACCATGACTAGGGGGTTGGCCCCACTCCTGGAGGGCCTGGGTCTCCAGTGCAGCTGCTCGGTCCTTCCACCCAGCCTAGGGAGCACCTGCTCTGCTCAGTGTCAGATGCCCATGATGAGCACAGGATGCTGGGCCTGAGGACCCAAAGCCTCAGGCGGAGGCAGAGCACAGGGTGGGAAGGGCTGGTCCAAGGGAGAGGGGCTGGTTGGAGTCTATGTCATTCCTGAAAGAATGGCAATGGCCAGAAGCCATGGGAAGCAGAGTGACAACTGAAGAAAGGCCCTTGGGGCTGGGGGTGCTCCCCGTCCAGTGGGCCTCCAGCCAGGCTGACAACTACTTGGTGTGGGCCAAACTAGCCTGGGTAACCACGGTGACCAAGCATCTCACAGACTCCAAGCCCTGTCCCATCCCTATCCCAGGCAGGAGACCAGAGAAGTGGGAAATCCTCTTGCTCTCCAGGCCAGGGCTGCCAGAGAGACCCATCCCCAAGGGCCAGAGTGTCCCCCGGGGCTGGGACGGGAGCAAATCAGAGGCTAGGGTAGGAGCTAGGCAGATAGGGTGGCCGCTGGGCGCCAGAGCTGCTATGGGTGCCCGGCCTTCCCTGAGACCATCTGGGACCCCATGGCCTCACCATTCACACAATCATCTTCCTGGCCCTGCCCAGGGGGCGAGCCCACAGGTGCATGAGGTCCACACCAAGGGACACTTCATTGATTATCTACTGGAACGGGAGAGGTGGCCACCACTGTGCATCCACTCTGACACAAGCGGGTGACTCACTCCTTTCTCTCAGTAAGATGGGGGTCACGATCCCCATTTTACAGCTGACCTCATGGAGCCCTGGGGGAGATACGTCACCCAGGGCTGGGAAGGCTTCCTCTGAGCTGTGTGCTGGCCCTGGGCCTCGGTGACCACTCACTAACAAGCAGCCTGCGAGGCCGAGCCAGGCAAGGTGGCCAGGATCACAGGGGACAGATACAATGACACATGCTTGCGGTGATGACCTCCAGAATCTGGGAGAAGAAAACAGGGCTCTGGAAGGCTTCCCAAGGGAGGGAGGCCAAAGGAGTCTTCAAGGATAAGGAGAAAATTTCCAACCAGCTACGCAGTGAAAGGCCTCTGAGACTAAGGGAGGGGCAGGAGGAGAGGCCCAGGGGCGGCAACGAAAGGCCATGTGTTGGGGGAGCGGATGGAGCAGGCGCTCAGGGGTGCAGGCTCTGGTCTGAGGATTAGGAGCGACTGACAGAGCTTAAAGAGGGCCTCACGGGACCACGTCAGCAATCAGGAGCCCAAAAGGGCCTCCTGGGGCTGCAGGGAGGAGGGTGTGGCCAGGGGAAGGGGGCCTGGCTGGACGCCTCGGAGCAGGATGGGTAATGAGCACCAAGGGGGTGTCCCCACGTGTCTCACAGAGCCCTGCAGCTTGTAGACTGGGAGCTACTGTATCAGGTGGGCTGCCAGTGTGGTTTTGGAAATCTTGTCAAGCAGCCACCACCGAGAGAGAGAGCAGTAAGTGTCCAGCATGAGGGGCAGCCTCTAGGGGCCTCCTGTGGGGTACACTCCCGCCTTGCACCCGCTGCCCTGCCCTCGGTGGCTGGGGACCCCAGGAATGGAGAAGAAACAGGCCACTGTGACTGTCAGAGGCTGCACCCACTCATGCATCACACCTCCAGCTCAGCCTAAATTCAAGGGGGCAGGCACAAGGAACTAGCCAGACAGCCACACGGCCGAGCAGCTGTGGGAATACTCGCTCCTGTTCTCACTTGACCTTTATTTGCGGGGGGAGGTCAACAAATTTCACAGGGATTTCTCAGTTTGTCCGGAGAGAGGATACAGAAGGAAGGCCCCCCAAAACCACAGACTTAACCACTGGTGTGCTGCCCAGCTGGCCCTCTTTCATGGCGCATCTGCTCTGGCCCATGGCGCACCACCAGCCAAGTGGGGGAGGCTGCACAGCCAGCTCCTGGCAGCAGGGCGAGTGGCTCCCCCTGCATTTAACCAACGAGCCAAGAAGGGCTCACATGAAGGCTGCATGCAGAGAGTCTTGACAGAGACGATGGGGCCCACCGGGGAGAAGCCTACTGAGCTCTAAGGAAGGCCACAGAGACCTGCCTTTTTCTTTTCTTCTCCTGGGTGGCGCATTAACCAAGAGTAACCACCCAGAGGTTCATCTTCTGCTCTTGCCATCCCCACTGCACAAATTTCACGTCCCTCCAACTGGGGTCAGAAACTCAGGCTGCCTTGTTTCCAACTATTCTCGAACAAGCAGATGGAGGGGCCCTGAGGAAGGCCAGACCGCGTGGGACATCACCAGTCCTAGGCCATCTCCCTGGGCCTGCCGCCCAGACAGAAGAGGCAGGTAAGCGGCGGGAGGGTGAGAGCAAGCCACAGAATTTTACTGAAAAAGACAGCTTTCGAACTGGGTGTAACCAGCCCCGTAGGGCTCTCAAGAGAGAGGCATGGGACAAAGCCCAGTGAGTTCTGACAGGGGTGGCCGGGGGTGAGGGGAGTGGCCCCTCGTGTCATGTGTCCTGACACATCGTGAATGATGCCCCCAGCCCTCGGCAGCAGCACGGACCCATGACTATCATTCAGGAAGTACAAGTGTTACCTGGGTGGCAAGCCGTCAGCTGATGCTAAGGAGCCAGCCCCTTCCCCACAGGTCTGCTCCACAGACAGCAGAAAAGGGGAGGAGAGCAGCTCCTTCACTCCCCTCCCCACAAGTTTTTGCTCCAATTTTCAACAAAACCACCTTGGATCCACTGGGCCCAATCTCCTTTCAGGGTGCATACCCTAAAAAGATGGCCCGTCACAAACTGAGGGCCCTAAGCCCCGACTTAACATCCATGCGTTCTTAGACACGTGGTCATGGGGGGGCCGCCACCCCACAGCTAGCCAAGGGCCACCACAGGCGATCCGGCCGCAGACGCCCCAGTGCGGGGGGTAGTCGCAAGCCGGCAGGCCCGAGCCAGGCGCCAAGGCGGGAAGGCCGACCCACGATGCGAGGGCAGCACTGGCCACGGCCCGGGGGTGCTCGGGACAGGGCGCGCACGCTGCTGTACCTTGTTGAGCTCCCTCAGTTTGCTCTTGGCGACAGCCGCGTCCTCCTGCTCTGTGGCCAGCAGCTTCTCCTTCTCTTCCAGCTGGCGCTTCAGAATTGCCACGGGGTCGCCCTTCTGAGTGGCCTACAAGTGCCCACAGAGCAGTGTTAACAGAGGGGCTGCGTCCCCCCGCCCCAGCAATCAGACCGGGACCCACGACAAGAGACAGCAGGGCCCTGATCAAGTAGGATGGGGCTTCTAGATGAGCCGGTTCTATCCCGACTCCACTCACTTCTGGGAACGGCACCCCGACCTCAGCCACCCGGGCTGCCAGGCCTCTAGGCCCACTGTACTTAGGAGCTCTTTAGACCAAAAGCTTCAGTTCTCTGGGCTAGTTTTTAGGGGCATGGTGTTTCCCATTAACTGGGACCAATGGTGGCCAGGGCCTCTTCCTACCCCACCGCGGGGCAATGAGTCATCGCTTCCGGTGCCCACCCCTTAGCTGCTGTGTGAAGCCTGCAGGCTGCTAGCTGAAGCGTGGAGACCTTGGGAGGGGAGGTCTACTCTGGGGATAGTGGCCTGAGGTGAGTCCGGGCCTGTCTCCTTGGAGGAGTGGTCCTCCTGACCTCCAGTCACTCACACGCCAGGAGACACCCTTCCCTCCCCCAAGCCCACTGAGGGAGGAGCTCCCCTGTGACTGCACGATGTGTCCACCTCAGTGAGGGCCAGGAAGGGAGTAAGCCCCACTGGCCTCAGGGCAGGGGTCACTGGCCTGGCTCTCAGGACACCCCCCAACATCAGTAACCACTAGGGTGTCACAAAATTCTCTAGCACAATTACCTACAGTTCCGACTCTGGAATAAGGAACAAACACGTGCCACGCAGCACCTCCCGGGGGGCAGCTCACTCGCCACCACCACCACAGGGCAGGTGCAAGCCTCTGAGCTGGCCCCCAGTGGCAGTGGGACAGCAGAGGAAGGTGCTTCCAAGACCGTCACAGGGCCCCCCCCACCACGCAGTGTGTCCCTACACCTTCTATCCTGCACCCGAGCCCCGGCCACAAGCCAGCTGAGCCGCAGCTCCCGTGTTCCCCCTCAGGCGCGTGTAACACAGAGCCCGGCCCTGGCCTGTCACGGCCTTCCTGTCTCTGCAGCTGGGCTGGGGCAGAAGCCGAAGTGAACTCGGGGTGAGTCATGCAGCCTGTGTCTGAATAGGGGTGGCAGGGTTCTGCCGAGAGGCAAGCGGAGGCTATTTTATGACCTCTGTGCAGCTTGGCAAGCCGCTTGCGGCCAGCCCAATGGGATCATTCAGGGGAGGCTGGGGCCCCAGGACCAGGCGAGTACTGCAACTTGCCAGCTCTAAGGGGAGAGCAGGGAGGGTGGGGGCCACCTTATGCCAGGTGTCCTGAATGACGCCAGCTTTCTCAGACAGGATCTCGATGAGCCGCTGGGCCTCCCCCTCGTTGAACACCATGCTTCCAACCGTGGAGACCAGCGTCTTGTAGGGGAGGTAGAGAGGGCTGTCGGAGTCCGGGGGCCCTGCGCAGTGAGAGAGAAGGAGCAGGGACTTACCCTCAGACCCAGCAACCAAGCCGGTTCTGCCTCGAAGCAGCAGGGCCAGGCAGAGCCGAGGGCTGTCCAGCTGCCTGGGCTGTGCCGGCTGAGTGCAGAGCCTGCCTGGGTACCCCAAGCTCTTTCGGAGTACTGAGAAATGGACCAGACTATGGGTCCCTGCACCGTCCTCTCAACTGCCCAAAGAGAGCAGAGGGGGAGAGGTCCCCGAGGAAAGAAAGGCTGTTTTCCTGGATTGGGGGAGATGCCCCCTCCTATGTTATCGTCAAAATGAGCAGAATTAAGCATACTTTCCCCACAGCTACTTTTTTCCTTCCTTCTTTTTCCAGCAAACTGCTTGGTCCGGTTCTCGCCCTGCACGGCCCAGCAAGGTTAAGCCCCCTGCCATGACCGAGTCCCATAGCCCCGGCCCCTCACGCACACAGACCCCAGAGCCACAAGAGAGTCATGAGAGGAGGACAGAAAGCAAAGGCTCGTGTCTCTCAGGCTGCATCTCTGTGGTCCAGGGGAGAAGGAGGCTCTTCCCAGTCACCTGGGTTCAAACACTATTTCCGGCTTTATGAAGCCTAAGGCCGGTTTTAGGAGAGGGGAGGCTGGGCTTGGTTCTTTCCACAACAGGCCTGCCCGCTTGTCAGTCCATAAGTGACCTTCTGGAGGCCGACAGCCACCTGTCACTTCTGCAGTGCTCCTGGTGTCCCCCACCACACACACACACACACACACACACACTCACACTCACACTGCAGGCTCTCAGGCAGCCTTGAAGACAGGACAGGGTGAACTGAGGTGCCCCACCTGGCAGCACCACCCCCACCCCCAAAATGCCTGGATCTGCCCCACAGCCCACTGACTGGGGAGCCACAGAGGAGTGACATAAGGGAAACAGGCCAGCCTGCTGAGGCACCTTCGGCTAAGCCCACCTCACTGAGGACAATGAATGGGGAAGGTTTCCATGGCAACCCTAAATTCTCTGGCCTGTCACAATATTTTCAGTGACTAGTCACAATATTTTCATCGCAAGTCAAAGCAGTCAGCATGATACCTTAACGGGGGGGAATGTGGGGCGTGGGCGAGCTGGTTGCTATGAGCACCTTCGTTGTAGAATTTCTTACCCCGGTGAAGCTGGAGAGAGTAAAAATAACCAGGCTGAGAGACCTAAGCACTCAAGGGTGTCACGAAAATGAAGCGGGGGTGAGGTGCATGCTCCCTTCAGCCTTTCTCCTTTTCACTGAGATATGTATATAATATAATTTTAGTGGTAAACTTATACACACTAGAAAAAACGTTCTGACTACAGCCGAGCCAAAAACAAAGCAAAAGCTCCCCTCGAGTTCACTATTGGAAGAAAACCCCACCGTGAGCATTCTGGTTTACAGGCGCCCCTGCTTTTCCCCCTCAGCCTGCAGACAGAGGCTTACCGCCAAGGTTTTCCAGAAGAGGGAAGTCCACTCTTTCAAAGACACAGCTGGAGTCAGACGGGGCAGGACAGCCCCTCTGAGGCTGACCCCTGCACAGTGTCCCTTCCTGACTCAGGAAAGGTCTACTGCGCTGTCCCAACATGCTGGCCGCCAGCCACGCGGGGCTCCTGGGCACTTGAAATGCGGCTGGCGTGAACCTAGGTGTGCTACAAAGTACCAGTACACCCCAGGTTTTGAAGACTTGGTATGAAAAAAAAAAAAAGTAAAATATCTGTAATAATTTTCTGTATCGACTGCATGTTGAAATGACAGTACTTGGAGTAAACTGGGTTAAATAAAATATATCCCAAATTAATTCTCTTTGCTTCGTGTTTACCTTTTATCATGTGGCTACTAGGAAAGTCTGAATTACATACAGAGCTTACACGTGCAGCTCACACTGTCTTTTCTAGTGGACAGGCCGGGCTACTCCTTTCCAGCCCTGGGACCCCTCTCCTCAAGCATGCCCTGCTAAAGCCGTGGTGGCCCCTGTCCCTACAGAGGCCTCAGACTGACCAGGGGCTCCTCAGGGGGCAGCCTCCTGAGCGAGGCGGCCTTGGACAAGTTCCTTCACCTCTAGGGGATGGCTTCCATGGGGTCTGGGCCAGAACTCTCAGAGGTGCGGACTTGCCAGGGAGAGCCAGAAACGAGATTTTTATGTGTCATCTCCTGACCTTTAGTGCTGACAGCTACCTCAATGAAAAATAAATAAATCAAACCACTGTGGGGTTGGAACACATCCGTGGGCCAGGTCCGGCCTGCAGGTCACCTCTGCCCTTGGGCAATGGGACACCATGGTCAGAACAAGGCCCCTGAGCCAGGTGGCCTGGGCTCAAATTCCAGCTCAGCTCCTGTCTGCCTGTGCATCCTTGGGCAAGTTGCTTCACCTCCCTTAGCCTCAGTTTCCTCATCTGTGAAATGGGGGTAAAAATCAATCTTTCCCCTCTCACAGCCTCACTGCAAAGATTAAATCCCAACATGTTTGGAACGATGCCCGGCATAAGAAGCACTGCAGAATCAACCAGCGGGCCACCTTCAAGCCCCAGTCACAGGAGGGCCCCAGACCCTGACCCCACCCGGCCCCCGAAACAGACAACACACAAAGGGAGGGGCTCAGGGGGGCTAAAGCGACTCTGCCCTTTCTCCGACTCCCACAGGGGACAGAGAAGTCATGCAAAGGTGGTGCCCAGGAGCCAGCCCCGCAGATACAGTGGCACAGCCCGCAGGCCCTGTGGCTCCTGCCTTGGGTGGGTGGGGAGCACGGGTGCATGGCTCCGTCTGCACCCTCTCGTGAGGCTAAAGGGGCCTTATGTAAAGCAAGGAGCCCTCTGCCTCTCTGGGCCCCTGGCCAAGGAGCATGCAGCACGGGATAATGTACGTCACACCTCAAATTCCAAAATGAGGTGCCCTTCTGTGACCCTGCTGGGAGCTTTAGTCACCTAAAATTAAACTTGTCTTGCAAACAGGCACTTAGGAGTCTCTTCCTCACTGTCAACTGCGTGGTCCTCTAGGGAGAGTTTTCACGTAACTACCAGGATCCCCAGCGGCCAGGTGTCAGTGCTAGGGACCCTACGGGGCTCCAAAGCTGGGTACTGTGTCGGCAGCAGCTCCTCCGGCATCCAGTTACTGGAACACTCCCGCACAGCTCACGTCTAGCCACGTCAGCCAATAGGGTGGCACCAACAGCTGCTCGTCCGTGAGGGGATTATGGCCCAGGCCCGGCGACAGCCCATCACTAGGCTCCAGCAAAACGCCAGCGGCTGGCACAGGTTGCCCCAGGGCGGGCGGGTCCCAATGGTCTCCATCCACAAAGTATGCTCCTACTGTGTACCGGCAGTCAGCAAACTGCTGGGCCTGGAAAGGTAAGTCCGAGGTGGAAGTGCCAGCTAAGAGGCAGACGAGACACGGGACGCGTGGCAACCACGCAGCAGATCCACACAAAGGGAATGTGGGGTGGGCGTGCGGCCAAGGATGCAACCGCGGCAGCGGTGCCGGGAGAGATTTCAAAGCGGGATGCTTTAGCCAAGCACTGCTGTGTACGGAGAAGGCAAGGGCTGGTGCAAGGTGGGGGCAGCAAGGACAGGCAGCCTGGCTTGGAAGGAGAAGTGAGACTGCAGTGGGTCCACGTCTTCACAGGCCCCAAGGATCTGGATTCTATCTCATAGGCAACACCAGTAGGGAGAAAGGTCTGTGACTGGGAAATGTTATTTCAGGACACCTGGGGGACAAGGCTGGAGGCAGGGGCAGAGGAGGGAAGAGCCCAGGGCTGAGGGCCAGGCCCAAGGGCACTGAGGAAGCTGAGCTGGGGGGGCAGAGGCCCAGGTGTTAATCCAGGGCCTCTGCCAGTGCAACCTGCCACGGGGGTGAGGTCTGGGGGCTGGGGGAGAACCCCAGTGGCAGAAACACTCGTTTGTTCAGGGGACATCCAGACCAGTGCTGCAGGCCTGTCTCAGACGCACAGATGCAGGCCAAACAGCTGCTGCGCCAGACGCAGCATGAGTGCCACCCCAACAGCGTAGGCCAGGTTCCCCCGCGCCTCCCACAGCAGGAAGCCAGACCCCAACGTTGGGGAGACGTCCATGCCCTGACATCCCCAATCACCTAAGTCAAACTTGGGTCCAAGGCCCCAGGAAGGGCTCCCCTGCACCTCCCTGAAGCCCACCACTGCACAAGCAACCATCCGACTTAGAGACGAAGGCGAGCCCGACTCCTGCCGGCCCCAAACACAGACGGCACCCCCCTCCCACACCATAGTCAGAGAAGCCGGCAGGCACACCTGTCTCTAGAGATGTGGGACCAGCCAGTATGCCTGCCGGCCTCCCCACTAGCTTCACACTGGGGGACGGAGGCTGCAAGGGTCCTCCTGAGTTTGCGGGAAAGCAGCCCTCACAGGGCCCCGGATGGAAGATCCACTGAATGCATCGGAGGCAGCGGCGGCGGCTGCCCCCGGGCAGCCCGCACGCATGCACGCACGCAGCCAGCTCTAAGCCCAGCTCAGGCTGCAAAGCCCGCCACTGCCCAGGGGCTGCCCTGCCTTCCCAATCCCATAGAGGCCCCAGAGGAGCAGCCACACTGGACCCCCGACTACCAAAGACACTAACATCTGGCGCTTAACCTGCATGGACCAAGGACAAAGAATGTTAAGAGCAGCCCGGTTTGGGGCCTTTGAATCCGGCCTTTTCCTTTGGAGAAAAAAGTAATCTGTTAGCAAATCCGGGAGGCTGTGCATTTAATAAGGTTTCATGGAATTTAAAAATCCCATAGATGAAATGACTTTTTCTCATTATACTTTTTCCCCCAAATTTCAACAAAATCAAGTTTACAACTGGAAAAAAAAAAAAAAAAGAAAAACATCACAGTATTTCTTAAAGAAAGACAAGCCCTGTAGGACCTCTGGGCAAGGTCCTTCCGTGGGCTTCCTCAGTCGCGAAGCTGGTCCAAGGACAACACGCCTTACTTAAATGACAATCGAGCTTTTAGCTCATGCCTGCAGAAAAGACAAGATCTGTGCACCTGTGGGCTTCCTGACCACAGCTACA
Organism: Phoca vitulina; assembly: GCF_004348235.1. Lineage (NCBI taxonomy): Eukaryota > Metazoa > Chordata > Mammalia > Carnivora > Phocidae > Phoca > Phoca vitulina. Next base: position 29,357,867 of record NW_022589725.1, read on the forward strand.
TCAGGGCAGCCATGGGAGCCCCAGCGCCGCCATGTTTTAAGATGACTGAATGGAGAGTTCTGGAAGAATATCATCCAGCAGCTTCTCTAAGACATGGCAGTGCCATACTGATTCAGCTCTTTCCCTAAGGGATGCTTTTGTTCTTTCAAAAAAGAAAAGTTGGGTTTGAAGAACTGACACAGAACGTGAACAAAGGCTCAAAAGCCCTACAGAGATTTCAGAGCTTCAAACCCTGAAAAACCAAGTTCGAAAGAAAAGAATATCAAACCTAATCTCAGTACACACCTGTCTGTACCTCAGCCCTAAGGGGCTGAAGAGTGGCTGCTGAGGTGGGCTGGGCCTGGCCTGAGAGGGGCCTCAAACGGAGGGACCGAGGCTGGAGGCTGTCCCGGCCACCATCTGCTGTCCATGTGACTTCTGGGAAGTCTCAAAAGAGAGCTGAACTTTGGTTTCTGCTTTTGGAAAAGCAGGTAAACCTACAAATCCACGTTACAGACCTATAGGGGGATAAATGCATGTAAAGGAGCTTCATAAACCACGTGCCTAACCAAACATCTGGTTGAGAACAATAGTGTCACATTCCTGGTGGTAACCCAGCAAACACATAGTGCAAGAAGGTCGCTGTGGGAGGTGCTGGGGGGGGATGGGATTGTACGAAGGAAGGGGTGTCACTCCTATCAAGTCACATGGTTTAAGATTAGGGCCCCTGCAAAGCTACAGACCCCTTCAGCAAAGTTCCCCTAGTAGGTCTAAAAATTCTTCCCTATCTCCCCTGACCCCTGGTTGACCCCTGCTTCGTTAGATTAAAGAACATGATCCTATTTGTGCATTTTTGCCTGCTCTGGCAGAAGGAGTGGCCCGGGGGTGTGGGGGGCTTGCACCATATGGAGCCCCCCAAGACCTTGCCAGGTTCACAGATGTGGGAGCCACTAACTTTCCATCTCAGCTCGGTTCATGACCACACAGTGGGCACCCAGGGGCTAGGATGTGCCTGAGAAGAACTGGCCACTTTCCTCCCTCGACCTGGACCCCTGAAGGAGCAGGCACTCCTTTCTGCCGCTCGGAAGACACTCAGGGGACTTATGGTTAGGGCTGGGCTGCCTCACAGTGCCTGAAAGGTGAGGAGTTCCACTTTAGTACAATGAGTGCCTGTTTATTTGACTCACAAATAATGGAGCTTTTTTTTTCTTTTCCATCTAAAAAATAATGCAGGTTACGGAAAAACTGGAAAATGCAGAAGGGCAAAGGAAAGATACTAAAATTTACCCACAGTCCTGTCCCCCAAGAGGGCCTTTCTCCCACACAAACTTGTGTGTGTGTGTGAGTAACAAGGTCATCGTGAGATCTCAACATGAGAGCATGTTCTACCTTCTGCAGGCTGGCCGGGATCCCCTGGGCCCTGACTGGATGGCCTTATGACCCCCAGCAAACAGGCCGCAGATGGGGAAGGGGGCCCAGGGTGAAGCCAGTGCAGGAGGGAAGGACCCCACTCAGCGGCAACAGTGCGCATGCCAAACTCCAGCAGAAGCAGGACGGTCTGGAGCATGTGCAGATGGGCATCCCATGTTCCCCAAGTCTGTCCTTGGTTTATGTGGGGGCCAGGCCTACACTGTACGAATCTGGACTCCCTTCCAGGTGCTGGGATGAAAGGGCTCGCCTAAAAGGGTCACCTCACCCTCCCATTAGCACCCATGCAGCCCAGGGCAGGCGGGCTGGTAGAAGTAACGCCAGCAAAGACAGAGCCTGAGGGCAAAAATAGATCTTCAAGATTTTCAAGAAACCACCACCATGTACACAACACACTTCCTGTAAGAGGGACGCGGCTTTTCCTAATAAACACCACGCATGAGAATGAACCAGCGGAGGCCTGCAAGCGGGGTTGCTCACACTCAGGAGCTTTAGTTCCGGGGAAGTATCCACTTCTCTGTGGTTCCCTGAGTTTCCTCTTCTGCAAACGATAAGAAAGGAATCCGTGCCTTCTGTTTCATAAGCAAGTGCCTTCTCCTTATTGCACACCTGGGTTTCTAATGCTCCCCTGAAGTGATCACCATTCCTACAGCACCATGGGAATAGTAAAGTCAGGTGCAAGGCTCTGGAAAACACACATGTGGGCTTCTCATCACCCTGTGAGAATAGGAAATCGTGAAATGTCTTTGGGGAGCCATGTAGCACTGTAGCACTGTCCTCCTAAATTAAAAATGCACCTGCCTTTTCACTTAGCGATGACGTATCTACAGAGATGCTCACGCTATAATACACATACATTACTGCGGCATTAATTTTAGCGGCAAAAAAACCTGCAGAGTCTTGGGGCGCCTGGGTGGCTCAGTCAGTTGAGCATCCGACTCTTGGTTTCAGCTCAGGTCATGATCTCAGGGTCATGAGATCAAGCCCTGCCTCTTGGGCTCCGCACTCAGCATGCAGTCTGCTAGAGATTCTCTCCCTCTGCCCCTCTCCCCACTCACTCTCTTTCTCTCTCAAGCCATAAAAAAAAAAAATCTTAAAAAAAACCCTGCACACTATTTAATATCATTTAAGTAAATAAATGAGATATTCCTACTCCGGAGTAGGACGGAGCTGGAAGCAACAGCCCTATAGGCACAGTACAAAATGATGTCACCAGTACCCTGGTAAGCAAAGCAAGCTCCAAGCTGTGTGCCCTGCAGGCCCCAGCCGGGTGTGCCGATGTGATGAGCAGAACATCTCCCAGGCTCCCCCGGGGAACGGGTGGAGAGAGGCACGGAGTGGAAAGACTCGGTTTTTCACCTTCCATGCTTCTACATTGTTCATATTTTGTTTGCTGGAAGGACGTATTCATACAATAATACATTTTCAAAGCATGGATTAGGCAGACAGGTGTTCACTGTCAACTCTGGCCCCGGACAAGTGGTAAAACCTGCCACATGGCCCTGATTTGTTCTTGTAGGAAAAACACATCAGAAGTTCTGGAAGAGTTCCAACTTGGGCCTGCAGAAGCATGTCCTGGGCCCACCTCCACACCTGCCCGGGTCTCTCTCTGGGGTGCCTGTCAGCGAGGACCCTGCTGGGCCCACCTGGTGACAACTGAGGACACACCCCTGTCTGTGGTGCCCCCCAGCTCCAGGGCAGGGTTTGCTACTGATCTGTCGTGTGTCATGGGCTGGCCGCAGCCTCCACGACCTCACTTGTCACATCGCGCTGGGATATGGAGGACAAGGGGGAGCTTACCCCACACTCCACGCGGGACGCAGGCAGACAGAACAAAGCACGGGATGAGCTGTGTGGTGCCAACACAGAGCTGCAAAGACATGCTCATTTTCACAGGCTGCCCCCCTCCTGGTGGCTCTGGTTTAAAACAGCATTGCCCAACAGAACTGACTGTGCAGATGGAGATGTTCTTCCCTGCACTGTCCAAGGAAGGCCGCCACTGGCCACAGGGGACTACGGAGCGGTGAGGGGAGGGGGTGTCATGTCAATGGGGGGGGTCAGAAATGTTCTGATCTTGGGCAGCATGTTCAAGATTTGGAAGAATCTGCTTAGACTGGACCCCTCTAAAAATGTAAGGGCTGGATGAATTAGATTTAATTTAAAAAGAAATCAAACCCTAGAAAATATCAAAGACAGCCAAAATTAATATGGATCAGCCAGGATGACGGGAGACCGGACGACACTCCGAATTTGCAGTGAGAAAAATGAAAAGGCCTATACGGGGCACTTGGCCACAAAAGCAACCGTGTGGATCGTCAGACAGACCCAGAATGAAAAGCCAGCCACACAGGGTATCATGTGCAGCTGATAGGCTACCTGAAAGGTGAACTTCTTTATTCTTCAGGGGGGCCTGAGAGTCTAGAGACATGGGGAAAAAACTGTCTTGTACTTTATTTTTCATTTTCCTGAGTGCGCACTGTGTGATCTCAGCCTTGTGTTCCTGTGGTTGGGGTGTAAAGCCATCTTCGAGTCCCCCCTCACCGCCCCGGGGAGATGCAGGCCACTCTCGGTGCCAACACCACGAAGATCCTGAAATAGTCCGTGTGTTCAGAGATAGTAGAAACTCCCCCCCGGTGCAGTGCTTCTCCTGCTTTACCATGCGGATGAATCACCTGGGGAACTCGTTAAGATGTAGTCTGACTCAGTAGTTCTAGGTGGAGCCTGAGACTCTGCACTTCTAACCAGCTCCCAGGAGATGCTAATGCCATTGGTCCCAGGACCACAGCTTGCAAGGTGGGGGAGGGGAGTAGTAAGGACCCCTGAGGCACTGCCAGGGTGGCACGAAGGGCAAGGTGAAGTGTCTCCGTAATGCCTGGCTTCCAGCAGCTTTGCAGCTCTTCTCTGTAAAGGACTGTGGGCCTGAGGGTGGAATGAGTGAAGTGTGTGCTTTTGTCCTCAGTTTGGGGGTGTGGTGATCCCAAACAGACACGCAGTTCAGGGCTTGCTCTGAGGATGCACTCTGAAGTCAGAGGTCAGTGACGAGCCATCGAGGCCCCTCTCCGCTCTGGGAGCCTTCAGTTGCTTGCAGTGATATTCCCGCCTCTCCAGCAAATCTGATTTCTTTCCATGTTTCCAATTAGCCAGAAGCTGTGGAGACGGAGGGTCTGAGGAACAAGTCCATGGACAGCATGGATTTTCCCAGTGACTTATGGAATGGGGCTCACCCTTCTGTTGCGATGACATCTCGTACGTGGAGTTTCATGTTCCAGAATTAATCTGACTCATATTTAGCATTTGGGCTATGATCTTGCAGCCATGACTGTGTTGCTGAATGGGAAGCAGGCCACTTTCTTTTCATGCAGTTATACCGCACATCCCATGTTCCTCCCTTGGCTCGAGAGGCTGCAGTCAGCCCTGGCCGCTTGCCTTTGACCTCCTTGTCTGCTAGCTGCAGGTGAGCTTCTGTTGTCTGTCCAGGGCCCGTCCACCCCCAGTTTCTCCAGGGTCCTGTGCACTCAACTCAAGGCACAACTTGGGCTGGGCTGGCCCAGAAACTCGGGGGCCTGGAGATGTGCATCGCCTTGGCCAGTGGGGGCACACTGCCTAACGACTAGGAGGAAATGCTGAGGGAGAGGATGCAGATCACTGGCGTGAACAGGTCAGGAAAGGAGTTCCTTCTCTGAACAGAGGAGACCTTGACTCGGGTCAGGGAGGGCTCTAGGGCCATGAAGTCTGAACCGTGGGCACCAGAGAGCAAGAGTCGAGGGCTGGTCACATGGCGCTATCTAAGGTAGCATTCAAATCAGTCAAATGTCAGTCAAATGCCAGCTTCAGGTGCACTGACCACATTCCATAATATTTCATCTTTCTTATCCTGGCCCATGGTATTTCTTTTCTCTGTTCAAATTTTCTCTTATGCCAGCAAGCTGCTGTGTGGGCTCACGCAGGTCAGAAAGTTAGGTCTTCCTCCAAACAAGGCTATTACCTGGAAATTAGTACCATTTGCCTTCCTTCCTAAAGTATCATCACATTGCTATTCCATGCCTTATTTCAGATGTCTAAAGCCGAACACAGTAACAATGGCCATAGGACACAGGAAGCTCTATTCTGAACACACCTGATGCTTTACATAAAACAGATCGGTTCTCAGTTCCATCCCTGTATTCATGTCTCAAGCACCCTGTCCCTGGGTCAAGTGGAACATCACTTTAAAGACAAGGCAGTGTGCCCTCCCTCCAGCCTGAGGAGGCAGACCGAGGCTGAACATTTGGATTTTCAAAGGGCTTTGAGAGGCTGACCCGACCGTGTGGCCAGGTGGGCGGATCCTTGACCCCTGGCAGGAGCCTGAAGCTGTTCACACAGGGTCCCCTCACAAGGAACAGGGTGCTGCCTGAGCAAATGCCCCCCAAAAGTTGGGGGAGGATGAAACCCGAGAAAAGTGAATGTAGCTTCACAAAGGGGTAAGAAAGGGAAACCCAGCTCAAAACACAGGGCCTTGTGCTACCCAGTACAGGCCCACACATTTCAGACCCCCCAAGATACCTCATTAAGACAAATGCAATTAATTTTCCAAATCAACTTATGACTAGTCAGTCTTTTTTTTTTTTTTTTTAAAGTAGGCTCCATGCCCAACATGGGGCTCAAACTCATGACCCTGAGATCAAGAGTCACATGCTCTACTGACCGAGCCAGCCAGGCGCCCCTAATCAAAGACCGAAAAAAAAAAAAAGAAAGAAAGAAAGAATAGAAAACATAAGACTACCGTATCAAATGAATGATGAACATGAAACTGGAACTCACTGGCCCAATTTCTCTAGTAATATGCACGAAAAAGATAACAGAAAATTAATGTTCTGTATTATCTGACAAGTACCTAAAATGGCCCATGAAGTAACTGAGGTAGGCAAGAGAAAAAACTGGGGATGAGGTGGGGATGGATGCCATTGCTCCTTAAAAACACCCTACCATTATTCATTTAACAGACAGACAGACATGAGTACCAGGTGAGGTAAGCAACAGAACAGACCGGCGGAATGCAGTCAGGCCTCTAAGAAAGATCTGCCACGACACAGAAGTGTTCCAGACTGAGTGGTGGATGGAATTACTATTCCTAATTCCTCACCTCTCCTCACACCTACTCACACCTTTTCCAACCTCACATGGCAGTCCATCCCACTGGAGACAGTGGGCTTCCTGCCCCTTGATGCTGGCTCAGTCACATGACTTGCTCGGGCCAATAGAATGCTGGTTTCAAATGTGTCCTTTTACAGCTCTGCCATCACCATGAGAAGGGCTTCTGCCCTCCAGAATCCCTGAAGCCTCAGGCTGGAGCCCAGAAGGAACACGTGTGCAACAGACCGAGGCTCGACCTGCAGCAAGGAGCCAAACCCAGTTAAACTGCAGCGTGAGCCACTCAGTGGAGACAACCCAGATCAGTCAACCTTCAGACAATTGAACAGAAGCATAAACAAGAATAAATGACTGCTGGTGTAAGCTACCGAATTCTGGAATGTTTGTTACGCAGCTCTGTTGTGGCTACAGCTAACTGATACACACGGCTCTCCCAAAGGGAATCCAAAAGCCACTGAAAGGTAGCTTTCCCCTCCAAGTTCAGAGATATCAGAATGACTTACCAGGCTCACCTTTCTTCTTTGAACCAGACTTCTTCTTTGCAGGAGCCTCTTGCTTTGGTGCCTCTTGGCTCTGGACCATTTCTGCATTTTTGCCTTGGATAGGAGCTGACTCTGCCCTTTTACCCTGATTGGCAGATGCATCCACCTTTTTGCCCTGGTTGGGGGACCCTTCTGACTTTTTGCCCTGGTTCGGGGTTCCCTCTGCCTTTTTGCCTTGATTGGGGGCCCCCTCTGCTTTTTTACCCTGGCTTGCAACACCCTCTGCCTTTGTGCCCTGATTAGCGACCGAATCTGCCTTTTTGCCCTGATTCTGGGCCCCCTCGGCTTTTTTGCCCTGATTCTGGGCCCCCTCTGCCTTTTTGCCCTGATTCTGGCTCCCCTCTGCCTTTTTGCCTTGATTCTGGGCCCCCTCTGTCTTTTTGCCCTGGTTGGGGGTCCCCTCTGCCTTTTTTCCCTGGTTGGGGGTCCCCTCTGCCTTTTTGCCCTGGTTTGGGGTTCCTTCCTTTTTGCCCTGGTTGGGGGCCCCTTCTGCCTTTTTACCCTGGTTGGGGGTCCCCTCTGCCTTTTTGCCCTGGTTTGGGGTTCCCTCCTTTTTTCCCTGGCTGGGAGCCCCCTCTGCCTTTTTGCCCTGGTTCTGGGTCCCCTCTGCCTTTTTACCCTGGTTCTGGGCCCCCTCTGCCTTTTTGCCTTGATTCTGGGCCCCTTCTGCCTTTTTGCCCTGGTTGGGGGTTCCCTCTGCCTTTTTGCTCTGATTCTGAACCACTTCCACCTTTTTGCCCTGATTAGGGCTCCCCTCTGCCTTTCTACCCTGGTTTGGGGTCCCCTCCTCTTTTTTGCCCTGGTTGGAGGCCCCCTCTGACTTTTTGCCCTGATTCTGTGCCCCTTCTGCCTTTTTGCCCTGATTCTGGGGCCCCTCTACTTTTTTGCCCTGGTTGGGAGCTCCCTCTGCCTTTTTGCCCTGGTTGGGGGCCCCGTCTGTCTTTTTGCCTTGGTTGGGGGCCGCCTCTGCCTTTTTGCCCTGGTTTGGGGTTCCTTCTGCCTTTTTGCCCTGATTCTGGGCCCCCTCTGCCTTTTTGCCCTGGTTCGGGGCCACTTCTACCTTTTTGCCCTGATTCTGGGCTCCCTCTGCCTTTTTGCCCTGGTTGGGAGCCCCCTCTGCCTTTTTGCCCTGGTTGGGAGCCCCCTCTGCCTTTTTGCCCTGGTTGGGGGTTCCTTCTGCCTTTTTGCTCTGGTTCTGGGCTCCCTCTGACTTTTTGCCCTGTGCAGGGCCGGTGGCTGGGGTACTGGCCTTGGCACCCACTGGGGGCACAACGACCATAGGCACCTCCTTGGGAGCAGTTTCTAAGATGGCAGCCTTGGAAGCAAGAACTTGAATAGAATTCACTACAGAACTGACTGCTGGTTCCACCTTTGCCACTTTTTTCTCCTTTTTCTTTTTGTCCTTAGGGGAGGAGGCAAGCTTCTCTTGGGGCATGGCTGGTACCGTGGCTACGGGGGCAATGACCACGGGGGGCTGGACTGCGGTTGGAGCCACGGCCACTGCGGGTGCCCGCACTGGGTCTTTGAGAAGGATGGTCATGTTGGGGGCTGGCTCATGGTAAGGTATCTTCCCATTGGGTTTCTCTTCCTTTTTTTTGGTCTTTCCTTTCTTCTCCACTGTTTTCTCCTTCTTTTTCTTCTCCACTTTCTGGTGGTGAGTTTTTGCCATCTCCTTGCGCTGGTTAGCCAGGGCCTCTTCATAGGACGTCTCCTTCATGGAGAAGGTTGACACGAGGAAGATGCCGATGGCAGAAACGACCATGAATCCACCGAAGACCACAACCCCCAAGGTCTGAGTGTCGTAAATATCCATCCTGGCTTGCTTTCCTTTCACCTGCCAAATACATACATGTAGATTACTTTTTGCAGAAACTGCGGCATTTGACAGTTTCTATCCTCATCCCTACCCCCAAAGTTAAGCTTTCACTAATTCTTCAGACTGATAAAGTCAAAGAAGAAACAAATTCCGGCAATCTCTGATGTCATACATCCCTTCCTGCCCCTCTTTAGAAGTGAGGTTTTTTTTTTTTTTTAAGATTGATTTATTTGAGAGAGAGAGCACGTGCTCATGGGGGGAGAGGGACAGAGAAACTTAAGCAGACTCCACGCAGAGTGCAGAGCCCAACGCGGGGCTCAATCTCAAGATCCTGAAGCCTCACAGGGGCTTGATCTCATGACTCCGAGATCACAAACCAAGCCAAAACCAAAAGTCAAATGCTTAACTGACTGTGCCACCCAGGCACCCCCAGAAGTGAATTTTTATGAAAGATATGAGCAGACCCCATTAGTGCTAGGACAGGAGGCAACAGAGGAATGGCAGAGTGCAGGTCTGGACACATAATACCCTGGAGACTCAGAAGCTACAATCACAGTCCAAGAGATTCTCCATTGCAGGGGTCAAAGATGCACATAAACACAAGCCCAGGCCAGGGGTGAGACAATGGGGAGTGGTGAGGACTGTGGCAAGAATGCCCCAGTAAATTAGGGGACAAGTGTCCCCCAGCTAGCTGATTGTTGTAGAAATGTGACTGCCATGTTGAGAGATCTTTCACTTTTTTGAATTAGGCTAGAAATGTTTTTCAAAGTGAAATCAACAGATTTTTTTAAAATACCATGTAAACCAAACCAAGTCCTTCTACAGGCTTTGAGCTGCATGCATTCTGGCCAGCAGGCCCCTGGCACACCATCTCTAACTCTGTTGTCTCCCTTCCTCAGTGCTGTGATAAACACAGTAACCCAGGGTCAGAGACAATCCTTCAGAATCCTGAAAAGTGATCAAAATTTGCTGAGGAAAAAATGGCCTTCAGGATCGTTCTTAAAGAGCTGCAGAACTTGCAGGGCACCTGGGTGGCTCAGTCGGTTGAGGGTCGGACTCTTGATTTCAGATTAGGTCATGATCTCAGGGTTGTGAGATCGAGCCCCAAGTCAGGCGGCTCAGTGCTGTGCATGGAGCCTGCTTAAGATTCCCTTTCCCGGGGCGCTTGGGTGGCTCAGTCGGTTAAGCATCTGCCTTCGGCTCAGGTCATGATCCTGGAGTCCTGGGATCGAGTCCCACATCGGGCTCCCTGCTCAGCAGGGAGTCTGCTTCTCCCTCTGACCCTCCCCCCCCCATGCTCTCTCTCTTTCTCTCTCTCTCAAATAAATAAAAATCTTTAAAAAAAAATAATAAAAAAAAAAGATTCCCTCTCCCTCTCCCACCCCCCTTCACAAAAAAAAAAAAAAGTGGCAGAACTTGCAATTTGCACGTTAGGAAACAGGAAGTCTTCTTGGAAAGTACACCAAATAAAAGACCCCAGGTTTGGAATTTCATGTCTGCAGGCTGCAAAGAGGGAGGGAAAACAGTGTCACCAGACCCAATCCTCACCCCAGGGAGGGAGCCCTTTGCCTGATGACACTCTCCAAACCAAGACCATGAGCCACCTCTTCTCATTGCCTGTGGACCAGAGTCCACGGCTTCCTGGCTGCCAGCCCAGGCTGGGTCCGACTTCAGTGAGGAACCCCAAGAGATTTACTTATTTGGATGCATTCATCTTTTATCAACTAACTTTGATGCTACTATCACATTCCCAGTCCCCTGAATAGATCCCAGGCCCCCTAAAGGGGAGCAGTGATGGAATTAGTGAACAAAATGCAAGTGTAAGAAGGCAGGTAAGCGAAGGTGGAAAGAGAGAGGAGGGAGCAGAAGGAGAGAGGTCAACAGGCCCCCTTCCTGGCATGACCCCTGCCCCCCAAATCTCTAGACCTTGGGGTAGGCCAGGTCCAGGCTTGTCAGTTGAGATTCTGCCTCCATTGGGAGTGGGGGAGGGCAAGAGAGTGGGGATTTCTCAAAAACCACAAAATCCAAATTCTGACAGTAGGGCATTTTAAAGAAGGGACTGAGAAGAGATTGTTTCAAATGTCTCAGCGTTGGGTTCAAAGAAGAATCATTCTCATCACAGAACACACACATAATTTCACTGTGGCTTTCTAAATAAGCCCCTTGCAGGAACAGGGTTTAAGGGGCTCATGACCAAAACTCCACAGCACACGCTCCCCCCACGGTAACCCCACCAGCTGCGGCTCTAACATTTTCTCCTCCCAGACTATCACCCTGGGTCTGCAGGACCGGGGGAACCTCCTTATCACAGCTGTAACCTCCACGAATGAAGTGTGAGGTGGGCTCACAGAGTCTTCGAATCCTCGGCAAGTGGATTCTGACCTCTGGCCGTGGGTTCTGACCATGTGAGCCACAGCCAGGTGCCCTCAAGAGAGGCTGTCCCAAATTAGCCTTTCCAGGAACACACTCACAAACAAGGTATCAGAAAGGAAACTGCACCCTGCTCAGCCCTGGAGGGAATCCAGTGGATGGAAGGACAGGGACAAGAAGGCTTGGAACGTTCTACGGTCAGCTTCCATTTCTTGGTGGGCATCCACCAACTAAAACTCTGGGTCCTCACAAGGACCTCTCAAAACTTCACCAACATGGACACATTCAGGTACAAACACTACATTATCATCACTGTATTAATCTATTCTGATGACAAAAGTCCTCTGACACACTCCCCTTTGTCCAAGGCAGCACAATGCCAGGGGCCTGGGTCACTCCATAAGACCCAAGTGGTTTCTCAACAACTGTAGCCTCAAGGGGCCGTGTCCCAGGGAGCTGTAGCAGGGTCACCACGCCGACACGCCACCAGGCTCCTACAAAGCAGGGACTGTCTCCCGCTGAGCACTGTGGGATCGGGGCAGCCTTGTGGTGGAGGCAGAAAAGCCAGGGTTGAAAAAAATTGTCTTGAGTCTTACTCAAGTTAGGCCAATATGGGATACAAAAATATATCCTCTGTTGGGAGCACAGACTCGAGAAAAGCTAGCTGGGGAGAATATTTTTCCTCTGCCACACACACAAATGTATGTTTGATGGCAGCACAATGTGCCTTCCAAGTTTTGCAGAACGGGCTGCTCTAAAAAGAAATCCTATTCCCACCACTAATTCCTGAGTTAGAATTTCTTTAAAAGAAATCTTTCACAGGAAAATGAAAAGCCCTAGCCTTGAGAAGTAATACACTGGAACGCTTACGGCTAAGGCCGTATCACCAGCAACAGCAAGGAAAGCTAACTGAAAGCCAGCAGTCTCGCTGCTCTGCAGCTGGCCTGTGTGGGGCAGAAACCTCATGGAGACCCCAGACTCACAGGGTGAGCCAGTGATGCCTCCCAAGTGTGCTCTGGAGACCAGCACTCTGGGGGCTTTGCTTCTGGAATCCCTGCTGTCATTGAAAGGACCCCCAGCAGGAATGTCCCCCTGGGGTTTCCCACAGGGCCAGGCCCAGGTGGGCAAAGAACTGGGCCAGATGTGTGACCACCCACATCTTGTATGGGCTGACCACAAAGAACCTACGTTCTGTCACTTCGGGAGACGTCTATGAACTAGGTGCTTTCATTTACTATTGCTAGTACACTTAAGAGTGTAGAGCAGAAAGGTCGAGGCCCCGGGAGGGAAGGAAGCAGGAGGCCACCCAGAGGCTCGGGGACCACTCCCAGGTTCGGCTGGCTGAAACTCACTGACCCACCTTGAGGGTCCTAAGAAAACGGCTTTTCTTCTGTTCCTAGCAGGTAAGGATTCAGGGAGCAAATGTGAGTAGCAGTTCTTTAGACATGGCATACATCTGCTAACTCATGTGGCCCAACCTACCCAGTCCAAATTGGCCAGCTCAGGCCAATTTGGCATTTGGGATTTGGGTAGGTCTTGTGAAGAGACCCTTGACAGCACGCCCGCCCCCCGGGGCCGGCTCTCATTGCCAAGCAGCTGCTCTGTCATGGGCCACGTGCAGATGCACGGAGACGCATGGGGCAGGGGTGTGCTGGGCACGTGTCCAAGGGAGCAAGTCTCTGGATGCACTTTCTGGGCACAGGTGACCAGCTAGGAAGGTACAAAACTAAAACAGAGTGACAATAAATCAGAGACCCTAGCAGATACGGCCACATCAGACTACCATCTCCTAAGATGTTTTTGTTGTTACTGATTTTTTTTTTTTTGAGAGGAGAGATTGAGAAGGGAGGGAGGGGCAGAGGAAGGGGGAGAAAGAGAATCCCAAGCAGGCTCCATGCCCAGTGCGGAGTCGGACGTGGGGCTCCATCTCCCGACCCTGAGATCAGGACTTGAGCCGAAATCAAGAGTCAGACGCTTAACTGACTGAGACACCCAGGCATGCCCCATCTCCTACAGTTTTTAAATATTGTGAAAAATACTGTGATCATCCATTTCCTACCACCCCAGCTCTCGTGTCACAGGACTCTGAAGCAGTGTTGACGAGGGTTGGAGGGGGGCTGACTGGGCTCATCTCTGAGTCTCCACTTCTATCAGATGCTGTGTTGACCGTAGGTTTTTTGGTAGAAACATTTCATCCGGTTAAGCTATCTTGAATTGCTAGTTACCTTTTCTTTTCTTCTTAACAATTGGGTACTGAATGTTAGCAAATGCTTTTTCTTTATCACTTGACATTTTCTCTGATCTGAAATGGGTTGAATCACAATAATATATATTCCAATGTTAACTCACAAATGGTTCGTATGGTATAAACGCTTCTTGACGATGGGCCTTTTTTTTTTTAATATTATCACTAGATTTGGTTTGTTCACCTTTTTTTTTTTTATGTTGAGATTTGCATGTGTGTTCATAAGTGAGAAAGATCAGGAGTCATTCTCATGACCCTGTTCTTATGTGATCTTGGTAGCAGGGTCACTCATGGGTCATAAAATGAGCTAAGGATGGTCCCCTTCCCCCTGTTCTTTGGTTTGGTAGAATCTGCCTGTAAAACTGTCAAGATGTGGTGTTTCCAGATCTGTTCTTGGCGGTGGGGGGAGGGGGGAGGGAGCTGATTTTTAAGTGCTAATTTAATTTCATTTTTCCACTCAGTTTTATTGAGATAGAACAGACATACAGAACTGTGTAAGTTTAAGGTGTACAGCACAATGCCTTGACATATATATAAGTCATACATATATACATGATATAAATGATTATCACACTAAGTTAATATCCATCATCTCATACAGAGACAAAAAACAAGACAGGAAAAAAAGGAAAAACATTTTTTTTTTCCTCATGAAGAGAGCTCCTACTCGCTCAACTTTCAGACAGGCCACACACAGCAATATTAGCTTAGTCATCATGCTGTCTGGTACAGCCCTAGCACTGACTTATGTTGTAACCGGGCATCTGTATCTCCTGACACCCTGGCTGCTAGTCCCCCTCCCCCTGCCCATGGTAACCACATGCCATCTCTTTTTCTAGGAAACCAGTCTGGTGTGGGTTTTTTTTTTTTTTTTTAAGATTTCACATAGAAGTGAGATCATATGAAATTTGTCTTCCTCTGCCTTGTTTCCCCTAGCATAACGCCCTCAAGGTCCTCCACGTTGCCGCAAATGGCAAGGTTTCCTTTTATGGATGAGTAATATTCCATTGTGTGTGTGCGCACTCGAGTGTGTGTGCAAGTGTGCGTGTGGCACTTTTTTTTTTTTAGACTTGAAGGTTATTTTATTTATTTATTTTTTAAGTTTTTATTGTTATGTTAATCACCCTACATTACATCATTAGTTTTTATCCACCCATCTGTCAATGCACACTTAGGTTGTTTCCAGGTCTTGGCCCATTATAAATTTCAATGATGATTCCAGAACCAGCTTTTGGGTTTGTGATCCAGCATAAATAATTAATTTTCATTATTCCTTCCTCTCATTTCTACTGGTTTATTCTGTTCTAACTTCCTGACATGGACATTTATTAATTTCCAGGCCTTTCTTTTTTCTTGTAGCAAATAGTTAAGGCAATAAATTTCCCTCTAAGTACTGCTGTAGCTTCATCCTACAAGCTACGGCACACACACACAATTTTCACAACTGTTCAGTTGTATTTTCTAGTTCCCATATGATCTCTTAGACTCGTGAGGTGGCACTTGAGGCTTTGAGTAATCATTGATAGTTCCTCATTTAACTGTGCTGTCATCACAGGATCTGATCTGTGTGATAGAGGACAAAGCTTTCAGACTTTTAACCAGGATCCAGGCATAATAATTTTTTCCATGACCCAGGACACAGAAACATACACAACATATAAATAACAGAACTTTCATGAAATAACTCAATACTAGTACATGGATGCACCAGTATTTTCTACACCATTAAAATATTTGAACAGGTTTTTCATAATCAATTAAATTGATTTTGAGGCTCAACATACTGATTCAGACTATGGTATTTGGTATATTTTGCTAGATTGTGGTCAATTTTTATAAATACATGTGTACTCTATGGAGTGAAGGGTTCTATGTGCATCCTTAGTTTGAGCTTAATAATGTTTTACAGAACCACGTTTTGCCAGCTCAATCTAATAGTTATTGAGCGCTTTTAACATTTCCCATCATGATCATGGACTTAACGGTTTCTCCTGGGAATCTGTCAATTTGGGTTTTATTTGAAGGCCATCTCATTAGGTGAACATCAGATCAGTGTTGTTACATCTTCCTGATACAGTGTCTGCTATTTCCCCCCGATTATATAGTGACCTTCTTCATCCCTAATAATGAACTTTTTTCCCCCATGAAAGTCTAGTTTGTCCGATTATTTAAAGTTATACCAACTTTTGGGATGTTAATATTGGCCTAGAATCATTTTCTATTCTTCACTTTCAACCTTTCTGTGTTCGTATGTTTTAAGTAGAACTTTTAAAAATAGCATAAAGCTGGATTTTATTTTAAGACCAGTGTAGCAATTTGTCTTTTTAACTGGTAGGTTTAATTCATCAACGCCTATTGTGATTTCCTATATAACTGGACTCATTTAAACCTTTATTTTGTCATTCCTATTTATAATCCTTCTTTGCTTATTCTGCCCCCACCCCCTTTATTTATGCATCCTATTGGACTATTTAGATTTTATCTCCTTTTCCTCTATGGTGTTTGGACGTTAATAATGCTTTTATTTTTTTTTAGTGACTCCTAAACTTATAATTAAAATTTTTTTTAAGATTTTATTTATTTAAGAGAGAGCACGTGCACACGCATGCATGAGTTGGGGGAAGGGGCAGAGGGAGAAGCAGCCTCCCAGCTGAGCAGGGAGCCTGAATGCAAGGCTCAATCACAGGACCCCAAGATCATGACCTGAGCCGAAGGCAGACGCTTAACCGACTGAGCCACCCAGGCGCCCCTAATTAAAATGTTTCTGACCCTTCCATTTTCCTAACATACATATTTGACCTGATTTCACCAATGCCTCCAGCCACTTCCCCAACAGCAGCAGAACTGGAGAAGGCCTGAAGTCTGGTGCCCTTCCAACTGACATGAGCCCCTTTTCCAACCTGGTGCACACCTCCACTCCTTCTCCAACACACACCCCAGGACTACTCCTTGTTTTTCCTCAGACAGCTCATGTTTGCATTCCCTAAATGTTTACCAATTTTTTTCGCTGACCACTGCTTCTTGCAGCTCACCCCCTTCTTTTGGGGTCTTTCCAAAGTACATCCTTGACCAGCTCTTTCAGCAAGGATCAATTCTGGATCAACTTTCTCAAGTCCTCACGGAGCTGCAATAATGTCTTTACTCCACCCACACACTTCATGAATGGATTAACTGAGTACAAAATTCCATGCTGACAGTCCTTTTCTCTCACCACTTTGAAGACATTATTTTATCTGTGTTCCTGTCTTCTGGCTCTTTTTGGTGGGGGAGGAGGAGTTATTATTGGGAAACATGCTATTGATTTGTTGTTCCTTACCTTTAAAAGAAAATCTCTCATAACTTTTGAAGATTCATCTTTGGGGTTCTAAAATATTTTTAGGTGTGTATCTTATTCAGGCTCATTGCACATTCTGAGCTTGAGGGCTCACGTTTTTCATAAATTCTGGAAAACCCTGGGCCACTTTGTTTTTGAAAACATTCTTGCTCCTTCTTCGTGGCAGGATTCCTAATTAGACCTCAAGCTCTCCGTGCCGCCACTTGGGAAAACTCCTCAGACCTATGTTCCACTTCACCAACAGTCTCTTCAGCTGAATCTAACCAGCTCTATAATCAGCCCTTTGAATAAACTATTTGTCTTCAAGTTGGCCTGGTTTTTTTTCCTGGTACTATTTTTTCCATTACTGTTTTTCATCATCTACTTTTATACCTTTAGTAGTGATTTTGTGTCACATCTTTGGTGGGATGTCATCAGAGGCAATCCTGTCTAGGCTGAGTTGTGGGCTTGTTTCGGAGCAGCTTCATCTTTGCTTCAACCAGACCCTCAGAAAGCAGCAGCCGCCGATTAATTTCTACACAAGGCATGGGCTTCCAGTAAACGAGATTCTCAGGGACTGCCGGCCTCCTCTGCCCCAGGACAAAACAGATAAGCTCCTGGGTCATCGCCCCTGGCCACTAGTCTGCCCTTCCCTTGAGGGAGCGGCCCTTCAAGGGAGCGGGTTTCACACGAGGGGGTGAAGGGAGGCTCAGGTCCCATTCCCCCCCTCAACGAACTCCTGTTCCCCCTGGGTCATGACAGCCAAAGACCCAGGAGACTCCTGCTGACCGGACTCCACCCACACCCAGGGTCAGCTTACTTCTAGGCCCCAGTCATTCCCCTCGCCCTCCATTGCCAGAGGCTTCTGGCAATCTCTCTTACTAGTAGCTTATAAGCTCAGCTATGCTTTTTTAGAGAATGTTTATTAACTTTAACATTTCTAAATGTCTGGAAGAGGGTTTTCTCATCACCTCATCTAAATAATGTGTAATCTCTGATTTTTTTTTTAACCCAGAGAAACTAAGAGAAAATTCGGTTGCTAAACAGTGTATTCTGAAATAATTTATTTCATGTTTTAAGAGAATGGAAACAACTGACTTCCCACTTTAAAAAAACAATGCTTCTCATTTTAAAGAAAGATGAAACACTAAAAATAGAAATGTATTCTATTATAAGCCTTTGCTTATTCATCGGCTATTTCAGATTCAATTTCTATGCCTTAGGAAAAAAAGAAAGAATGGACATGTTCTTGTGTTTTTCCAAAATGCCAGTGTTTGGAAAAGTAGGTACTTCAAAAGGCCTAAATCTTCCTAGAGCTTACAGGCTTCACTTCATCAATGAAGACAACATGCCTCAAAGGTAGGAATCCAGAACGCCGACTTCTCTAAATGATTCTCTAAATGACGACTGTTAAGATGTGCTGGCCCACGACAGAATTCTTAATGGGCCTGACATCAGGCTCCCAGAAAGCAGGGACCAGTCTCTTCCGCACTGTATCCAAGCAAACCTGAGCACATCAACACTCCCAAGCGCGCGATGAACGAAGGCTCTACGAAATATGCCATCGGGGTAGAAGTCACCCATTTATATGGCTGTACGGACCACATCCAAACAGAAAAACACAGGTATCCTGGCAGAGGAAAATAATGCACACTGTGGGAACTGGATACTTACACACTTTTGGAAAAAGTTATTTCTTGGTTCTTCATAGTTTCCCCACTATTGCAAATGTGGTCTCTGTTTCATTCTGTTTGGTGCTGGTACCCAGAAACGTAATAGATTTCTGTAGGGTGACTTTGCCCCCCAGCAACCTTAATTCTAGGGACACCTCCTTAGATTTTTAAAAGTATTTTCTCCGTACATAAGCATCCTGCCTATGGATCATGGTTTTGTTCCTTTCTCCCCAATCTTCCCATCTTTGACTTCACTTTTTGAATTTTCCCTCCAGCACAGTGCTAAAGACAAGGAATGACAGCAGCTATCCTATTTTTCCTTACCTCAAAGGGAAAGATTCAGGTGTCCTGCCAGTTAGTGTGATGTTTGCTTTTTGTAGATATCCTTTGTTTATTTCAGGTTCTTGGTTCAGTGTGGATAAGTTATATTTTCCTAGAAATTTATTTATGTTGTCAGAACTTGCAAAACTCTTCCCATGTGGAGATGTAAAAAAATAGGTCTTCTATGTATGATGTGTGGTATAGCCCCCTCCTTGGGATCCTTCAGATATTTTTAATAAACATCTATGACACTGGTTTTACTTATTTTAATTTAGCACAAGTTGTTCGTTCTAACCACTTACCTTTTTAATGTCTTCTACATTTGTAGTAAAGTCCCATTTTACATTCTTGAGAGGATTTGTGCCTTTTTCTTTAAGATTTTATTTATTTATTTGACAGAGAATACAAGAGAGGGAATACAAGCAGGGGGAGTGGGAGAGGGAGAAGCAGGCTTCCCGCGGAGCAGGGCTCCCGATGCTGGGCTCGATCCCAGGACCCTGTGATCATGACCCGAGCCGAAGGCAGACGCTTAATGACTGAGCCACCCAGGCGCCCTGTGCCTTTTTCTTGATCAATTTTGCTTGGTATCTGTCAACATTACTCATCTTTTCTGAGAATGAAATCTTGGATTTGCTGGATTCATCTATGTACTTATTTGGTTTCAGTTTCATTCATTCCTTCTCATCCGTACTTTCTTCTGACTGGTTTCAGTTTATTTTGTCTTTCATAACTTCTGGAGAAAGATGCTTACTTACAGCTCACTACTTTTCATCTTTTCTGATGTATGTATTTAAAGGTACACATTTCCCTGTAAATAATACTTTCGCTACATTCTACAAGGTTTGATGTGTAGTATTTTCATTACCACTCTACTTCCCCTTTTATTGACCTACAAATAAATGCTAAAAGCATACTTTTACAAAATTTCCAAATATATGGAGATTTTCTATTTCTTTTTATTCATATTTCCAGTTTAACTAAACTGTGGTCAGATTACCTGCTCTATATAATCTCAATCCTTTGATATTCGCTGACACTTACTCTAAGGCCCCAGATATGACCAATCTTTAAAAATTTTGAAGCCAAATGTGTATTAGTTGGCTGCAGCGTTTTACTTATATATAGTCATAGACAGACCACATTAATTTTGTTCAAAGTTCTAATCATCACTGATTTTTGTCTGCTTAGCTGTCAATTACTGACAGGGTGTGCTAAAAGTCTTTACCATGATTATAGATTTGACCACTTCTTGTAGTTCTGTCAATTTTTGTCTTACGTATTTTGTGATTAAGTTAGTAAGATGCACTCAAAGTTAAAACTGCTGTATCTTTAAGCCGAATTAAACCTTGATCATTATGAAGTGCCCTTTCTCTCGATAATACTTTGTGTCAAAGCCTCTTTTACATACCAATAATACAACACCAGTTTTTTCTTTTCTTTCTTTCTTTCTGTTTTTTGGTATTAAGTAATCCTATGGCAAGCGCAGGCCTTGAACTCACGAACCCGAGATCAAGAGGCGCACGCTCCACTGACTGGCGCCCCCACACCAGTTTTCTTTTAATAGATTTCCTATAATACATCTTCTATCCTTTTATTTTCAACCTGTCTCCTGTTTACAGAACAAGAGTGGATTTTTTAAATCCAGAATATCTTTATGTTTTAACTGCAGTATTTTAATCAATTTATACTAAATATGAATACTGATATATTTGAGTTTAAATCTATAATCTATTTTGTGCTATTTTCCCATCTGTCCTTTCTTATCTCTTTTGTTTTAAATCATTCCATTTTGCCCCCCTCTACTCTTACAGAATACAGTTTCCATTCTTTAGTAATTACCTTTAAAAAAGAACACGCAGGGTTCACCAAGTTCAAAGTTAAACGAGTCCACCCCTTCCCCTAACTCCATTATCCTTTTTGCCTTCAGTGTTACTGTTCTCATGTATTTAATCCTCTCCCTTTTACAGCCACCACCCCCATGCCAAATGTTACTATTATTCTTTCACATTTGTTTAGAGTGGCCCAAATATTTACCACCCTCTACTCCTTGCTTGTACAGCTTACTCCTTCCATTTGCCATTACTTGCCCTAGAGCATCCTCCAGAATTTCCTTTAGCAAGGCTCTGTCACTAATTACCTGCCTTGGTTTTTGCCTTAAAAGTCATCTGGGTTTTTTGGTTCTTGATGTTTTTACCCTTTTGTTTCCTATATCACTACACCGTCTACATATGGGTGTTTTTTCCTTTTTCGGATGGGAGCCTCATCCATTCCGTAAAACCCTCAGGCATCATCTCGTCCAATACTGGCTCTGGCCCACGATCTCTCCTCAAACCCCAATTAGACACGCTTCTCAGTCTATCCTCCCTGATTCTTAATTGGTCTTAGAAATTTTTCATCTATTTGGTTCTCGAAGATGAAATCTGGACATTTTCTTCTGCTCTTTCAGTTCACTTTTTCTCTTCAATCTGCTGGGTTTTTAATTATAATTATCAAGCTGCTCATGTCTAGAGGTTGTCCCTGCTTCCTTTTTAAAATTTGCGAGGTCGTTTTATAGTTTCCTTTCCTGGTATGTATTTTCGAGCTTGTCTATTACTTGAAGTATAGTAAGAAGCATTGTTCACAATCGGAGTCAACCCCTCCACGGTCTGGTGTTTTCACAGATCTGTTTCTGCTGGTCCTCATTCACGGCACTCTGCGTTCCTTGGGTTTACCAGGGACTGCTCACTTTCCTGTGAAAATTGCACGCGGGGATTCACTAAGCCTGGCATAAAGGGGCAGTCCTTCGGAGACCTGCCCATCTGCTCCCTTGCAGGATGGCACGGGAGCACTAGAGTAGAACTACTCCTCTAAAATAAAGAACTTTAAAATCGGCTGGAGCATTTCCTTCCACTTAGGTCACGGGATCTTCATGAGGTACAACCTGTGAGTACAAGCTGGGGAATGGGCTTATTTCTGGGTTGCCTTCACCCCGGAGGTGCAGCCCTCTGTGGTTGCAGCTCTCAGGGCAGGCTCTTCCATCATACTGCCCCCTGTGCCCAGGGATACCCCAAAATTCAGAGTTTGCCCCATTTGCCAAATGCCCTCAGGGTTGGGCTTACTGTCCAAGGTCACTCGTTTCACTGAGGTTTTGGCCTCCTCATTATCTTCCAAGAGTAAATAACCTACGTGTCCATCATTAGATGAATGGACAAAGAAGAGGTGGTATACTTTATATACACACACACACACACACACACACACACACACACACATACACTCTCACTCACACTAGAATATTACTCAGGCAAAGAAAAGAATGAAATCTTGCCAATTGTGAAAACATGGTCACACCCTGAGGGTGTGAATGAGATAAGCCAGACAGAGAAAGACAAATATCACATGATTTCACTTATAAGTCATAATCTAAAACACAAAAACAAACAATCCACACCAAACCAAACCCAGATTCAGTTACAGAGCACATAGTGGTGGTTACCAGAGGGGAGGGAGGCTGGGAATGGGGGGAGGTGAAATGGGTGAAATGGGTGAAGAGAATCAAGAGGGACTAACTTCCAGTTATAAAATAAATTAAGTCATGGGGATGTAATATACAGCATGGGGAATACAGTCAATAATATTGTACTAACTGTGCACGGTGACAGATGGTAACTCAACTTATCGTGTGATCAGTTCTCAGTGTACACAAATCACTGTTGTACACATGAAATAGAATATTGTGTATCAATTACACTACAATAAAAAAGAAAATATCCCAAGCCATTCCATGCTTTTCAGAAGGTGCTTTTTATCTGTTACGTAGCACCTGCCCTGCACCCCCCCACCCTCCCAGTCAGAAGGCTGGTCCAGACCACCCAATCACCAGAACACAGTGGCCCCCTCACTTCTTGGGGCTACTGACATTTGGCTCTGTTGTGTCAAGAGACACTGAGGTTTGGCATTCCTAGCCAAATGAAATCCTAGCCAACCAAGCTCTTAAAAGAAAAAGGTAAACATCCCTGCTATATGACAGCAGGGCTGCTTATGCAGCTAGGGACACTTCCAAATCCAGACCTGGATAGACATCCATCCCAAGAAGAGGGGAGACTGCAGCGTGTCCCTGCACCACCGACCTGGGCTCTGCACACAGATTCCAGGAGGTGGGAGGATCTCCAGATTAGAAATGTGGGGGTCAGGGCTGAATGTTGGCGCCTTTGTTTTTAAGAAATCCCCAACATGCAGTACATTAACCCGGGGGTGGGGATCAGATAACTCAGTCCCCAGATCAAGGCTCTCCCTTCATTTCACGAAGAGGAGCTGTGAAGAGGAGCTGTATTTCCACTCGGATTTGTGGTGGAGGTAGCATTTGCTCATCAGCAACAAAACCTGACCCTCTTTCACAAGCCTTTTGTAAAAGCCCATCTTGGATTAACGAATTCCATGGCCAAATGCTCCCATCTCAGTGACAAAGGGGGAAGGACAGTATGAGTGAGTTATTTCTTGTTAATAGCGATGGTAACTCAAACTTCATTCTGGTTCCTTTTTAAAGTCGGCCATTGTATAATATATTCCGAGCCCTCTGGTCCTGCTGGTGGGAGTATAAATGAGTCCCCGCACCTTGGGAAAAACTCTGGCCTCTCTTCTAAAGCTGAGCATATGCCTCCTTGAGGCTTGCAATCCCACTCCTAGGAACGGACCCGACAGCCATGTGGATAAGTGGTCACCACAGTGAGGCGCAGGACTTTATATTTCATAATATCATGTAATTTCTACCATATTATAACAGGAGCCCCCAATTACAAACAGTCCAAGTACCCATGCAGAGCGAAATGGTCACTGGTGCAAGACTCACAAGCCGGAGTACCACGCGACAATGCCGGTGAACCACCACAAGGTGGACAGCACAGAGCACTCCCACCCCCACATCCAGTGAAAGGCCCAAGAGAGCATGGGCCGCATGATTCCATTTCTACCTCGAGTTCAAACACGATGGAGGGAATCTGTGTGCCAGGAACCAGCTACCCGTGGGGATGGGCAGCAGCTGGAGGGGGCAGAAGAGGAACTTGTTGGGGGATAATATTTCTTGATCTGCTGGTTAAACAGGGTGATCAGTTTGTGGCAGTTTACAACTGGGCTGCAGACTCATGACCGAGCACTTTTCTGTGTATGTAGTTTACTTTAGTAAAGAGCTTAAAAACATATATGCCCACTCTGGTGGGAAACTGTATCACCCGGAACTTGGAAGGCGGAGCACCTCTGGTTCCCGGAGCATCTGTGGCCCTGTCGCTGCTGCCATCTCCCAGCCCTCTCCCAGGCATCGTGGCCTTGTTCCCACCGAAGAGGCGGGTGGCTGGGGCCAGGGGCCGGGAAGGCAGTCACCTCCTGCCCAGACCTCACAATCCGTGGCCACACCCACTGTGCTGCCCCACGGACCCACTCTTAAAAATCCAACTGTTCAGAATTAAGTCTCCAACTTCATAAACTCCCAACTTGGGAGGGAAGCAAGTTAACACAGAAAACAGTGGCTGGCCTTCAGAGTCGTAGCTAAAGTTGACCTTTTCATTGTCCCTTGACCCGCCACCATAAGACTTCCTTAAGGGGGTCAATAATTCATTCTTTAGCACTGATTCCTTTTCCTCAATCACTGTGACTGCTACTAAATTCTGAAAATTACTATTTCTTTTCCAACTTACTACAAATATCGAGAAGGCAGAAAGAAATGAAAGTGTATTCAACAGAAATAAGGCTACGTCTAATTCCTATTCAGGAGTTGTCTTAATTGAAAAGAAAACAGTTTGGATGTAGTCGGGTGGTACATTTTAACCGCTGAATGAGAAGTTCCAGAGAAACATATCACCTGGGCTTCGGGCAAAACAAGCGTCTTCACCCTTCCAGGGAAAATGAGTCAGCCAGATGCTCCCATCACAAAGGGCGAGGAATCGGGATCAACTTTTCATTTCTTTGCCCAAAAGCAAAAGCAGGAAGAGTGGAGGAGAAACACAAGGATGGCGGTAGACCAGGAATGGACCCTTACCAACCAGACCACCTGCCTCACCCACCTTCCCCACCCACCTTCCCCTGCCTCCCCTGGCCTCCACACACCAAGTCCTCCGAGGACAGTGAACTCCGTGCGGGAGGCAGGAGGCTCCTCTCCTCAATTCCTGTGCTCCTCGAAGTCTGACTAAAAGCGAGAATAAAATGCCATCTACAAGAAAAGAATTTTCCTCCTACCACTAAGGAACACTCTTGCTCACTAAACACAAAATCCACCTCTTCTCAGAGAGAGCCAGCACATTGTTCAAAGCAAAAATAACATTTTCTTTCCTGGCGAGCATGTTGTCACTGATACACTCAATTATTCCCCAGCCCCACCTAACGCCCATCAGGCACGGAAGGAGACCGAGGGTGTTCGCTGCGTGTTCTCCTCCTGGCACTGCAAGCAGCTGGGAAGGGCCCAGCCCCAGCCAAGCACCTTGACATGGACAGCGGGCTGTGGAGAGACGAGGAGCGCGGAGATTAATATAACTGGCCTGGAGGGAATCCAAAAATCACTTGGCTTCGTAACATGTTTTTTGTGTTTATATCTGATGCTCTAGGAATCCTGACTACTTCAGGCTAAACAATAACATACGCATAGAACATGAGCACTAGAAAATCCTCTCCCCACTAGCTCGGCAAGGATGGGCACCCACCGTGTGCCAGGCACTATTCCGGGCATTAGGGATACCTCAGGGAAAGAGAACAGACACATCCCTGCATCAGCAGAATGGACAAAGTCAGTCACGTATGCAACATGTCTGGCTGGCGATAATGAAGAGAAAGCGACACAGAGAAGTGGGACAGGGAGCAGGGATGAGGGTGGGGGATGCGCTAGAGGCTGTCACTTTAAGTAGGGTAGTCAGGGAGATAACACTTCACCAACCTGAAGAAGATAAGCCATGTGGCCATCTAAGAAACAGTGCCCCATGGACAGCAACAGCAAGTGCAAAGGCCCCAAGGCAAAAGCATGCCTGAGAATCAGAGGAGGCCAGTGTGACTGGAGCAGAGGATACAATGGCAGAAGTGAAGCCAAAGTGAAAGCAGGGCCCTTGGAGGCCACTGTAAAGACTGGCCAAGGAGGGTCTTGAACAGAGAAGTGGTATGACCTGCTCTGGGAACAGACTAGAAGGCAGAGGGTGAGGGCAAAAGCAGGGACACCTCCTCAGAGCTAGTGAAGTAACCCATGAAAGAGAGGAGAGGGGTTTGGACCAGGGTGGTATCAGCGGAAGTGGTGAGAAAGGTTGCATTCTTGCTCTATTTTGAAGGGGAAGGTTTGCTGGTGTACAGGATACAAGAATGAGAAAGCAAGGAATTAAGGATAAACCGAAGTTTGTGGCCTGAAAGACGGGGCCATCTGGCCTAGTTTCATTTTACATGAAGAGGAAAGCAAAGCCCAGGAAGGATAAAAGTCAGGTCCAAGCTCACACCATTTACTTCTGGGACTAGAACCCCAACTACCGCTTCTCCCTCTGCTCCCTCCTGCACCTCAGCAGGAGACAATGGTGACCGCTCAGGTCACACCTGGACGCCCTCCAACTCCTCTCTGCTCTCAGATGCCAGAGTAGACAGCGCGCCCTCGGGGACTGCCAACACCAAGCACATAATGAAAACCAGGATAGGATGTTGGTGAATGAGACCCACAGGCCCTGCCCAGAGAGGATGATCAAGTCCATGGCTGCCATGCAAGAAAGCAGACCTGCTGTGCTCACACATTTCCATTCTCCCCAGAAGAACCCCCCAAAGCTAGACTTCTAACGAAAAACTTTAAAAGGTGGCTTAGTTGTTTAATAACATGAGGGTGGCCAAACAGATCTCATGTGCAGGCCAAGTTCAGTCCATGCAGGGCACCATCTTGGAACCAGGCTCAAGACAGCCTAAAACAGATCTGGTCCACTCACACCTTGACCAGGGTTAGGGCCTGGAATTAAAGGTTTCAGCTTAAGATGGTCTTTTATTCCAACTTTTTAGCCAGCAGATGCCATTCATTATCACTATAAATAGCTGATAACTTCCAGAACAATCTTAGTGAACCTCCTCTCCGACCGAAAAGAGAGTAAGCAGCTGCCCATCATTCTGGGTTCTTTGTTAACTTTGGTTTTACCTTATTCTACAAGGAGGACTAAGATAAGCCCACTAGTACAGCCAAGAATTCACAAAGTCTTCCCAAATACTCTCCAGTGATCCTTTCAATATATACAATATTGAATACTCTATACAATATATAGAGTATAACAGAGCCCTGCAAATGACCCAGGAAACAACTCATGTGAGCCAAGTATGAAAACACCAAGACACTGCTACGTGTAAGGCTTAAGGACCAGCAGCTGTTCCAATCTTGCCAAAATAATCGAATTTAGAAATTACAAAACTTTCTTCATAAATCAAAGTTGCTTCCCATTGCTAGACAGTGGGATACACATGTCACTCACGGCACTTAAGGGAAACACATTAGATGTGTCTGGTTTTTATTTTATTTTTTTCAAAGATTGTATTTATTTGAGGGAGAGAGCATGCACATGCACAAGCAGGGGGAGGGAGAGAGGGAGAGGGAGATGCAGACTCCCCCCTGAGCAGGGAGCCCAATGCAGAGGCTCAATCCCAGGACCCTGAGATCATGACCTGAGCCGAAGTTAGATGCTTAACCGACTGAGCCACCCAGGCGCCCCAGATGTGTCTGGTTTTTAGATGTGGGAGTCGGATTGCAGGTTTCAGGAGACTCGTCAGAATCTGTCTGCCTAAGAAAACAGCCTCCTAGGAAGTCCCTTAGTTAATTTTCTATAATGCTGGATAGCCCTCTTGCCCAGGCTCTCCCTTAGAATTAAATATTAACTTTCCCTACAAGCCATATGCCGTCTGCCCAATACCTATTTGGCTTGGTCCGGCTGACCATTCTGATGCTGTTGATAGCAGGTTAAGAATTTCCCCCGGGGTAGGGCCACTATCTGTGCTGCTCCCTCACCCACTTTTTTTCTTGGTATGCAATTTACGATGCACACAAAGAGGCAGAAATCAATGCTTTCCAAGGGTGGTATCTTATTAGGGTGAAGCCCATGAACTGCCACTAGCCAACTGTTAATGACGTATAAAATGAGCATCTTATATGGTTCAACATGATACTTCTAAATGCTCAAGAACGGAGACTTGAATGTTTAAAGAATTCCAACTACCTTGAACTCTTAAAAAAAAAGAAGAAGAAAAAAAGAATTCCAGCTATCTCTAGATCAGCACTGTCCAGGAGAACTCCTGGTGATAATGGAAACAATCTAAATCTGCACAGCAAACACACAGCTACTGAGCATGTAAAATACGGCTAGTATGACTAAGAAACAATTTTTTAATTTTACTTGATTGTACTTGTTTTAAGCTGAAACAGCTCTATGTAGCTACTGTACTGGACAACAGAGTTCTTCACACAAGAAACAGGTCTCACTCATTTATATTTATAGTGTTTAAAGACCCAGCACACAGGAGACATTTGATAAAGAAATGAAAAATACCTTCTTGCACTGAATACATTTTCAATCGGCTGTGTACCTTTCTTCCTATGAAGCTCTTAATTCTGATCTTCTAGCTCCACGTCCTCCCTTAGGTAGTTACTATCCCAGCAAATGTGGAATTATCAGGCCCTGTGGGTGAACATTCAGAAGGCCACGCCCACACTGCCCAGCAGCTGGGCAACAGGAACTGACCTGACCACCACCTGACCTGTTGGGCCTCCATGTTCCCATCCACAGAATGGGAACAACCATACCTATTCTATAGAAGGGGGCTGCTACAAGGCCTAGATATGCGTCCAAGTTGTGAACTCTGATTCTCAACAGTCAACCTTAAAAACCAAGCTGAGCTCAGCTTGAGTTGTCCAATGAAGTAGGAGGCTAACCAGCAAGAATATTAACAGGCATGGCGGTCTACCTCACTTGGTCAACATTTATCGTGTTACAGGCCAGGCCTTAACTACTACTGTAGGCCCTGGATAGCAGTCTCTGCCTTCCTAATTCTGACTGACCATTAGTTTTTCCCTCCCAAAACAAGATTTTAGCGAACAAAAATCCACAGTCTCGAAAGAACTTGAGTCCCTGCCTAAGTGTCATTCATTAGTAAAAGTTCCCAGAGATAAAAGAATAAGAAGAGTCTGGGGTCCTGACACTTTTAAAAGGCGTCCCTATTACATAATAAGCCAATATTCCACTTAAACCATTTCCATTCAACCACTTCGACAGAATTTGGTACTGTATAATTATTGCAGCCTGTTAACTTAGGAATCGTTTCAGCAAAGAGCTTAATTGCTCCAATGTGACTCAATCATTCAGGACTTATCTAAAACTCTCCAATCACCAAAAAATATTCATGCACCAAGGTACCACACTAACTTATCTCTTTACAGATGTTCAAAGGCTGATTCCTAACTATGAAAGAAAGGAGTCCTGTTATAGCATGGTGCCTACAGCTCTACCCACTGAACATCCTCTGTTTCCAAACCCCAAGACACCTTTCTTGTCCCTATCCCAGCCGCCCTGCAAGCCATGTGTGCATTGCTCCAGGTAAAGGGAAAACAGCCTAGTGGGAGGTATGCCCCCACTTTTCCTCCTTTGCGTAAATAGATAGGGAAATGGCATCTCCAGGACCTTAGAACCGGAAACTTCTTTCTGGAAAGGAAACAGGTTGGCAGCCCATGGTGGGGCTGACCTTTAGAAAGTTCATAAAGTAATTGAGACGTCACCATCGTAAGCAGCATGCTGCAGGATCACCAAGACTTCTCTGGTGTCAGATTAAGAGGAAGTTCAGAAGAGCAAGCACAGAAGGAAAGTGTAAGGAGGGAGGTAGAGTCAATAGGAGAATGCTTCCCAACTGCGCAGGGCGGGTGTAAAACGTGCAGCTGTCCCTCCCAAGAGTGCTGGAAAGAAGACCCGGGTCTCCAGAAACACTCAGCAGTCAGAATTCTAAAGCAGCGATCTCTAGTTTAGGATGTTGAGGCCCTGGTGGTCTCACTTCCCCAAACTCCAAAAAAATACCATCCAGATGCCCCCACCCTGCAGGTTCCAGCACAGTAAGCAAGCAGTGAGGTGGGAGGTTCCCAAGCACCCTTCAAAGTTTCATTTCCTTGGTGCTTCCCAGTCTCTGCTGACCTCCGACCTCCAGGAGTTATTGCCAAACTGCCTTCTGTTTGCACAAGGTCCTAGTTTTTCCCAGCTCTTGCTGGAGAGGTTGCCCTGACCCTACTGTGAGTGGGTGGTATATCTCCAGGTTACAGATAAGGAAACCCTGGTTCAGAGAGGTTAAGGGACTTGCGCAGAAGGTCTGTAAGTGAGGGCTGGGAGTGGAATCCAGACCTTGGGACTTCTGTGAGCCCTCCGCCTGCGGTAGGCGGGCTGGAGGCAGAACCAGACTCCACCTCCCTCTCATGCCCCGCAAGCCCCTAAAAACTCATCCCAGCAGTACCAAGCAACACTTGTTGGCTATTCCCTACGCGTGCTGGGTCTTCACCGCTTTTCTCTTAAGTAGAAATGACTGGCAGCCCCGTTTTTCAAACGGGAAAGCGGACACCCGGAGTGAGACAGCTTGGCCCAGGTCACCCTGAACGCTGCCGGGATTTCAGAAGCCCACTCCCTTAACCGTTACACCACAATGAGCTATCCTTTATTATCTGTAATCTGGGGAAGGGTCCCGACGCTTCCCGGACGCCCTACTAGAAGCGCACACCCCAGCCCGTCCTCCCTCACCCAGGGCGCGGACTGGGGAGCCCGGCGGGCCAGGGACGGCGCCAGGCCGGGTGCCAGCGCGCTTGGCCGGCCGGGCCGGAGGTGCCCGCTTCCGCCTGGGCCTGGCACCGCTGGCCCATTCATCGTGGCGCGGGCGGGGCGGACCGGGCAGGGCCCGGGTGGCCCCATCACCCCGCTGGACGCCTCGCGCCGGGCTCCGCGCTGCCGGGTCGGGGAAACGGTGCCCCCGGCCCCGCCGCCAGGGGGAGCAGGGAGCCGCCGCCCGCACTCCGGGAAGTTGCCACCCCGGCCGCCCGGGCGTCCGGACCCCGGACGGTCCCGGTCCTTGCACGGCGTTCCCCGCAGACCCGAGTCCCAGGCCCGCCTTGTCGGGGGCCGCCCGCCCCCCCCGGAAGCGCCTTCAGGCCGCAGCCCTCAGGCGGGCGTGCTCCGCCCGCGGGCCCCCCATTCAATCCCGCCCTCCTCCCCCCCGGCCGGCCCCCGCCGCCTTCCGCCCGCCCCCCCATCCCTCCAGCCCGGACTCCAGCCCGGCAACGTCATCCGGCCGCTTCCCGAAACTTAACCCCTTCCTCCGCCAGCTGTGCGCCGCCCCGCCCCGCAGCCAACTTTCTTAGCCCAACTTCGGAGCGTGCGGGCCGGTCCGACGGCCCGCAGATAGGGAGGGGTCGCCACGTCGCACTGCCGGGCCGCCGCAGGTTTCCCCCCACCAGGACGGCGAGGGGCGTGAGGTCCACACCGCGGGGCGCGCTCGGCCGCCGCCCCTGCACGGGGTTCTCCCGGCACACGCCCCCCGGGGTCCGACCCGACCCCGAGGGTCGGCGGCCGCAGCGACGGCAGGCGGCGGGCGGCGCCGCCGGGGGAGGGGCCGCCAATGAGACGTGTCACTCGCGGCGCTGCCGGCTCCGGCCCTGGCGCCCCGACGGCCCGGCCCGCGCGCCGCCGCCGCTGCAGGGCCCGGCCAAGTTTCTTACCTGCAGCCGGAGACACGGGAGGGAGAGCGAAAGGGCAGGAGCCGCCGCCGCCGCCGCGGAACCGGGAGAGAGGAGCCGGCCGAGCCTCCGCCGAGAAGCCGCCCCCGAGCAGCTGCAGGCGCCGCGACCCCGACGCCGTCCGCCCCGTCCGCCGTCCGCTCCGGCCGCTCGCTGGCTGCGTGCGCGCGTGTGGAGTCGTGGCACTTTCTGCCTCGGAGCTGGCGAACGGCCCCCTCCGCTGGGATCACCGCCTCCTGCCTTCCCCACCCGGGCCAGCCATTCATCGAGCCGCCTCTCCCCATTGGCCCGCGCCCCGCCACTCCGTGGGTCGCTGGCCAGTCAGAGCGCAGGCGGCCGAGCCGCGGCGGCGGCCATTGGGCAGAGAGGAGGGTCTCCGCCTCGACCAATGGGAGAGGGGAGGAGCTGCGGGGAGCCGCGGGGGGCGGGGCCGGGGAGGGGCGGGGTCGCGCGGTGCGGCTCTCGGCCCAGCGCGGGGGCGGGGCGGGGCCGAAACGCCCAGCCAAAGGCGGAGGGTGGGGGGCCCGCCGGTCAGCCCCGCCCACTCCAGGCCCGCGGCGCCTCTCGCAGTCACTGCCTAGGGGCCGGCTCTGCCCAGGCAGGCTGCGGAAGGTTCGAATCCTGGCGGTGCGGAGCCTGCGCCCCTGAATCTCGGCAGGCCGAGGTGGTGGTGGGTGTCACCCTGAGCGCGGTTGCGCAACCCGCCAACAGCCGGGAGGAGTGCCTTATTTAAACCCACTAACTTCCCCCAAGCAGCGGCACCTCCAGGCCCAGGGTGTGAGGACAAGTTCTGCTGGTGGTCAGCCCCAAGAGGACGAGCTGTAATCTTCAAAGAGATGGCATTCAGTACCAGAAAGGATTTTCTTGAGCAAATGGAGGAATTGGGATCGAAAGACCAGAAGGTGCATAAGGAGTCGAGGGTGGATGTGATTGCACCCATTTTTAGGGGTGGTACAACTGAGTACGGTCTATTTGAGTTACTCCTACAAAGCACGGCGGGCAGAGCAATAAATGTAATCCACCCTATGGTGTTTTACTCCGTGTAAGGAAGAGGGTGAGAGGGTCTGACCCAAGCAAACTCACCCGTTTCCCGGAAAACTGAGCAAATAGTACTTCATAATATGGTCTCCTCCCCTCAGTATAAGCTAACTACTGTCTCTTCATAACCAAATAAGTCTTTCAATTAAGGTAATTTTAGGCCTGGTTTTTAACCATTATATCGGGGTCTCTTAAGGCCAACTCTTTGAACTTGAGCCAAAGCCAGCTTCTTTCAAATTAAGGTTTACAAAAAGCCAAAAGGGCTGCTGCAGCCTAATCTGCTCCACACCACTTCCTGGGTCCCTGTGGCTGCAGAATCCTGTTCCTAATATCTATTTGTTGGACAATTTCACATTACCACCCCCCCATCACTGTACTAGTTGTTGTTAAAAAGATGTGGAAAATACAAGCTGTGGTGAGGGAGTTGAGGAGTTGAGTTGAAGTTAAACTGTTCATTCCTATTTTTAATCTCAGCAGTTCCTTAACACATTAATGATTAATCAATGGGAATTAACCTGGATTAACTTTCAACACTCAGTCTTTTCCCAGTGGTGAGCCTCCACTTGAAAGAAAAATCCAGAATCTCAGCCTCTGGCTGGCATATCAACTAGTTCTAATTGACCATGGGTAAACCAGTTAACTTCTCTGACATGGGTGTACCCCTCTAGGACGATCTGGGTTTTAGAGAGGAAATTCATTCGTTCTTCATTCATTCATTCATTCATTGGTGTTTGTTGAGTGCCTGGTATTCACTAGCAGGCTGGGCAAGCAGCCTAGAGTGATACACAGACCCAGTAAAGACTCAACTGCCCTTAAGGACCTTGCTGTGGGCAGAGACCCTCATCTTATTCACTGTTTAGGTTTTCCCAGAAGCAGATCCTGACAGAGGGGTTTGGATTCAAGTGACTCATTTGGTGGGGGTGATCACAGGACACATGGGTAGAGAAGTAGAATGGGAGGGAGCTGTATCAGGCAAGTAACACAATATCAAGCAAATGACTGGTGTGGGCAACCAGGCTCAGTATTACTCGGCCTGCTGGGAAACCGTGTGGAACACATCCCAGACATGTCCTACCTGAGGGGTGAGGAGGTGGGTTATTTATCCCCCACCCCCACTCCTCATTGACTGAGGGCTTCCTCTGAGAGGACTTTAACTAGTCCCATGCCCTGTCAGCAAGAGAAAGCCTTCTGGCAGAGAAAAGCATCTGCTCACCACAAAAACCCTTGGCAGAAGGATACGTGCCTGAAGGGTCTGGAGGGGTCACGGTCGTATCTTCTAGGCAACTGTGACCCAGAGCCTGACACAACACCTACACAGAGTAGAGGCTCAGTAAATGCATGTTCTGTAAATACGTTAAATGAATTACAGAATGGCAAAGTTCCTAGGCATGAGGGGTACTTACAAAAAAGGGGCTCTCTGTTCCCTCCCACAATCTGACGTTTGGTTTGGCCTCAACACAATGTATGTTTCAGTATGGAGATGTGGCCTGGCCTGAGCCTTTGCCTTTCCTCCCTCCCTGCTCCTTGTCCTCCCTCCACTAGGCTGTGTTAGGCCCAAGGCAGCACCCCCCCAACCCACCGCCTGGCCTGACCTAACGCTCACAGCCACTGCTGTGCCCACAGACCCCCATCCTTGGTCCTGCTCAGCCTCATCAACAAGTTTAGGCCTTGCACTCTCCCAAGGTGTGTCTGGGAAAAACAGGAACTACCCCAAGATTAGGTGGACAGGGGTGCCTGTGGGGAGATGGAGGGGCATAGTGGGTTTTAGTTGTATGTTAAAAACAAATAGAATGTTCTTAATAGGAAACCCTAAATATACAAGAAGAATTACCTAGTATGGTCCATTCACTCATGATGGTGCTTTGCTTTCTATTACTAAATCACAGATAGTAAAAGAATAGACAGAAGAGATGAGAATATCTTACAGTGTAAAAAGAACTTTTGCTTTATCAACAGCTATGAAAGGGTGATAAATGACACACAGAATAGAATGTCACATGGAAACAAAGCCATTGTAACAATATCTAACGTTTTTACATCTTGTCATGTACCAGGTGCTGTTTGAAATGCCCTACATGCAGGTAAAATTATTTAACCCTCAGAACAACTCAGTATAGGGGGTACAGTTATTATCTCCATTATAGGGATGAAGAAACTGAGGCACAAGGAGGTTAAGCAACCTGGTCAATGTCTCAGGGCTAGTCAGAGGAGGAGAGTTGGGCTTCAGGGTCCGTGGGTCCACGCAGGAACTGCTGCACTTGGTGCCAGATACTGAAAGGCATGCTGTGTGGGGGGTGGTGGTGACTTCAGGGAGAGGTTTGTGATCCATGACAGCTGACATCACTCCCTTGGC
Organism: Phoca vitulina; assembly: GCF_004348235.1. Classification (NCBI taxonomy): domain Eukaryota; kingdom Metazoa; phylum Chordata; class Mammalia; order Carnivora; family Phocidae; genus Phoca; species Phoca vitulina. Next base: position 29,392,799 of record NW_022589725.1, read on the forward strand.
ACTCTCTTTCTGGTGGTAGTGATGCTTAGCTTGATTGGGGACCCACTAGGTTGGGAAACCATTGTAATAGCTCCAGTGATGAGGGCTTAGGAATGGGGCGGTGGCAGGAGAGGGAGGTGCAATGATATTTTATGAGGGGCAATTAGGGGGTGAAGTAGGTGAGGGTTCGTGACCATGGGGTGTGAGGTACAGGGATCTACCAACTGTGAGCCCCTGTTCCCGGCCTGAGTGACACCACTGGGGCAGGACCCATAGGAGAATGAATATGTAGGGGACAGGAATTGGGGAGGACGTTGCATGTTTATTGACATGTGGAATTTGAGAAGCCTGAGGGAAGTCCAGGTGGAGAGACCATTTCTGTGAAGCTCAGACACTGAGGCCAGTGTGGGTAACACATACTGGAAAGCTAAGCACATGCGTGGGGGTTTGAACCTTCAGGACAGAGATGACCACACACAGCATATAGAGCTGCGAGCTGCATGTGGATGGGGACAAGAGAAAGCCAGTACTGGAGCCCTGGACAGAGAAAGGAAAACCCACAAAAGAATCTGTATCGATCAGCTATTGCTGCATAACAAACCACTGCAAAACTCAGTGGCTTAAAACAAGGCTTGAGGCTTGGCTGATCTTGGCTGGCCCCCACATGGGTCTTTGGGTGGGCTGGAGTTCACCTCAACTCAGTACCTACTATGTGTCAGTCACTGTTCTAGGTGATGGCGAGACAGCCAGGAACAAGGCAAAGGGTTTCCTTTGGTGGAGCTCACATTCTAGCGAGAGACAGAAAGTAGACAAAAGTCAACCGATAAATAAACAAGATGAATTAAAATGGTGCAGAGGGCTACAAGGAAGAGAACAACCTCTAGCTATGGAGAAGGGCAGGGATCTAGGAATGGGGAGGGCAGTGGGTGTCAAGAACATGATCAGAGGAAACCTCTCTGGGGAGGTGATGGTTGAGTTGACACTTGAACATGAGAAAAAGCTGATCTTGTCTTGGAAAGAAGGATAAGAAGAATCAGCAAAAAAAAATTCCTGCGGTGGGGAGGAGCTTAGCAGGTGGCTCAGGGAATAGGAAGAAAGGCAAGGGATGAGCAAGGCAGGAAGGTACCTAGGTCCCACATTCCCGAGAAGGTATTGGGCAGCCAATGGGGTTGGGGAGCTTTAGGCAGGAAAGTCTTGCAATCTGATCTTCATTTAAAAAAAAAAAAACAAAAAACACTTTAACATTAGTTAAGATAGTGGAATCGTGGATCCCCAGACCAGCTGGGAGGCTTTTGCAAGATTCCAGACAAGATAAGACTGTTACACTGGTAAATATTTAACATTTGGCTCTGGAGGTAGGGGTGGAGGAGGTATTCCTAATTTGCAGCAATTATCAATTTCCATGGTGTCAATACTCCCATCATAGCTGATTTCAGGCTGCTAAGTCACTGAACACAAAGGTGGGAAGAAATTTGCAGTAATATGCCATTATATACCATGGAGATAATCTCGTAAATAATCTCAAGGACATATGTAATAGTAAAATGTAGTGAAATAACTGGAAAGAGATGATGTTGAGTATTTATTACTTTTGTTTTTCATACAATGTTTCTTTTTTAAATTTTTTTTATTTCTTTAAGGATTTTATTTATTTATTTGAGAGAGAGAGAGCATGAGTGGGGGTAGGGGCAGAAAGAGAGGGAGAAGCAGACTTCCCACTGACCAGGGAGCCTGACGAGAGGCTGGATCCAAGGACCCTGGGATCATGACCTGAGCCAAAGGCCGACGCCCAACCAACTGAGCCACCCAGGCACCCCTCATACAATCTATTTCATTGTAAGTTTATATCATTAAATTTTTAATAATCATTGTGTTTAATGAACTGCTTGAAAAATTCTTAAAAACGTAACAATCAGCTGTCATGAGCCAGCTGGCTTTCCACACCACTGAATATAATAGTCGCCTGGACCAGAGTGGAGGTTGTGTGTGTGTGTGTGTGTGTGTGTGTGTGTGTGTGTGTATGTGTGTGTGTGAGAGAGAGAGAGAAAGAGAGGGAGAAAGAGAGAGAGACCCAACAGGCTGTGAAATTGTACATGTTTGTGTTGACATTTCTGCACACATCTTGTTCCTTGTCTCAACTTCAGACTCATTGGGGTTCGTAGCTCCATCTGATGCATCATCATGTTCCCTGAACACCTAGCCCACTGCCTTGATTCGGGTACAGACTCACCTTAGATTGGGTCTCCCCAGAAGAAGACATTGAGGACAAAAAGATTTAAGTGAAGGCAGTTTTTCTTCAGAAGGTGATCCCCGGAATCACCAGGAAGGGAGAGGAGAAGTGAGACCAGAAGAGAAGACAGCCGATGAGCGGTGTGTCTTCAGCAAGTTACCTCTGTAGGCAAATGAAGCCTCATTCCATGAAGGAACTCTGGGTGATGGTGTGGAGTATGTCTCAGCATCACCCAACTGAAAAGCCAGGAAGCTTGGGTACTTATTCACTAACACCCCTCCATCACTGGTTGGAGGCTGCTTCTGGTATTTCCAGCCCACACCACAGACAGAGCCCCAAGGAAGAAGATTGCTATTGAGACGCACAGGAATGGCGGACCGTATATCAACAGGCCACCAACAGTGTTGCTCCGAAACTCATGAACACTTCTTGAATGAATGAACAAATGAATGAATGAATGTAGGGCCCTTTGAGCTCCTTCAAACACAAATTTAAGATCTAGAAGTTTTAAAAGAGAATGCAGCTCCTTCTACTCCACAGGCAGCACATTTATACTTTTGCAAAATCTAGAGCAGAAGCCCTGTGATATCCCAGACGGTTTAAATTTTGCAGTAGTGCCACTTAAAATCAGAGTAATTTTATTATACCCTTGAAGAAAAATCTCTATAGACAGATTATAACAAGTGTCAAAAGGAAAATTAAATTTCTGCAAAGAAATTGGACGGTAAGCATGAACCTAAATTACCAATTTTTTATGGTTGCTGGTGGTAGTAATGGGTAACTTGGGTAAGAACATTTGGTTTTGTGTGGGTGACACTGGAAGTGAGCTCAGAGTTAGGAGTCTTGCAAAAATGAGGACTGACCCAGTGGCTGACTGTGAATCCCCAAAGAAAGCAAGGGGAAAAAAAAATAGATGGATGATGTCTATCTGGCACTTTTACTATTTCTAAAGTGCTTTGCAGATGATCCTTACCAGAACCAGGAGAGGGAAGTATTATTATTGTACCCTCAGTAGCAGATGAGGCAGGTGACTTCACACTTATGACAAAGTTAAATAAGCCTCGGAGACTCCAAAAATGGCATCTTTCCATAATACACCCCTCTGGGTTCTGAAATCACACTCCTCCATCTCAGACGGGAAGTACCAGTCATTAATAACGTATTGTGGTCCTGAGGTCAGCTTAGCAGGGCTAGCTGCCTCTCACTGGACCTCCTGGGACAAAGTCTGAGAGCCACTGAGTTAGAAGCACAATGGGGCTTCGTTTTTCCAGCCCTGAGCAGAAAGCATCCTTCACTAGCCTAGCTAGTTAGACATCTTGACTCTTCTCTATGATCTCTATGAAGAACTCAGGACTCCAGAACTTTGTCTCCCATTCCTGATTGACTTCTTTCATTTGATAAGTATTTATGGAGCATTGCCACACGCTAGAGTCTATTCTAGGTGCTGAGAATTCAGCAGAGAACGAGCCCATAGGACCCTATGCTCAGTGAGCTTACAGTCTGGCAGAGATGGGGGCAGGCAATCAATAATTCATTAGACTAAGTTTCAGCTTGTGGTAAGTGCTCCAGAGTAAATAGAGTGAAACGGTATATAGGAACTGTGAACGACCTGTCTTCTTTTTTGCTCTTTTCCTTTCCAATCCATCCTGCTCACTTTTAGCAAACTTAACCTTCACAAATGACTACTCCCAGCCTGTCTTGCCTCCCCCTTGGGAGCCCAAATGAGATCATTCCCACTGCATCAAATCTTCATTTCTCTGCCTGACTTTTGTGGAATTCCACAGCCCGGTGCCCCCCTCGCTTCACCGAGCTCTGCCTCTCCCTGTCTGTGCCCACCCTGTGCCTCTGCCCGGAGCAGTCTCTCCCCAGCTTTATTTTATTTATTTTATTTTTTTAAAGATTTTATTTATTTATTTGACAGAGAGAGAGAGAGCAGCAACACAAGCAGGGGGAGTGGGAGAGGAAGAAGCAGGCTTCCCGCTGAGCAGGGAGCCTGATGCAGGACTCAATCCCAGGACCCTGGGATCATGACCTGAGCCCAAGGCAGACGCTTAACGACTGAGCCACCCAGGCGCCCCAGGCTCTCCCCAGTTTTAATCATTCCCTCCCACTCCACCTTCCAAGAGCTGCCTTGGGTCATTCATTCCAGAATCAGGCGCTAAGTTTGCCAGGTACCCTCTTGGTGGTGGAGGTGCAAAGCTGGATCAGACTTGCTCTCTCTCCCTCCCCTTGTAGAGCCCACAAAGCTGCTTCCTCCGCAAAACCTCTGAATGCATTTTTTCCCCCATTTTACCAGCTCCATGTAGAGACCGCTCTGACACGACTGGGCACCAGAGTTCACTGGCAAAATCTGTGTACAGGAATGATGACTCTTCAACAATGATAAAAACTTACGAGAGGTCTGAGTCATATGTTTCCCTTCTGAATTCCCTGTGATTTTGGAAGGCCTTTCTTCTATCTTAAATCACTCCTACCTCACCGTGTACTCATTTCTTAAAGCCTTACTCTTCCTGGCTCTAGGGCAGAGTTAAGGCACCCGCTCAATGCCCAGTGTCTGCTAAGTGTTCACAGAGTGCACGGTTGATTAGTAAGTGCCTGGCACTTAAAAATCGTTATTCTAGACCCTCCTCCGGGTTCTTCCCTCCAGACTTAAAAAGTGCAGCTGCTTCAACCTTTCTTCCACGGTTTTTCCAACCACTTAATCATCGTGTGGCTCTTCTCAAACTCTGTTAATCAGCTTTTTTTTTTTTTTAAATCATTAGTAAGAGTTTTGAAGAAGGTCTTTAACCAGAAGCAAAAAAAATGTATAATAAAATCAGAAAGAGCCCGCTAGGGCGGTTGGGTTCAGTTCTCTGCTTTGGCTTGGCAGGCCCCCCAACCCGCTCATAGATCAAGCCGACTGGCTCGCCCGGCACAACCGCCCAGCCTCCAATCTGAATGTGCACTGCAGAAAAATTAGATTTGGTGGGATGAGAACATTGCCTGTAGCTCCGTTGACACACTTCTTCAGACTGCTAATGGTCACTGTGGTCAGAAAAATCCAGGCCTGGTCAGAAACTCGTGAGCCAGCTTAAATCAGACAACTTTTGTTTCTTCTTCTAGTGTCATTTTACTGTGAGTCCATGGATTCTTGTAGTGGTTAGGGGCCGTCTGTGGTCTGGTGTGTGTGTGTGAGAGAGAGAGAGAGTGCACTGAACTCAGACTAATTCACACTAAAGTTTTACTGACTTACCATGCAATGTCTGTTAGACATTTGCACCAAACTGCCTCTAAAGACAGGGGAGAGTGGAGGTGGTTATTGCAGATGGGGGGCTCTGGGCTCTAAACCATCTATATCAGGAAGGCATTCAGGTTTGCATTAATATCCATGTAATTTTTTTTTAAAGATTTCATTTATTTATTTGACAGAGAGAGACACAGCGAGAGAGGGAACACAAGCAGGGGGAGTGTGAGGGGGAGAAGCAGGCTTCTCGCCGAGCAGGGAGCCCGATGCGGGGCTCAATCCCAGGACCCTGGGATCATGACCTGAGCTGAAGGCAGACGCTTAACGACTGAGCCACCCAGGCACCCAATATCCATGTAATTTTTGCGTTCTTCTCCAAAATATATCCACAAGGACAGACTTTCTAAAAATGGAAATCATTGTATTATTATTTTTATCAGAGTGATATATATATGAATGCCATACATGATGCAGATAATATAGGAAAAAGTACCATGAAAAATCTAAAAAATGACCTGAAGCCCCAGCCTCATAGGTAACATTTTTTTACTTTTTTCCTTCTACACTATTTTCTATTTATAAATATATGTTGTTTGTTTTCATATAAGCTTTTAAAAGCACTGTGTAAAAAGATTCTGGCTATTTATCTGGTGGCATGGGGATCCATGGCACTGGGGATAACCCACCTGCTTTCCAGTTTGAAAAGCAGGACCTCAGGAGTGACCCCTCCAGAAATCATGCACATTTCAGAAGAGGAAGGAAGAGAGAGGGCAGAAGAACTTTCTGGAAATGTACAGGGTGGGCACTTTACGGGGAAGGGGGAGTGCATTTCTGCCTCTGTTTAAGTCTCCCAGGGCCCTGGCCTGCCCTCAGCCCGTGGGGCAGCGGGGGGCCATCTGTGTGGGCAACACCCAGGGGTCTTTGCAGGCCTGTGGGTGCTGGGCAGTGGGCTGGTTTCCCCCTAAATGACCCACCTACAAACCTACATTAAACTTCCTTGCAGGCAGGCCTCACCCTCCTTCAGCAGAACGCTAAACACGTCAATTCCTAAAGAAGTGTTTTCTTTCTTTCAGGCAGGAAAACTAATGAGCTCCATCTTTGGCATGGATCAGAAAATTCCACTGTGGCGTTGGCAGAGCTTATGCCAGCACTAGAACTTTAAAGAAGCCCCACATTGAGAGCTACGAGGAACAAAGGTAAGGCTGATTGGCCTGATTTCCTTGCTCACAGTCGGGGAAAGAAAAAGGGAAAGGAGAAAGGAACAAAGTACCTGGCTGGGAGAGGTGTGTCCGGTCGGAGGGAGGTACTTTCCCGAGCCGTTCTCGGAACCATCCATCTCCGTGGGCAGCACAATGCCCTCCTTATTGCCCGTGTCCTCACGACACGGTGGCTGACTTGGAGCCTTACCCGGCACAGCGTCAGTGGCAAACATTCAGACCTGTGGCCGCTGGGCCCATCTTGGGCAGATTCCTCAACTGGGGTGGGTTCCCACTCTCAGCGGAGGTGGGAACAAGCCGTGTTTGCCTCACAGTCCCTTGTTTTCGGAAAACAGTTGGCAGATTGAACTGAATAAATACAGCATGTTGCCTACTTACCAATAAGTATTTGTTCGGTCATTCAATAAATGATTTTTGAGCACCTACTGTACTCCAGGGGCTGGAAATATAGCATGAACAAAACAGACATAGACCCTCTACACATGAAGGTTTGGGATGGGAGGTGGACCATCAGAATTAAACAAACAGATAAAATAATTTCAGATATTAAGAACACAGGGTGGCGAGATAGAAAATGACAGTGGGGAGGAGGCTATTTTAGAATGCTTAGGTAAAGCCTCAAGTGACATTGAAGCCGAAATCTGAATCACCCAAAGGAACCAGCTGCCAGAAGATGTGGATGCAAAAGTCTTCTAGGGAGCGAGAATAGCATGTGCAAAGGCCCTGAGACGGGAACGTGTTTGACAATTTCAGGGAATTGAGGAAAAGCTGATGAGGAAGTCATGGTAATGAGCATGGTATAAAGGCAGGGACCAGATTTATTATGAGAATCATCACATGTAACATTGTAGAGTGTGTTATAGTTTGCACAAGGCTTTGAACACACATTATCTCAATTCAATCATCCCAACATTCCTATTAACTTCCTCAGGGTCACAAAACTAGGAAGTGGCAGACAGGGACTCTGACCAAGAACTCTGTCTGCACAACTCCAGAGGGCACTATCCATGCAGCAGGGGGAGCCATTCGTATCATTGCTTGGAGTTTGTGCAGTGCACAGCCTGTGCCACTGTACATAGTGACCCTATGCTAGCTCAGGTCTATTTTCTCCAAATTTCTGTGCTTTTTCTGTGCTAGGGACTGTTGGGAATACAAAGAATAAAGATATTATTCTAGCCCTTGGTGAGCACATGATGTGGTTAAAGAGAAACAATATATGAAGAGATGGTGGATGATATAAGACAGTTTTTGTTTCTGGCAAGAATATTATGAATAATTTAGTAGGGGATGCAAGATGTGAAATTGGCTTGAAGATTTAGATTGGTGGACATACAGAAAGAGAAATCCATAGGAGTCACCACACACACACACACACACACACACACACGCAATAAAACCTAGTGTGTTGTAGACCACCATAAGCGCTTGCCTCCAGCAATTTGTGACTAAAAAAAAAAAATGAACGTTTATTATCCTATCATATAAAAGACAGAACCATACAGGTAAAATTTTGGCAAATCTAAGAGAAAAAGAAATCATCTATAATCTCATTAATGAAACACAACTGCTTTTCACATTTTAGTGTATTGCCTTCTGGTTTTTCCTCTTAGGCAAGCAATGTATGGGTGTGTGTGTGTGTTTATGACATGTATGTGAATGTATGGATATGTCATACGTGTCATATATACACCTACCACAAATACACACACATACATATTCTTACCTTTGTTGAGGTATAATTTACATGTTTTAGAATTCACATATTTTAACTGTGCAGGTTGACGAGTTTTGGCAAATACAAGCACCTGAGTAATCGCCACTATGCTAAAGATCTAGAACATTCCTTTACACCGCAACTTCCCTTACCCCATTAGTCACTCCCCCACCCTACCCCAGGCTCTCCTCCAGGCAATCACTAAACTTATTTCTGCAGCCTTAGACTAGTTTTGCCTACTCCAGAACTTCATGGAATCAAGCGTATACTCTTGTCTCTGGCCTCTGTTGTTCAGCGTGTCTCTGAGGTTCATCACGTTAGGAGTTTGTTCCTTTTCTTTGCTGACTAATATTCCATTATAAGCATATACAAGAATTTGTTTATTCATTTGCCCATTAATGAACATTTGGGTTGTTTCTCATTTGGGGACATCATGAATAAAGCAGCTTTGAACAATCTTGTACATCTGTGGAGGTGTTTTCATTTCTCTTGCGTAAATACCTGGGAGTGGATTTTCTGGGTCATTTAGTAGATTTGTATGTTTACAGAAAACTACCAAGCACTTTTCCAAAGTGGTTGTACCATTTTACAACATATGGGAGTTCAGCTTACTCCACATTCTCACCAACACTTCCTAGAGCTGTTCTTTTTCATTTCCCTCATCACTAATGATGGGGAGCATTTTTTTCACAGGCAAGCATTTCCATAGTTGTAATTCTTTGTAGCCTATGCTTTTTAAATTTACACTTAATATCACCATTCTTCTCTGTTTCCCCGTAGTCTTCATGACCATTATATTAATGGCTCCTAATCCTCTGACACGGGGATTCTCTACAATTTATTCAATCATTCCTCTATTAGACATTTAAATGATTTCCAATTTCCCACATTTCAAAGTAACACTGAAATGAACACATGAATGTCTATGTTTCCCCCATATTTTCAAAGATTTCCTTTAATCACAAAAATAAGATGATCGGGCCAAAGGCATTTTTGTGGCTTTGAGAGTGTAAAATGTGAGGCGGACATTGAGGCTGCTGTCTTTGAAGGCACAAGCTGAGCCCCTCGTTCTCATCTCTCAGCTCTGTGCTGAGGTCTTGGCATTGGGGCCCTTCCTGTGTGTGATCCTTTTGTCTGGAGGCAGGGCTAATGGCTGTTTGGTAGCCATGATTTTTTGAGTCCTGGGCAATGTGGAAAAGTTGATGCTATCATTGACACAATGCTCCAGTACAAGAGGCTCCATTCCCCCTCTAGCCAAGTTGAAATGTGGGAAAGAAGAGGTGGGGTACCTGGTCCCCTGAGAATGATCTGTGAAGATGCCCAGCCAAGTAGTGACTGGGGCCATTCACTGGCATTTCCCCGATTTCCGTACACAAAGTGTCCGACTGAAGGGGCCAGGAACATGATTTGAAGAGTGTTTAGATGCCATGCGGACTGTTTTCATTTGGATTGTATGTTTGTATGTAGGGGGTCTCTGGGAGGACTGACGCTGATGATGGGGCGGGGTATGTGGAAGGATTTGGGGGACCACACCACTTCAAAGGCAAGGGAGGAGTTGGATCAACCTTGCTATAGTACAGGTGTGAGGCTAGGCACAGGCATGGCATGGGCTTGGGCACCTAGGGAAGCATATTAATCCTATTAGGCCAGCAGAGACCCTCATCAACTCTTTCCAAGGATCAGACAGTCCCCTAAACCTAGCAAGAGCCGTATTTTATATGGTTCCAGGTCTACCTCCATATTCCTATTTCAGGAGGAATTGTCCAGGGAGATAGAAGCAAGAGGAATTTGCATAGCAAATCAGTCCCCTGTGGGTACCCCATTCAGGCCTGCCTATGTGGAAGAAAAGGCCTTTGGGCCAGGTTGCCAGGCCCCTTCTTCCCCCTGGCCTCCCCCTGAAAGTGTCATCTGAGCTCCTACATTTCCTCAAGGCACCCTTGATGACCCTCCAAAGGGCAACCAGCAGACACTTACCAGCAATTCCCAGAAATTCCTGATTGTATTAAAGCCACAGTATGTGTCTTTCCCCCTCTAAATGTAAACTTACCAAGGACAAAAACCATTCCTTATTCATGATGTCTTAGTCTGGGTCCCACCCCGAAACAGACCTTGAAAGGAGGATTCAAGGATAAGTTGTTTATTTAGAGGCAATCCCAGGAAACTCTGGCAGAGGGGTTGGGCAGTGGGCCAGGAGAGGGAGGGCAGCAAGATAGGATGTGTTATCAAGCCAGTTACCACTGTGGGCAACTGAGGCTCAGTCCTGTGGAGACCTCTGGAAGACGGCACAGAGCACGCCTCCAAGCTGCTCCACCTGAGAGGGAGGGAGCTGGGGTATTTATCCACCAACCACTAACAGTCACTGTGGAGGAGGTTCCTGGGGAGACTTTAATCCCTGAGCTCCCAGATGCACTGCCTGCAGGCACGGGGGCCTCCAGCAGCCAGAGAAAGCCCCCAAACAAAGAGACACAAGTGCTGGCATCTGGAAGTCAGGCCACCTTTGTGCACAGAAGTGGTAAAGCCAAGAAGCTGTGCAGGGCACAGACATGAGCTGTGCCTCCCCGACGTGGCTCAGCGCTGGCAATGAACAGATCCTCAATAAAGCGGGTTGGCTGAACCCAGAGGGCTCAGCTAGCTTTGGCCTCAAAGCTATATCTTCTTTTTGTTCTCCAGCAACCCCTGACTACTGCCATCAGCGGGCCGTGTTATTTTAGGATCAAACCCAGAAGACGAACACCATTACATTTTTGAGCAATACTTTTTAAAGTGCACTTCCTGGACCAGCAGCGGCAGGAGTACCTGGAAACTTGTTAGAAATGCAGATTCTTGAGTCCTACCCCAGACTTACTGAAGTCAGGAATTCTGGGGAGCGAATCTGTATTTTAACACGTCCTCCAGGTGATTCAAAATGTACCCTAAAGCTTGAAAACCACTGTTGAGACTCTAAAATGTAGGCTAGTCTCCAAGGCAAGGCCATTTGCTCTTTGGTTAGAACGCTTTCCGCTCCCGACTTCAAGCACTGGGGAAGCAACTGGCCCCTTTTGTGGGTTTTCCTTTTCTTTGGGAGGGGGGCTTATTAAATAGGAATTGTACCTAACTACCAGTCACCTGCAGAGGGAAGCAGCGCAGGCATAGGAAACGATAGAAGGTACCTTGAGAGACATCTGTGTTGGGTCTGACCAAGGAGAGAGGGTGGGGGAGATTTACATTTTCCTGTTTGTTTTCTGAGCTAATATTTAAATTCTTCTGTTTGCCTCTGAACATACCAGGTGGGCAGTGGGGGAAAAGTCATGGGTCTGCCTTGAACTTTTAAATCAATCATAGAAAATATGCAAAGGAAGAGTTAAGGGTTGGGGGACTCCCCCCCCTTGAAGTCAATTTGTGTAGGAAAAATTGAAAGAGGCACTTGGTTCACTTGCGTTGACCCAAACGAGGCGGAGTAGGGGACGCACGGCACTGGGGTCTCAGTACCCCCCCGCCCAGGCTGATAGCCTCTAAAAGGCAGCTGCTTTTCCAGCAGTACCAGCCAGAACAGCGCTCAGCTGTATCATTTCTTCAGGAGGGGCTTCCTGCGCCGATACCAGCAGTGACGGCGGGCCTTGTGGGGGACCCCAGGGGTGTGACATCACAATGTGGCCCCATTCAGGATCTCAGGACTGACTTGCCCCCGCACCTAGGATATAAGCTTACCCTCCTAGGCTGGCCTGCACTTACAAGGCCACGGCAACCGAGACAAGCTGACCTGTGGCGCTGACCTGCTGGGCACTCCTGGTGAGTATTCAGACACTCTGAGAACCATGGACAGAAACACAGCTGATGGCTGGCTGGCCGAGTGCCTCAGGGTCCCACACTCACAGCCGCAGACCCACTCTGGCGTCCAGCAGTGTGCGGGACAAGCCTGAGCCCTTCCCGGGGAAGCGGGCTCACCCGACACAGACACCCCTCTCCTGACCTTGTTGTTCGGGTTGCCATCTGCAGGAACTGATATTCTAATCACCTCCTGGGCCCAGTCTGCCACCTGCCTCAGCTCCCAGGACAAAGGTCATCTGGGTGCTTGATAGAGGCTCCGGGGCAAGGAGGCCAGGCTCTGAGATGGCGTAGCCACTAGAGAATCACTTGAGTCCACACTGGGGACAGAGGCAGCCACTGGCCCAGTGCTACCCTCACAGCAGCGTGAGCAGGTGGAGAGCCTCACCGGCCACTCGAGGGATGCCAAGACCGCCTCCCCTCGGACCATGTGCACGATGGCCTTCCTCTCGGCACACTTTGCCTTCTCTCTTGGGCTGTTTTTAAATCCAACTCCCAGTGGTGCCCAGTGTATCAAGTCTCTTCCTTCCCTCTTGGGACAGAGAGAGAGATTTGAGACCATTATGGGAAGTGGGTAGATGGGTGAGAACACCGGAAGGGCAGGCAACAGGGAAGAAGGGGTGGTGAGGGCAGGAGGCTGGCTTTTTCCCAGCTGAGTCACCTGCAGTGGCTTGAGGGTGGTCTCGGGCCCAAAGGTCTTCAGCAGCCAACAGTGGGGATGGGCACCGGGGGCACCAGGAGGCAGAGCCTGCCTCCCCCACTGCCCTGTCTGCCCATTGGCTCCCCTCATGGACCATTCGCCATCTGTAGGAACCAGCAGGTGTGCACAGGTGCAGAACAGCTCACACACAGGAGTGGTTTGTTGAGGGCCATGATTTTGAGCCCTCATTCAGAAAGGGAAGGAACAAACACTAAGCATCTACTACGTTTCAGACCCGCTATCCCTGTGATTGCTCTTAATTCCTGCCACCAGGAAGGTGAAGTAGGTATTTTCATGCTCATTTTATAGATATGGAAACCGAGAACTATGTTCTGGGTTGGGTGCCACATTTTAAGAGGGACATTAGCCTAGAATTTCTATCACTCCGTATGCAGACGAGCATATCCATAGATTAGAGTGCTCTGAAAATAGAATGGGCTCCTTTAGGAGGCAGTGAGAGTGCCTTTGGAAACATCCGGGCAAACCGGGTGCCATCCGTCAGCAGGGCTGGGACAGGATCCTTGTGATCAGTCGGGAACTGAACCAAAAGCTCTTTAAAAGCTGTTCCAAATCCCAGATTGCAGGATCTGGGTCTCAAAACCTTGTTCACCTTCCATGTTTGAACCCAAATGGGTCAGACCTTCCAGGGGGGCTGCAAACTTTGTTAGCATGGAAAACTTGGAAGGAACCATAGAGACCAGCTCCCCTAACCCGCAGGTAGGAAGCAGGCAGCCAGGCTGGTTCTGGGGGGGTGATCCAAGACCACAGAGCCAATTCCCAGCATGAATACGTGTTGAAAGAATGAATGAAGGGATGACGGTGCCAGGACTGGAACCAGTCTGAATGCTGATCAAATATCCCTTAGCCCATCTCTCTCCCTCTCCCGAAACTCTTTCCTGTGAAGATTATGATTCAGCCAACACTTACTGAGCACTGACTGTATGCCAAGTGTGTTCACCAAGATGATTTCACGTAACCTGCCCTCACCCATCAGGTGGTGTCATCATCGGCATTTCTCAGATAACGATGGCTGGGTAACTGTCCCAAGGGATAGGGGACTTGGGGAGTCGCCACGAACGATAATGACAATGCAGGTCTCGCCAACTCCAAGCAGAGCAGGACCTCCACCTGTCGCCTCCCAGCCTGTGCAGGGAAGCACTTTCTTATTTATCCTTCCCAAGGACAAACTGCTTGTGACTTGCTCAGCTGCTCAGGGGCTATTTTACCTCCTCTTCGGCCTCGTCCTGGCTGCCATTGGGCTCCCCGTGGGCCTGCCTCCTTCACCGCCTGTGCCTCTCGCCGTAACAGGACAAGTTGGAGTGACTGTTTCCACACCAACAGATGTTATGCGCCAAGGAAGAAAATATGCTAATCAAAATCAGCTTTGGCTAATTGTAGCAATTTCCCTTCTGCGCATTGCCCTGAAATAGTAGCCACGCTCTGTTCTTTTTTCACATCAGGGAGCCCCAAATTGGCAGCTTAAATGAGGTTGCAAAGAAGTCAGTTAAACAGGCCTTTTTGCTGCCAGTTACCATGGATGAAGCCGTGAACATGCTCTCTTGGTAAGACCCCAGTTCAACCATTCGGGGACTTGGCACCTTGCTGTGGATAATTCAGACCCACTGTTGAGCTGCAAGAACCTCATTTAATCCCAGGGAAAAGCAGAACCTCAAGGGACGTAATGAAGTGCCAAGCTCAAGAGCACATGGTCTGACCTTGAACCCTAGTTTACTTGTGGTTTGTTCTATAGCCAGCACCGGCCGATTGTGTTTTCCCCACTGAGGGAGAAATTTGCATCTGTGCGGTCCCATATGGTGGCCAGGAGTCATGTGTGGCTATTGAGTTCTGGAAACGTGGCTAGTGGGACTGAGGAACTGAATGATCAATTTTAATTTTAACATAAGTTTGGCTTAAATAGCCTTGTGTGGCTAGTGGTCCGGGTGGCTGCAGCCCTGCCAACTTTTGTGACTTCATCTCTTGACCTCGTTCCCCTCTCTCCACCACCCCCCCACAAGGCAGCCCCCTCCTGCTGCGTTCACCAGACAGACCTTCAGCCTATGCCTCCAACAAGCCAAGTTGTTCCCTTGGGGCTTTGGCAGCATCACCCTGCCCTCTGGTCATTTTACGGTTTGCCCCTGTCCACCATCACCACCTCAGATCAAGAGTGTTTCCTCAGAGCACCCTTCCTGACCTTGTCTGATATCATCCCCAGCACCACTCCCAACTGCTCCTGATTTCTCCGAAATTATTGTGTGTCTTAGTTCAGACTGCTATAACAGAGCGCCATCGACTGGTGGCTTATAAACAACAAGCGTATCTCACAGTTCTGGAGGCGAGAAGTCTGAGATTAGGGGCCAGCATGGACAGGTTCTGGTGAGCATCTACTTCCCAGTCATGGACAGACCTTTTCTTGTTGTCGCCTCACGTGGTGGACAGACGGTTTTCTGGGGTTCCTTTTATAAGGCCACTAATCCCATTCATGAGTGTTCCACCCTAATCACCTAATGACTAATCACCTCCAAAGGCCCGCCTCCTATTACATCACTCGAGGGGTTAGGATTTCAACAGACGAATGCTGGGGGTGGGGGGCACACACATTCCACCATGGCATTGTGTTTGGCTATTTTCCTGGCTACTGCCATCTTCCTGGACAGGAACTTCAGTCCTGCAAGAGCAGGGGTGCTAGCTCTCGTGATCACTACCCCCCGGACCTGGAACAGTGCCTGGAATAGCACCTGGCAGGTGGAAAGTGCTCAGCACAGTGTCTAGAGCGAGTGAGCACCCTGCAGGAGGCAAGACAGTCACTGCCTCAGAAGGCTTTTGCTGCAGAACCCAAAACTTAGTGGTTTAATACAGCAATGATCAATTATTTCTCCCAATGCCCTGGGTCAGAAATTTGGGTAGGGCTCAGCTCTACATGGCATCAGCGAGGGTCACTCCCGCACCCTTCTGGAACTCACATGGCCTCCAGATGGCATCTCCATGCGGTTAGTCAGACTTGATGACAGCTGGCTTCTGAGGGAGGATGCAGAGCTGCCAGGCTTCTTGAGGGCCAAGCACAGTCCTGGCCCCACCACTTCACCACATTCTGTTGGTCCAGGCAAGTCCTGGGCAAGCCCAGATAAAGGGGGTGGGGGGGGATGCCCACCTCCCAGTGGGCGGGGCATACAGGAAGGAAGGAACTGGTGGTGGCCATCTTTGCTTGCTACCACAGTCACTACCGATAACCCAATAGTGGTGCTTCTCAAACTGGATTGTGCACATGCACCATTTGACCCCTTGTTAAAATGGAGATCCTGATATAGTAAGTCTGCAGTGTGGCCTGAGATTCTGCATTCTGAACAAGCTCCCAGGAGATGCCAAGCCTTGGGTCCATGACCATCAGAACCACCAGCAAGGCTGTATTAGAGTGCATCCTGTCAGGGCTTGCTTATGTTTAGGTTTGGCCCCGGACACAACCACTGGTGCATCATTCCCCTGGGTTAAGCATTGCCCATTACCACCAGAGTCCATGTGATCAGTCCCTTCTCCCCTGGTCTCCAGGTTTGTGCCCACAAGAACCATCCCACTCCATCTCCCAGATGCTTCCCACACTTTGCTTCACCAAGCTGCACAGCTCCTTCCTCCTTTTCTCTAATATTGGATTCCCACCACACCTCTTGTAAAATTGGTGGGGTGGGGCTTTTTCAGTTACAGGCTAGAATCAAACTTAAAATAGTTTAATGGAAAAGGATTGATGGGCATGCCATGGCTTCAGGAATGGCTGGATCCAGCCCCTCAGTGATGTCAGAAAATTGTCACCATCATCAGCTCTGCCTCCCCCTAGAGATCTCTCTGGCAGGCTCTCCCAAAATGAAGGAAGAGATGACCCCTGCTTTGCAACCACACCAGGAAGAAGACACCATTTATTTCCTAATCTTTCCAGCAAAAGTACCAGAGTTCTCTCTGCTTGGTCCCACTGGAGTCCCATGTCCTCAATGAACCAATCATGGCGGCCAGGAGGATGTGTTACCTCAACAGCCAGGCCTTGGTCATAGGTATGCTCTTGGAGCCAGGGAGTGAGGCCAGCTCCACCCAGGCCACACGGAATGGGGTCAGGAAAGGTGCAAAAATCAGAAAGGAGAGAGAGCTCTTGAGAAGCCAAGAACTCCCCACAGTTCACCATGAGAACAGATGTTCTGTGATGGCTGGGGAAGCAGAGGGCAGGGGCCTTATCGATGTCAGGGAGCCCACAGCCAACCAGGCCTCTTGGCCCCTAGCACTGACTCAGAGGGGCTGAGATCTTTAGTACCAGAAAAGACTTGAAAATTAGCCAAGGCATGTTCCACAGAACACTGGCCCAAGGGATGTTAATTGATGTTACTTAAAAAGCTGTGTGGTCCAGGAAGCTTAGGAGTGGATTAGGCCAAGAAGGCAGTTGCCTTGTTGCACAGGGCTTGTCAGGGACCTTGAGTAAGCTGGAGTAAACTGAATCCTCAAGAGTAAGGGGAAGATGAAGGCTATTGTTCTTTTGAGCACACTTTGGAAAATTATCAACCTAACTCCACCTCACCCATTTTATAGATGAATCAACTGAGGCTGAGAAAGGGAACGTGATTGGGGCAAGTCAGTGTAACTCGTTAGTATGGAGCTTCTCCCCTGCTGCTATGATGTTGACAAATCTGATGCTACATTAGAAGAGTTGCCTTGTAGCTCAGGGCGGCCTGTGCCCCAAGAGCTGGTTGTTTTCCTTCCCCCCTGAAGAGTGTTTTCCTCTCCCTCAGACATCCCCTGCAATGACCCTTAGGCTTCCGTGGCATGGCCCCTGTGAGGGGCTCCAGGCTCCCCGAGTGTTGACCCCTGCCTGGGACCTGCCCCTCGCCACTGCCAGCCTAACGGGAACCACTGACCAGGCAGGAAGCCCTGTGGGTCTGGACTTAGAAAAACAGAGCCACCCGCCCAGCAAGATGGCAGCATTCTGAGGTTGAAGAGGTTCCAAGGTTGGCCAGACGTGGAAGAGTAGCAACAGCCAGGGCACTGGGAGTGCCAGACAGGAGGGGCCTGGGGGAGATCAGGTTCCTGGGGCCAGGCATGCACCTTAAATCCAGACAGAGATTGTGCGTCAGGGCCGCGGCGTGAGGTGGTGGTTATCACAACAGCCTCTTTGAGGACTTCTCTGGTGCGAGCACTTCATATGTGGTGCTTCTAAGCCACTCAATGGCCCACATTTACAAACAATAGAAAGTGGCCATTGGTCAGTTGGCATAACTCACAAGTATTAGCTCGACATGAAGGACTCAACTCCTCTCCTTGCCAAGGACACAGTTGTGGATGTGTTATTAACCTTGTTAAGCTTCAGTTTTCTTACCTGTTAAATGGGGCTAAAATGAGCTCCTGCCTCACAGCTTTGTTATGAGGATTTTACATATATATATATATATATATATATATATATGTATATTTGTATGTTTCGAGGCTTCAATGTGCTTCCATAGTAAGGACTTCTTAAGTGATGGTGGTAATGGAGAGGTGGGCTCAGGTCCAGGTTCCCGGCTAGTCAGGGGCAAAGCCAAGATCAAACACAGGTCCAGCCAATGCCCTGGCTTGGCTCTTTTCTGCCCCTGCAACTCAGAGAAGCAGCACTGAGCAGACAGCAATAGCTCAGAGCCCAGGGAGTGCAAAGGGCTTTTTCAGGTCTTCCTCTGTATGAGAGGGAGATGGCATCTGTGTCTCTTTGGTCACTTCCAGGTGACTCTATCCAAAGACCAGGTGGAGAAGTCGATGTCAAGAACAGAGCCAGCACCAAGCATGACTTGGGTAGGCACCTGCCATCAGCCGTCAAGGCCCAGAAGGGAAGAGATTGGGGACCACACCCTAGTATTTTCAGCCAGGAGACTGGAAACCATGTCTCCACCAGTGGATGCTTTTCTTCCCCATTAATTGAGATATAATTGACACATACTATTATATTAGTTTCAGGTATATAACATAATGACTTAATATTTGTATATATTGCAAAATATATAGTCTAGTTACCAACCAATACCATATATAGTTACAAATTTTTAAGAACTTCTAAGATCTACTCTAAGCAACTTTCAAATATACACTTTTATTGACTATGGTCGCTATGCTATACGTTATATCCCTGTGACTTATTTATTTTATAATGGTAAGTTTGTGCCTTTTGACTCTCTTCTCCCATTTTACCCACCCCCACCCCCCACCTCTGGCAACGACCAATCTGTTCTCTGTATCTATGAGTTCAGTTTGTTTTTATTTGTTTTTTTGTGTTTTAGATTCCACATATAAGTGAAATCATATGGTATTTGTCTTTCTCTGACTTATTTAACTTAGCATAATGCCCTCGTTTCATTTGTGTTATTGCAAATGGCAAGATCTCCTTCTTTCTTATGGCTGAATAATACTCCATTTTATGTATATACCACATTTTCCCTATCCATTCTTCCATCAGTAGACACTTAGGTTGTTTCTATGTTTTGGCTCTTGTAAATAATGGAGGTACAGATATCTTTTCGAATTAGTGTTTTCGTTTTCTTTAGATAAACAGCCAGAAGTGAAATTGCTAGGTCATGTGGTAGATCTATTTTTAATTTTTTGAGGAACCTCCATACTGTTTTCCACAGTGGCTGCATCAGTTTGCATTCCTATCAACAGTGCACAAGGGTTCCCTTTTTTCCACATCCTTGTCAATACCTGTTATTTCCAGTCTTTTTGATACTGGCCATTCTAACAGGTGTGAGGTGATATCTTATTGTGGTTTTGATTTGCATTTTCCTGATGACTGAACATCAGCAGATGCCTTTGAGATGAAAATCCCAGTGGGGACCTTTGGGAAGATGCTGGGAGTAGTCAGTGTCTGGCCACCAAGTGGGAAGATGGGAAGCGGAGACAGGAATGCTGGTTGTCTGTTTGTAGATGACCTTCATGGGGAAAATTAGAACATGTCCCCAGGAAACCACGTCCAAGTTTAAAGATGAGAAACACTCACCCAAGATGAAGGTTTTATATGAGTTGAAACTTGAAGACAAAGTTTCCTAACCTGGGGTCCCTGGTCCACAGACTTCTGAAATTTGATGTCAAATTACATTTATGTGTGTGAGCTGGACATTTTTCTGGAAGGAAAGTCTATAGCAGGAGAGGCAAACTGGTGGAATGGCTTTGTTTGGTTGGGTCCACATCGTGTTACAGATATTTGAATTATTGTCTAACATTTTAAAAATGGGAGCTTGCACATAAAAATCTAGATTCTTTTGAAATAACTCACCATATCTGGTCACCTGGGACCCACATTCCTATGAGGGGACTACCTCCTTTCGTGGGGTGTGGTACAGCACTCAGCCACAGCCCACACCTTTTGTGACCTCCCTGATGAATGCCAAATGTGAGGCCTTGTTTATCTTTGCCCTCGCACTGTTTTTCCTCACTAATTTATTTTTTTCACTTGCCTGGACCCTTTGGATTTATGTTTGCTACCCCTTGTCTGAACTTCTAATAAATGCTCAAAAGGGTGTCTGATTTCAAAAGGGTCATTGAAACTAAGGTCCACTGCAGCCTAAACTCTTCCCTGACGATCCAGGGTTGAGACTGATCCTTAGTAGAGAGAAGAATTGCCCTGCCCAGACCAGGGAACTCAGTCTCTTCCCCCTAAGGAATGTGGTTATGCTCCATGTCCATGAGTGTGTTTACAAACGGGCAGGCTTATCTTTTGATGGCTACAAAACACCAAAAGCTCTCTAGAAATGACTGAAACTCCTTTGTGTAATCTCTGCAAAAGTCCTGTTTGCAATACAAATAGTTCATTATCTGCTCACATAAATAATGCAATAAATGAAATCAATGGCAATCTTTGGGAAATACTTTCTTTATGGCCTTGAGAACCTGGCTTTGAGTGGAAACAAATCAGAAAGAGAAGAACACAACTCTGGCTGAGGCGCCCTCTCTGAAGCCAGAGCCAAGAAGGCCCTAGTGATTTTTTTTGGAAGGAGTCTTAAGTAGGTCTTTGCACTTGGGAAAATTGGGTAAGTCATGAGGACCAATTTCAGAACTAAAACACACACAGCATAGACACATACCCTCACAAGCAGAGATAGGCAGAATGGGAGGGGTCCTTAGAAGGTACTGGAACTGCTCTGCCAAGGACCAGCAGGCAAGGGCAGGTACATAAAATGTAGCAAAAGGAATAAGGGAAAGTTGAATCTGGGACTCAGCACTCCATCTGCCAAAGAACAAGCAGAAGACACATAGCGTGGTGACCTGACTTATCTTAGGATGGAATCAACACAGTGCTTACAACACTGCACATTTGCACAATTCCACCTAGACCATGAGATGTCCCCTTGCTGGCCGATGGCCAGCTGCCCCAGTTTGCATTTGCACCCAAGTAAAGGAATTCAGTCCAGAGCTGGAAGGAGAGAAAATGATTGCCCAGAAATGCAGCAGAAGCCTCTCCTGATGACTCAGTGCTTGGGAACGCAGATATCACTCTGAGGCTCACTTGGGCTTGAGGTCCGGCAATGCCTTGAGTCAGTTAACATATCTTATCTGTAAAATGGGGATCATCACAGAACCCACCTCCTCGCATTCGGGGCAGGTTAAATGAAGTCATACTTGGGAAAGAGCTTCACACGGTGCCTTGGGGAGCCTGAGGAGGCAGTGATTGCTCTCTTAGGCTGGCTTTCGCAGTCACCAACCCTGAGAATTGAATTTCCGTGCAAGCAGGTTAATTTGTGAGGGATCCAGATCATACAAGTAGGAGGGCGAGGAGGCAAAACAGGAAGGGAGGGTGGCCACTAACCGTTCACATGCAGGTTGCCACCAAGGGCCTTTGGGATTCGATCCCTCTGGGGATATCTGGGAACTGTCCCACCTGAGCCACACCAGCACTGGGCATTTATCCACCTACTGTAACCCATCAGCTGCCGGGAGAGCCATGGGTGCTGGCTGAGGGAACCGTGAGCCCCTCGAGGATGTGGGCAGGCGGGGACAGCACCTGCTAACCTTGCTGTGGTTGCTCTTCTGATTTCCATCCTGGAGAGGGAAGAGCATGGGCTTTGGAGCCACCCGGACCTAAGCTTACACCCCAACATTGCCTTTTACTAGATATGTGATCCTTGTTGCCCCTCTGGGCCTCAGTTTCTCCATCTCTCAAAATAGTGCTGCCACATGAATTTTGAGGACTATGTGGGACCATGACCAGACAGAGGCCGGCAACATCATAGGTGCTCAACAAACATGAGCCCCCTTTGGTTCCATTTCTCCCACTTGCCCGCAACCCAGGCGTGAACCCTGCTGGTACCAGATGTTCTTTCCAGATGAGCAGCGGCACCCTGACATCCGAACTAGTGTTTGCCTCAGAGGCGACTTCTGAGTGACATGTGGTCCTACAGCAATTCTCTCCCTAGCCAGGCATTATTGTGCTGTGTCCCCTTCAGCTACGAGCTTGGTGAGTTTGCGGCTTTCATCAGATCCAGAGAGGGAGGGAAATCCCAACAGGATTAATTTCTGACTCGCATGGCTCACCTGGGAGCCCAGGGTTGGGAGTGTGGGCTGAAATTTAGGGGCTTCTGCGGAGTCAGGGGTGGAGGAGATAGCTGCTGGAAAAAATGCAGGATGCCCAGTTAAATTTGAATTTCAGATAATCAGCAAATAACTTTTTTGGGATGTCTGTCTTATGAAATATTTCGATCATACTCATGCTAAAATTTATTGATTGTTTATCTGAAATTCAAACGTAACTGGGCATTTTGTAGTTTGTATTTTTATCTCTAAATCTGGCCACCCGAGTCTGGGGGAGCAGGGAAACAGGAGAGCAGGGGCTGAGTAAGGCTGCGGTGCCGGCTGGAACCAGCTTCTGCCTGACCCCATGAGCATTCTGGAACAGGATTGGTGCCAGAGAGTTGGTCCTACCTTGAGACAAAAGGATGGAGCAGAGGGTTTCAACACTGTGGTTAGAGGTCTCTGGCCTCCCTCAGGCAAGGCCTGGGCCTTCTAACCTCCCAGGTGTCTCCCCGTGTGGTAGCTTCCATTGCTGAGATACTGCTCTGGGGGGGAGCCATCCCCAGGAGCATTTAGCAGCTGCACAAGCCGTTGGGGGATGGGTGCATCAGCTGGTCGGGACCTCCTCATCTGTTTTTTCAGTTGCAAATTTTTTTTAATTTTAGTTTATTTTTTTATTCCTTTTTTTAAGATTTTATTTATTTATTTGTCAGAAAGAGAGAGAGAGAGCACAAGCAGGGGGAGTGGCAGGCAGAGGGAGAGTCAGGCTCCCTGCAAGGAGCCCGATGCGGGGCTCAATCCCAGGACCCTGAGATCATGACCCGAGCCAAAGGCAGATGCTTAACCGAATGAGCCACCCAGGTGTCCCTCAGTTGTAAATTTTAAAGAGTCTCTGTTGCAAAGTGTGTCTCCTTAGGGACCACTCTGCCCCTTCCTGACTTCCCTAAGGAGCTTTGTGGCTGTGGAGGTGGGGAGGGGAGAGGTGCAGGTGGGTCCTGATGGCAGTGAGTGCACAGGACTTTGAATACTCACGGAATCTGCAGGACAATAGCCGGATCCTGTGGCATGAGGCTGCTCTGGTCCACACAGATGATTAGCCCCATCTGGACTTTTAGGGCTATCTTGGCAGCCTCTTCAGGAGTCTGTGGCTTGGGCCTTTGCCTTGGTTGGAAGATTCCCACTCACGGGGCCTCTTCGTTCTGACTCGTGGCTTCAGCTCACCCATCAGCCCATCTTCTGGCCCGTGCTCAGACTCCTCTATCTAGCCACTGTTCACAGTGCCGCAGCACTGCCACAAAGGTTTAGGAAGTGCCTCTTCCTGTAATCTCGTGGTAAGCCCAAGGAAGCAGGCCACTGCGTCTCACGCACCATTCTCCCAGTCTAGCCGGCATTCCGGACATTGCCCTCTGGAATCTAGCAAGTCTGCTCATTTGGGGATTTTTGTCCCAGAGAGGGAAGGTCAAGTCCCCTGCCCCTATGACCCACTTCACAGACATTGTCTTCTCTGGATAATGAAGCAAGCTTTTTCCATTATCCGTGGGACAGATGAGATAGACTCTCCCTTTGTTTTTCATTTCTCTGGGGGAAATCCTCCTCTTTCCCAAGACGATATTGCTTTCTTGCTCTCGCTAGGGCTATAACAGCAGAGAGAGGCAGAATCAAACAGCTCTACCCGTGAGGGAATGTAAATCAAGGGGTTTAAAAATATACAATATAGAACACCCATATTCATAGCAGAATTACCCACAACAGCCAAGAGGCAGAAGCAACCCAATTGTCCATCAATGAATGAATGATGATAAAATTTGGTATATACCCACAATGGAATATTTTTCAGCCTTAAAAGGAAAATTCTGACACATGATACAAAGTGGATGAACCTTGAGGACATTATGCTAAGTGAGATAAGCCAGTCACAAATAGACAAATGCTGTCTGATTCCACTTATATGAGGTACCTAGAGTAGTCAAATTCATAGAGACAGAAAGTAGAATGATGGTTGCCAGGGGCTGGGGGAGTGAGGAATGGGAGGTTAGTGTTTAATGGGTATGAAAAAGTTCTGAATATTGCTGGCACAACTATATGAGTATACTTAATGCTATGAAATATACACTTAAAAATTAGTGAGAAGGTAAACTTTGTGTGATGGGTATTTTACCACACTGAAAAATAAAAATAAGTGAAAAAAAATTTTGTTAGAAATGCAGATGCCTTGTCCAGGGAGGGGAACTAAAACCCTCATACATTCCTTAGATGACTTATTTCATTAGCTCAGCGCCTGGTCTTTTACAGAGAATGGAGCCCCAGAGGAGAGGAAATGTTTTCATGAAGAAAAGATGCAAGCCCCAATAGTCCCAGTTAGAACCACTATGCAGACAGAGGATATCCAGCACAGATAGGAGAAAGGGGACAATTTTATTTGGGGAGAGAGGATTAGTGACAGGGATGGAGCCTTAGTGACATGGACAAGAAAGGTAGAGTGTGGGTAAGCTGGGGAGACAAGCATCTTCTACAGGAGACTGTTGCAGGCACAGTGATCTTAATGTCAGTCTATAAAACCTGATTCAAAAGTGCTGGAGCTAGAAGTTTTGGAAAACTCAGATTTTTTTTGAATTTTAGAAAGGCAATATGGTGCCTATTCTGTGTCTTATAGAACATTCCTGGTGGAGTCTGGCTCAGTACACTGTAAAAAAGCCCATTAATATTCCTGTGGTGAAATGTATAAATATTCACACTAAGTGGGATAATGAAGACTATAAATAGTTTTGTGTTGGTCTAGGCCAGGTTTTGCTGCCAAATAAGTTTTTAAAAAATCTTTTGGTTTTCAGAGCTTTTTGGACCTGACAATGGTAGAATAGGGACTATGACCCTGTGTGAATTTTGTATCATCTAAAGACTGTAAGTTAACAAAGACACACAATGTTGGGAGGGACCAAAACAATGAGGTCCAGCTAATTCAACATTCTGATTTTATACACACGAAATGGAAGTGATTTGCCCAACGTCATACTGCTGGTCATAGGCAGAGCAGACTCAGGTCTCCTACCCCCAATCCGGCACACCCCAGAGTGCTCTAGTAGACCCACACTGACCTTTGGAGTCTGGAATTCATGAAGACATTCCTCCCTCTCCTTTATGGTTCCCTAAAGATGTGACTTGCTGCCTGTGGGAACATCCTGGTCATCACTGAGGTTTTCTCTGACGGGAACCTGCAGAAGCCTTTGTCCTATAGGTTCATAGACTTCACTCAAGGTCTTGTAAGAGACAATGCTCAGTAAAGTTCTGAGAAATCGTTGTATTTATTTGGCTACTCATCACAGGCATCAGGAGAAAGCTTTACAATTAAAAGTTCATGTGTAAGACAGCCACCAAGGAATAGAGGAATCTTGTTTGCCATTGTAGAATTGGAATTCAGGGCAAGGAAGGGAAATATTCCTTTTATTTGTGAATGATGAGCATTAATGGTCATTGAAAAATGATTTTTTCCATCCCTGTTGCCTGCCCATGGGACTAATCCTGCCACAGGCCTCTAGGTGGAATGAAGATGCTTTTGTGCCTTGCATTGTGCTTGGTGCATAGAAGGCATACGACAAACACTTGATGAATGAATGAGTGAATGAGTGAATGAATATGGGGTGGTGGATTAGTTAGGGCTCTTTGTTACAGATTGTACAATCCCAATTTAAACTGAATTAAACAAAAGTGGGAAATATTGCCTGATACAATTGAAAAATTCAAGGGTAGGTGCCTTCAGGCATGGCTAGATCCAGGACTGCAAGTGAGTCCTGGGAATGTCTCTTTCCTTCTCACAGATCTGCTTTCCTACATGTTGCTTCCTTCTCAGGTATGTTCTCAGGGACAGGTGATGACAGAGATGGTCACCAGTAGTTCTGCACTCACATCCTGCCAGCTGAGCTTGGCCTGGGCTAGGGAACACACCACAACCCATTTCTGAACCATTGCTGTGGCCAAAATGATATACTAGTTCCATTGGCCAGGCCTTAACATGGTTGCCCCCTGGAGCCAGGGGGTTGGGAAGATAGAGATTGAAGTTTGGGGAAGAGTGAGTCCCCAAAGGGAAGTAGAGGTGCTGGCCCCAGAAGTAGAGAGAGCCAGTGCTGAGCACTGGTAGACAACAGGCAACCCTCACAGGGATGGATGCCAAAGGGTCTTTCCATGGTATGCAAAGGACAGACAGGCTCATGTTTTAGAAGACAGTACTCACTCATCATCAGGGAAATACAAATCAAAACTACATGAGGTACCACCTCACACCTGTCAGAATGGCTAAAATTAATAAGACAGAAAACAACAGATATTGGCGAGGATGCAGAGAAAGGGGAATCCTCTTATGCTGTTGGTGGGAATGCAAACTGGTGCAACCACTCTGGAGAACAGTTTGGAGGTTCCTCAAAAAGTTAAAAATAGAATTATCCTACGACCCAGCAATTTCACTACTAGGTATTTACCCAAAGGATACAAAAATAGAGATTCATTGGGATACACGCACCCCTATGTCTTACTGGCCTCCACACACTGGAGGCCAAACTATGGAAAGAGCCCAAATGTCCATTGACTGATGAATGGATAAAGAAAGTGTGGTGGTGGTGGTGGTGGTGGTGGTGGTGGTGGTGGTGTGTGTGTGTGTATATATACATATGTAATGGAATATTACTCAGTCATAAAAAAGAATGAAATCCTGCCATTTGCAACAACATAGATCTAGAGAGTATAATGCTAAGTGAAATAAATTGGTCAGAGAAAGACAAACACCATATGGTTTCACTCATATGTGGAATTTAAGAAACAAAACAGATGAAAAAAGGGGAGAAAGAGAGAGGCAAACTGTAAAATAGACTTGAAGATTGCTGGAGGGGAGGTGGGCAGGGGATAGGCTAGAAAGGTGATTGGCATTAAGGAGGGCATTTGTTGTGATGAGCACTGGGTGTTGTATGTAAATGATAAATCACTAAGTACTACACCTGAAACTAATATTACACTGTATATTAACTAACTGGAATTTAAATAAAAACTTGAAACCAAAAAAAAAAAAAAAAAAGAAGAAGAAGAAGAAGAAGAAGATAGTGCTTAGAAGCAACAGAAATCAACTTGACAGTATAACCATAGAGATTTGCGAAATCATGGTGCGATACAATCCCAATGAATTGGCTCACCTGCAGTGATGCTTACTCTCTTCCAGACAGTGTACTGCACGTTTGACATTCAGTTAACTCATCTGATCTGCACAACCACCCTGTGGGTGGGTGACATTCATTACGCCCACTGTACAGATGAGGAAACGGAGTCTTTGGTTCAGAAATCCTCTCAAGGTCTCCCAGCTAGTAAGTGAAGGACAGATATTTGCATCCATTTATCTCTGACTCCCTAGCTTGGGCATTTCTTCTGCCCATCTGCACTGCCCTCAGATCTGCTTCTCTCCATGTTGCTTCCTTCTCAGGCAGGCTCTCCATACATCCTGGCAAAGATGGCCGCCAGCAGGCATAGAGCCCACCAGCTGAGCAATCCTCACAGAGAAAGCCATTCACAGGTGCGCCAGGATGTGGCCTGAGAAGGTGAAATGTGGCCACGGGACACTGTGGTGAGCATGGTAGGCCCTGGAAAGTAATTCCTGAGTTGACTGTACAAAGTGGAGCCCTATGCCTTGGGGCCATGAGCTTCCATCCAAAAAGGGAGGCAACCTTACAGTGTCTCCTCAGACCTTTAACAGCTTAAGGGGGAGAGAGCTCCTCAGAGTCAGACCTCAGTGTCATAGGAACATTACCACCTTTCTTTTTATTCTTTATCTAGGAATGACTGGGAGGGAGAGGCAGACCGGGTCATTTGAAGGGAGAAGAGATAGTTTTGAGGAGCGGGGCAGAGGTGTATAGGGCCAGGAATGGTATCTGACAGACAGCATTCCTTTGGATCCTAAGGGGTGAGAAATGCGTACTGTCCTCATTCCCTCCTGGTCCAACTCCATTGTCCCGCCATCCGCACACTGGAGGCAAGGGCCTCTGTAGGGACAATCCTGAGATTATTCTCATCCTCATTCTCTTGCTTTCCCTTGGTGCTACAAGGCTGCAGAGTTTTTGAGACCATAGGGAGGGACCCTGAATTTTTCCATAAATCTGCTTAGTTTAGGAACTATTTTTATTCTCCATATCTTTGAGGCTTTGAGCACATAATAAAGCAGCATAATTTAAAAAGTGTGTGAGTACTCTGAGCACATAAATTTAAGTTTTAAAGTAAAAGTAGAAAGAAAATGAGGGCATTGAGCGGAAGAAGTAAATATGATAACTAGGAAGGGAGAGAGATTTTATCCATGCTAATTTCTAAATGTGGCCAGTAGGTTTAGTTCAAAGCTTCCCAGTAGGCTGAGTAAAAAGAGAAATATGTTTACAAATTCCTTTCCTCATAAACACAGAAATACACCAATTTTGAAAGGTATACTTTTTTCTTCACATAAAAAAGATTCACCATGGGGGGCATTTTCTAGAACAAAATGTGGGCAGCAGCCCCCTCAACAATGTGACCACCTATGCAGATTTCTGTCCTGTACCCCTTCAATAAAAGGGGAGAGCAAAACATGAAGCTTAAGTAATATCAACATCACAGTTCCTGGAGTAGGCAGTACTACATATGCCCAAATATAAAGCAAACAGGAAAATAAAAGAACCTCTCATTTGCTCAATTAGAAGACCCCTCCGAAAATGCTTTTTTGGGCCATTTGAATGTATAAACTCTTAGGGATATAGATAAAATAGTTTGCTTGTACCTTTTCATTTCATAATTTAATTATACACATTTAAAATCATGTATTAGGCAAAGTAATACATTTAGAAATATTACACTTTTCCATTTAGATTTCAGGGAAACTATAGTATTCTAGCTATGTTCTTGTATGGTCCATACCAGTGTCTCATCATTGGGCCATCATTGGGTCAGCTCTAGAGTCATCTTACTTGGGCTCCAGAGACTAATGACTTCACTTTCAGCTAATGGTTGTTGAGAGATGTTACTTTTTAAACTTGTGTACAATGTCCCCACTGGAAATCTTATCCCAAGCCCCAAATACCCATTTGTATGGCATTAGAGCAGCGTCCCCACCCCACTCCATTTATTTGATGGGGCGCGTTTGGGATTGCGTCTTCACAAAGACTTATTGTATAGATTTTTAAATGATCTTTAAAGGATGTCAAACATTTGCAACTAGAAGGTCATTCCTTTGGGAGTCGTGATTAAATTCCATTGACCCTTTACTCCTTATTTAAACAGGTGAGTGACTTCTCTTAGCCTCTAAAACCAGACTTGGTTGAAGTCCTTTCCTGCCAATGTATCCTCCCCAAACAGTACTTTGTGGTTCGAAACGATGTAATTAATAGAACGCCCTGTAACCCAAGACTCTTTTATGGGACAGGAGTATGTCAAGGCATTTGTGGTAGTTTTGTCATGTGATGGCTGAGTGCTTGATCTGACCGTAACATAGCCCACCCTGAAACCCACCCTGGAAATGCCCCCATCACTTAGAAAGAGTGCTCCCCTGGGAAACAGAGTCAACCCTGTTTTGCTAAGCATAGGATCTTGAGCAGGTCACTTAAATTCTGAGGCCTTGGTTTTCTTACAGGTGAAATGAGGGGTGTAGGCTGGATCAGACAGGGGTTTGAGGGGGTCATAAAGGGAACCATAGGGACAGCTCCATATATATCCCAGGGTGGCTCTGGTGCCCTCCCCTCATTGGCAAGTCAACAGAGTTATTCTGCTTTGATCTATTTTATATAAAGGGATTCCAGGTAAAATTTCCTTTGAAGTAAAGATCCCTTTTTTTAATTAAAAAAAAAAAGGAGTAGGCCATTATAGAGGCCTGTCTGCTCTGAATTCTCTGACTTCAAAGCCATCAGGGGTCATAGTTAAATCTTCCTGCTGATGGCTAATGAGGATATGATGTGCCTGGGGAAGGGGGGACAGACACTGCCTGCTAGTTGGTGAGCATAAGCCGTCTGGATACACAGACATAGACAACCCACTATAACATCCCACTTAGCTGGGACCTAGAAAACCTGCTCATAATTTTATGAGAAGCAAATGACAAGGAAACAGTGGTTCTCAAACTTGGCAGCATATTGGAATCACCTGGGAGTTTTTGAAAATTCCGATGTCTGTGCCACACCCCATGCTAATTAAGTCAAATGCTAGAGGAGGGACCCAAGCTTTGGTTATTTGTGTCTCCCAGCGTGAGTCTAATGTGTGGTAAAGTTTAAGAATATACAGCATTGGTACAGTCACTATGGAAAACTGTATGGTGGTTCCTCCAAAAATTAAACATGGGATTACCATATAGTCCAGTGATTCCACTCAATCCAAAAGAATTAAAAGCAGAATCTTGAAGAGATATTTGCACACCCGTGTTTATAGCAACATTACTCACAATAGCCAAAAGGTAGAAGCAAGCCAAGTGTCCACTGTTGGTGAGTGAATAAAGAAGATATGATATATACATACAGTGGAATATTATTCATTCTTAAAAAGGAAGGAGATTCTGACCCATGATACAACATGGTTGAACCTTGAAGACATTAGGCTGAGTGAAATAAGCCAGTCCCAAAAAAGACAAATACTTACGATTCTCCTTAAATGAGGAATCTGGAGTAGTCAAATTCATAGAGACAGAAAACAGAGTGGTGGTTGGCAGGGGCTGGGGGGAGGTGACGGTGGAGAGTTGCTATTTAATGAGTTTGGAGTTTCAGTTTTGTGAGATGAAAAGAGTTCTGGAGGTTGGTTGCACAACAATGTGAATATACTTAACACTACCTAATTGGACACTTAAGAATGGTTAAGATGGTAAATTTTATGCTATGTAAATTTTGCCACCATTAAATATAAAAAGAAAAGGTGGCATTATGTAATGCCTTGCTACTCCAAGTGTGATCTGTGAGCTCCCAGCATGGGCATCTTCTTAGGAGCTGGTTAGGAATGCAGCACCTTCCTGCATCAGAACCCACATTTTTAAACAAGACCCCCCCCTCAGGTGGTCCATGTGCACATTAAACTTTGAGAAGTGCTAGTTGTGATGGACTGAACATTTGACCAGGTTGGAAGACATGGTGGACTCAGTCATTCACTACCCAGCATCCACCTCCTTTCCCTACTTCCTCCAGAACCTGGCATTCTCTGAGAGGCCATATGTCCAGCGGGCTGACCTCATCCGCATCCCCATGCAGACCACTCCCCTGGCCAGTGACTGGTTTCCGGGTGGGCATGCTGCCTGGTTCCGGCCAATGCAACCAAGGCAAGTTCTACTGAAGAGGTTCTGGGAACACCCGAGAAGAAATGGCCTGTCCTTCCTTTGGAAGTTTTCATGTCTGGACGGGACCCAAGCAAATTTTGTATGCATCTTGGGACCTTGGACGCAGCTGGCCTGGTTCTTGACACACATGGATGGACATACGCGCACACACACACACCCACACACAGACGCTGACTGACAAGATCCTGGGGTCCACCTCACCGATGGATTTCTGATTATGTGAGATTAGAAAAGTATTTTTTAAGACCATTTGAGTCAGGTTTTCTGTTACTTTTAGCCAAGGGTTTCTCAGCCTTGAACCTATCAACATGTGGGGCCGGGTAATTCTTTGTTGTGAGAGGGCTGTTGTGTGCATTACAGGACATTAGGCAGCAACCCTGACCTCTACCCTTAGATGCCAATAGCTCTCCTCCCTCAGTTTTGACAACCCAAAGTGTCTCCAGACAGTTTGCCAATTTGGGGTTCGGTGGAACGGGGGGTACAATTTGCCCCCAGTTGAGAACCACTGCCTCAGACAAAGGCATCCTAATGAATGTGAAGGCTTCTATTCAGTGGATCCTCAGAAGGATAAAAATTCCTGCTGCCTATGCTCCGGAGTGTTCCAAGGATCAAAGTGAGATCAGGTGTGTGAGAAAAGCAAATACACACAAGGTGTTGCTAATCATTACCTGTCTTTGATGCTGCTGCTGCATTGATAGCAATGTTGTAGTTTCCATTTATTCATTTAATGGGCAGAGATGTTTAACTTAACAGATGGCCAACGTGGATAGTGAATGGAATTTTCCCCAACAAAGCTGGTGAAAGAGCTCTGGGGCTCTTCCTCCTGCTCAGAAACCCTGATCTCCTACAGCCCGGCCTGGAGCTGGACCCCCAATCCCGACTCCTTGTCGCAGGAGGTGATGGGGGCTGCAGAGCTCACCCTTCAGCGTATTTTCACAGATTAAGAGAGATCTTCATATTTAGCTGCTGGAGAGATGGAGACCCCTCCCCCATAATAATATTCACAGCTCACACAACTGTGTATTTGAGACCCGCAGTATTGGGGCCCCTGGACAACCAGTCTTGCCTTGTGCTCCCCTTCCTCAAACCAGCTGACACATCAAGGTCTCTTAGACGCCTCCTAACTCCTACAATCAGTGCCTTCAGATTCATCACTTCTTGGAGAGTTTGTGTCCCTAAGTGTCACAGAATGTCTCCTGGGGCAGGAAGCCTTATGAGGGGAGCTAGACTCTAGGTGTGGAGAATTGGGAGCATGGGAACAGGTGAGGGGACCAGCGCTGGAGATATCTGAAAGCAATGGATGGATCAGTCACTTCCGTCACCAAGTGCTTGCCCTTTGCCTGCCTGGGGCTGGGGTGGGAAGCAAAGGGTGTTAGGAGGCAGCTGTGGCCCTCACAATCTACTGGGGGAATATATGGTGGACATTGGGTTGCTCTTCTGACCTTGTCCCATATCATGGTATGGAGTAACTACCCCCACTAACATGGCAAGTACCCTGACTTTGTGCCGCATCCTCACCCATGCAGCCTGGGTGCTCTGTAGGTCACTGACTTGCCTTCTGAACCAGAGGTAGGACACATATCTGGGCTTGACATATGATGATTTGGACTGGAGAAGACATTCCTTGGCAGCTTCTAGGGAAAAACAGTTTTCCTTTGAGGGAGGGGGACGCACCTTGCAAAAGTGATGCCAGGTCTGGCCACAGCCCAGTTATTTCCACGAAAGAGTCAAGCTGAGGATTGAGCCCATATATAAAGGAAGGCCAAGCCAAGAGAGTTGCAGGGAACTCAAGCCAGAGCCTTCCTCAAGTATGTGATCCACCTCCGGACTTCTTGGTGGCAGATGTTAATAAGACCTTCTTACTATGTAAGCCAGTTTGAACTGGATTTTTCTGTTCCTTGAATTACAAACTGTCCAAACTGACCCAGAGTTTGGTACCAAGAAGGGGATGCTACAATAAGCAAACCTCAAATGTGGATTGGCTGAGAAGAGGTATTCACATGAAGAACAACAGGATGTCCACCTAAACTAGGAAGACGCTGATCCTGGGCTAGCAAAATGGCTGATTCTCCCTGTTTAACCCCAGGATACAGACCCTATGTGTAGGGAGATAGGACATTTGGAGAGATATGGTGGGAAATACTTAGGATGTTGGCTACCTCTGGCAGTCTTTGTTAAGGTCCTAGGAGACTCAGTGTACCTGGGTGGCCCAGTCGGTTAAGCGTCTGCCTCCGGCTCAGGTCATGATCCCAGGATCCTGGGATCGAGCCCTGCGTTGGGCTCCCTGCTCCGCAGGGAGCCTGCTTCTCCCTCTCCCTCTGCTCCTTCCTGCCCTGCTCGTGCTCTCTCAAATAAATAAATAAAATCTTTAAAAAAAAAAAAGGTCCTAGGAGACTCAAATTTAGGAGGAGGGTAGCCCATCTGAAAATGGGGAGGAATAAAAACACAGCTTTGCTGAGAGAGGGCCTTTCTGCCTGTGGCCTGCCAGCTGAAGTGACTGGACTTTGATGAGCAAGCCCTGCTGGGTCAGAAAAGCTGATGTAACTTGCTAAAGTTAGAACACAGGCAGCAAATCAGGTGGCTTAGCAAGAGAAAAGATCAGGGCCCTGGATAAACAGTGTCCCCAGGTCCCAGGTCTCTATGGAGCATCTTGTCTTAGGTACCTCAAGCTTGATGAAGGGGACAGCTCACTCACTGCGAACATGGAGCTAGGATATAGCTGGGGGGTAGGGAGCCAACGTGGGGTACCTTCACGTCAGAGGTGAAGGAAGGTGCCACTAATCTGGGGAGTAGGGCAGTGGGCAAGGCACAGAGCCCTGTTGCCAGCTCAAGGATTCTGACCTGAGACCAAATCCAGCTTGAACTACCAGCCCACAGACTTGAATAGAAGAAATCCAGGAGATTCTTAAGGATGCTGACTTGCCAAAGAAAGGGGCCAACCAATGCCTGAAATTGCCTGAAATTGCCCATTCCTCGGGGCAACCCCTGAACTTGTACCAACCAGAAGTGTGTTGTTAAAGCAATGACTCTCCTTGAAAGACACACGCCCACTCAAATGTTGGCGAGGCAGCAGACGGGGCAGCTACACCCAAACGCAGAGCTGGGGGCCACCATCTCGGCTGACTAAGGCACTTGCTTTACCAGCATGGCAAGGAATCTCCAATATTTCCTCAAGACTGCATGTACTGTTGGCCAATGACACCTGAATGTGTTTCCCATGGTCCCCTTCTCCAAATGGAGAATTCCCCTTCTGGAAATTCTTATTGCAGATAGCCTGGGGTTTTTTCCCCTCACTATTGACTATGTTGATGGTGGTGAAGTTCAGAATTCAATTCATAGGTTACCATCCCATGAGTTGCTACTTCCAGACATGATGGAGAATATGATGCATCTTCCAGAAAATAGGAACTTGAATCTGAATCCAGTAACTGGATGAGTCATAGGGCTTCACCCATTGGGGGAGGAGGTGAGTCTACATTAGCCAAGTGTGGGTATTTCTGATGATTATGTAATGGAAGAAAAATGTACAGATATTGGGTCACCAAAGGGGTGGACGATAGTGGGGTATTATGGTTACTGTTTAACACTCATCTCCCCTTCTCCAGATAATAATCCTGATTTTGTTCAGGTAACTATGCTTGATCTCACAGCTTATATGGTTTAAAGAAAGCTAACTCCCCTCCCAGATCTAGGACTGGAGTGTACTGCCAACACTAAGCTCACACTGGTAACCCTATGCAGACCTTCAGGACTGGATGAGGCTCTGCTTAGAATGCCTCAGAGACATGTTCTTTCTCTTTCCTTCTTCTTCTGGGGTGCAGTGTTGGGGAATATGAGTCCTAAAGCAGCCATTTCCCTGCCATGAGGGGAACCAATTGAGACCGAAGCCAACACAAGGAGGAAAAGTTGAAAGAATCAGAGAAAATGGAGTTGTGGCCTTGATTGTACCATACCCATCCTTACCCTTGGGCTTTTGAGTTATATAATGTCTTCTTTGATAGTTGATCCAGTTGAAGAGTTTTCTGTTACGTGTCACTAAACAACCAACTATGACAGAGTGTGATAAAAGCTAAAATAAAAATATGAAAAAGTGTTGGTAGTAAAGAGAGAAGGTGGGTTAATTAGCTAAGAGAAGCAACGATTTCTTTTTTTTGCCTTTAAGACAACTTTATTGAGAAATCTTGGACCTAAAGAAATTGTTTATATTAAGGTGCACAATTTGATTGACATACACACACTGAAAAGATCACCACGATCAAGATAACAACTGATCCGTCAGTTCTATATAGGTATCCTTTTGTGTATGCGTGTGTAGTAAGACGTAATTTAAGATCTACCCTCTTAGAAGTCTTCAAGTACACAATACATTATTGTTAACTATTATTACCGTGCTGTATACCAGATGTCCAGAATTTATTCATTCCATGTAACTAAACCTTTGTAACTTTTGACCAACATATCCCCATTTCTCCAACCACAATTCTGCTCCTAAGAAGCAGTGTTTCTTTAAGCACTGACGGCAGGAAGAGTAGCAGAGAGAAACCCATCACAGTTCTTAGCATCAAACGCACCCCTTTGGTGGAGTTTACTGGACTCATCCAGGGCCATCATTGTACATTTCTCAGTCCATCCAGGCAGGAATGGATGTGTTGAGGTCTTCAGTGCAGGGCACTGCCCATGACATCTCAAAGTCCTCAATAAATATTGAGTGGTGGGAGGAAGTCTGCCATCTGTTGCCCCCGTCCCTCGGCAGGGAAGTCCCCCAGCGTCCTCTCTCCCTGTGAGCAGCCAGCCACCTCCTAACCCTGTTCTCCCACCGCTGTTACAGAAGATGGATCATATGTCTCCCAGGCTGAGAGCCTTCCTCTCTGAACCCATCGGAGAAAAGGATGTTGCCTGGGTGGACGGGATCAGCCGTGAGCTTGCAGTCAATTTGGTCACCAAAGGTTTCAACAAGGTAACTCATTTTTTTCTTATTGCCCCAACTTCGCTCCCCGACCTCTCTTCCCCGAGCCCTGCCAGATGGCTGCTGCTGCTATGTGTCCCTGCAAGGGGCCATCACAGAGCAAAGCTGCCACTTGGCAGAGTGCCACTTGCTTCAGCGTCACTGACCCCTCATGCTTGGGCAGCCTCAAGGGCCAGTAGATGATGGGCAAATTGAATGGCTTGGCTCAGAGCAGCTGGGCCGGGCATGATTCACTTGGTGTTCAAACACCCAGAGGTCAACAGAAGTGAGCCAGCCACCCGAGTCTGGGGCTGCGCCGTCAGGATGGATGATTTGCACGTACTTCCCACCTCCATGAAGAGACTTGTGGGGTCTTGCCTGCCCCACCAGGGCACCAGCTTGGCAATGGCAGGTGGAGTAACAGCAGACTGGGGTCTACACCAGAGTAAGAGGATATGAGTTGTTCTAAGATGTCACTCACAGCCCAAGAATGGCCTCAAGGGTATCCAGTGGAATCGGAACATTCTTTTCTATGTAATTATTTGTTTTTATGGTGCTCTTAAAGCTGCTTGGAATTTTAGGAGAGAATGGGAGATGATCCCGAGGAGAACCCAAAGAGAGTGAGCACATACAGAGGCAGATGGGAATTCACGTGGAGC
Source organism: Phoca vitulina (assembly GCF_004348235.1). Taxonomy (NCBI): domain Eukaryota; kingdom Metazoa; phylum Chordata; class Mammalia; order Carnivora; family Phocidae; genus Phoca; species Phoca vitulina. Next base: position 29,430,072 of record NW_022589725.1, read on the forward strand.
ATTGCGCGCTCAGTTAAGAGATTTTGCCCACAGCTACTGCTGCTCATTCCCTTCAGTTTCTCATGTCAGTCTATACCACTGCGCAGGAAGATGTTGCAGAAACGCCCGACAAGGCTGGGAACTGTTGCACACACGGCTGATAACAGTTTGGTGTGCACCTGCACCGTGCACGCCTGTTTCCAGGGGGCCTCTGAACTAGTGGGCCTCTGGTTTTCTGGTCAACACGTTGCTTATACCAGTTGTGAAATATTCTGAATATCACCCCAATCTACTGGCCCATTTAATATCCACTAGGTGGTATTGCCAGGAAGCTGGAGCTCCACCATTGAGGTGGATTGGATTCTTTCCTCCCAGATAAAGGAGATGGGACCCTTCCCAAGCAGGTAGTGAAGTAAGCAAAGTCTGGTTAGGGAAGACATTTTAAATTAAAAATTCCTTTTTGAAAGAAATGATTGTCCCTTTTTCTTTTCTATTGCGGTGTAATGCACCAACATTGATATGAAGGGTTCAGCTCAGTGAATTTTTACATATATATACATACATACACACACACACTCATGGAGGCACCCCCCAGATTCAGTGATTGGATACCTCCAGAATGCCCGATGATCCCCTTGTGTCTCTCCCCCATCAATGCCATCCCCCACTCTCAGAGATACCCATTATTCTGGCTTCTACCCCCTTTGATTTAATGGGTTGTGGGTTTTTTTGCTGTTGTTCAGCCAGACTCAGCATTTTAAAAATATTTTTATTCACATACAGTGAATTTCACCTTTTTTAGTACACAGTTCTGCAAGGTTTGACGAATGCATGCAGTCATGAAGCCACCACAATCAAGACACAGAACAGTCCCACACTTCAAAATGCTCCTCTGTGCCCTTCATATTCCCCACCCACAGCCCCTGACAACCACTGATTTATTTTCTGTCCCTATAGTTTTGTCTTTTCCAGCCTGTGTTTTAAATGAGGATTACAGGTGGGGCAGTAGGCACGTTTAAGATAAAGGAATGAATGAATAATGGGTAAATTTCAGGCATCCCAGAACTTGCTGCACAGAATCAGGGCTGTAGGGAAGAAGAAATCGTTTGCCTGGGTGTGGCCAGGATCCTCTTATGCTCACGACCTCCTGGTGAGCACGGTGACCAACACACCACTTCCAGGCCCTACTCATTCCTAGGGTCACTAATTCCAAACACTAACGTAGGAGATTTCACCTTTCTCCTTTGCTCTGAGCCCCTCACGCACCTGCGAATGAGATGAGGGTCGCTATCTCCACTTCATAAAGGAGAGGACAGAGGCTCCTGGGAGTTAGTGCCTTGATCAAGGTCCTGAGTGAGGACAAGAATGGCGGTAGATTGTGTTGTCACAAACCACACAGGAAGATCTGGGTCCCGGTGGTTACCACGGCAGGGAGAGAGCTTACCCTGGGATTCAGTGTTGAGACTCTGTTTCAGGGCTGGAGCCTGGCTGGGCCTGTAAAAGGATCCAGGAGACCTGATGTGGTACCTATAAAGGTGAACAGGTGCTTCTGGGTGAGGACCAGTCAGTGGCTGGGGCCAGCAGGAAGAGCCTCCAGGGCAGGCAGATCCTATAGGGAAGGGGTTTCAGATTTAGCATATATTTTTTTATTAATTATTATTATTTTTAGCATATTTTTAGGCTTTTATTTTTAGAGCAGTTTTAGGTTCACAGCAAAATTAAGCAGAAGATGCAGAGATTTCTCATGTACCCCCTGTCCCCCCCCACATGTACATCCTCTCTCATGAGCCACACCCCCACCAGAGTGGTACATCTGTAACCATCAAAGAACTTACGTTGGCACATCGTAATCACCTAGGGTTCATAGCTTATATTAGGGTTCACTCGCAGAGTTTCTATAGGTTTGGGCAAATGTATAATGACACATATCCCCCATTATAGTAACGTACAGAGCTGTTTCACTGCCCTAGAATCCTCTGAGCTCCTGGATTTTTATACCCTGCCTGCAAGAGACCTTAGGGAGGGACACCTGTCTGGGTCTCATGCTATCCTTTGCTGGCCTCTGCTGGGGTCTAGCTGTCCCCTCCCCCAGCTATGCCATGACTTTTAAAACTATTGATTCTTCTATGGATTCACCCAAGTCTCTTCAGGACTTTGACAGTCAAAAATTTAGCTGAATTCTCTCTGAGGTATTTTGTGCCCACTCTTCTCCCAGGTGGTCAGCCTTGGCAGATCTAGATCTCTGAGAATCTAGATCTCTGCTATCTGATACTGTGGCCACTGGCCATTTGTATCTGCGGAGCACCTATCTGAATAATGCTTTAATGCTATGCATGTAAAGTACACACTGTGATTTTATTTTAAAGATTTAGAATTTTAAAGTACCCCACCCAATGCAAAGTATCTCATCAATAGTTTTTTACTGATTACATGTTGAAATGATATTTGTGAAATATGGGAGAAAATGAAGCATATTATCAGAACTAATTTCACCTGTTTCATCCCCCCCACATTTTTCCTGTGGCTACTAGAAAATTAAAAATTGTGTATGTGGCTGGCTCACATTAAACTTCTACTGGACAGTGCTGATCTAGATTTAACAGCAGAAGGGCCGAAAGGGACAAAGGAATGACCGGGAAAGGAAAATATGTTGGTGCACAAGACGCTCAAGAGGCTTTCGATGGCCTGGCTCTAGCTCTGTCTTATATTCCCCACCCCCACCCACTCCATACCCAAGCCACAGTGTCCATGAATCACAAACACAGACGGGACCACCTGCCCGCAGGCCTCTCTTGAAATGGACATTCACCCACTTCAGGACCCCATTCACAACGGACCTTCTCTGGGAAGAATGCCTTCCTTCTGCCCGCCTACCCCAGCCTGATAAGCTCGTGCTTCTGAACACTGAGTATTCAATAGGACCCCTTGCTGTGACATCTGTACTGTTGACTATTCTTTCCACACATGGCCTGAGTACCCACACTCATTATGCTAGAGAGGCACAGCTTGCCTTTGGGGCTCTCCCACGTCTCCTGTGAAGCACAGGAGGGTTCTACGTCTTTGTACTCCTCTTCTCCCTATGAAAACCTGGCTCAGGGATGAGTGAATTTCCAGGCACTCAGTAAATTCAGGAACTTTGAGCAGTGCCCTATGGGGCGGGTGCATTACTCGGCAGATCACCCTGAAGTTATCCAACAGTGAGGAAGTAAGTTTACCAGCCCAGAGAATCTGGTTTGGTTCAATGTTCTTTGAAGACACTATAAAGTCCTATCCTTGAGCCTGAATCTTCCTCCAGAAAGATACTTGGAAGATCAGTAAGGGGTATATGTATGGGTGCCCACCTGCTCCCTAAGGCTCTCCTAACAGCAGAACTTGTGCATGATGTTTGCTACATGTCAGGCTCTGTCCTCAGTGCATTATTTATATTTCATTGAAGCATCAGAAAATCCTATAAGGTATACTATTTCACCTTTGTTTTACCAATGGGGAAACAGAGGCACAGAGCATGACCTGCTCAAAGTCACTCGGGGTGAGAGAGGTGAAATTTGCATCTGGGCAGACAGTCTCTGGGGGTGGGGGGTAGTCCTGCAGAGGCCCCCCACTGCCTGATGTCTGGGCCCTGCAAGGAGTCAGTTATGGAAGTTTGGGGTTACCCTGCGTAGGGTTGCCAGATAAAATACAGGGACCTGCTCCATTAAATCTGAATTTTAGTCAAACAAATAATTTTTTAGTGTAAGTATATCCCAGGGAGGCATGGAGAAGAAAGAAGAAGGGGCAAGCCCTGCTTTGGATCGAACATTCGCACTAAGACAAGGAGTTTTAAACCAGAAATGACCGAGAGGTACTGGATTTTCAAGATTGTCACTGGCTACCAGTGGCCATGAAGGCTGAAGAGCCAAAACCTGGTTAGAGAAAAAGAGAGTTGTTGATCCCCCAATGAAGTCTTGTGGCCACGTAAATGCATTCACTCTAGGCTCCAAGGAGCTGGCGTTGCAGGCAGAGGTGAGAGAGAAGCCTGAGAATCAGCGAGGGCCAAGACCACGGATGTGTTTGCAAAGGTCAGGTGACAGAAGGTACACTTGTGGGGAGCATTGCATAACCTGCAGGGTGTCAAATCACTATGTTGTACACCTGAAACAAACGTGTGTCAACTTTGCTCAAATAAAAAAACAGTTAACGAAAGAAAAGAAAAGGCCAGGTGTCACAGTGAAGATGGAAGATTTTCATTGGCATGGACTAGGACCAGCCACCTAGCATGAGATGAAGATATGAGGCCCCTTGTTCCCCTATACTGAGGACTTCAAGACGGCCACAGCAAAGCATTAAACCAAGGGCGGGGCTTCTGTCCAAGGTGGTGGGACTAGGCCATGTCTGCTCAATGTTCCCGTGTCTCTGCGTCACCCTCCCCACAGCCAGATTTTTGTGAGCTTTGGTCACTTTCTGGAGCCAGTGGAGAAACAGAACAGGCTTTGGGCAGAGCGGTGATGGGGACCATGATGATGGCTAACTTTTCCTCCCCACCCCTGGAGGGTGGCAGAGCGAGTGGACGAGGGACAGTCAGTGGCAACTTGGTTCCAGAGGCCACGAGAAGAGGCCCTTCTTCCTGCAGCGTTCCTGGAAAATTTGCCTGTGGTCCTACATGGCATGCGTTCCCTGGCTTCCCAGATGCTGAGGCTGGTGGGGATACGGAGGCTCTGATCGCCCGACCAGCTGATGCCAACAGCGGGGCCTCCAAAAGGGCAGAGGCCGCCATAGGTGTGAGGCCAGATGTGGACAGTCGGGATGGGCAAACATGGGGCTCAGGAAAACAAGGGTCAACCTCTTCTATTCTCAGTGATTCCATCTGGAGAATGGGACGGGGTTAAAACGTGCCAGGGGTCTGGAGCCCATCAAAGGTCCTCAAGCGCCATTACTATTATCATTATTATTACTATTATTTATCATCTTCACTAATGTTCTTTCTCCCTGGACAGAGCTCCTTGTTCCTTGATCCTGTCATTCACCTCTGCACCCCACCCCCCACACCCACTGCAGCACCTGGCTCAATTAACATTCAATAGATGTTCATTTTTTTTAAATGTTGAATTAAAAGGCATCTCCCTAAAATCACCACTGAAGATACAAGGATATGAGATCGTTCTAAGCAATAATATGGCTTTTCTAAAAAGATGATTCAAGTAGCAGTTGAAAATGACCATGACATCCTGGCTGTTTTTTTAATCTTTTCAACAACAGGACCATGACTAAAAATAAGAAACCCCAAGTTCCAACAGCTTGGGTACATTTTACAACTGCAATTCAGCTTTTATTTAATTTCTTAAAAAAAAAAAAAAAATGTTCCCTTTGGTTCAGATGAAGTTTGCTTTGTTTTATGTAACTGAAAGTAAATAGACAGCAGCAGGTTTTCCTGGAGAAGGCCCAGGACGGCAAGCGTGGACACTGGTTCTCATTCATTCCAGGCTGGAGAGCCCCCAAACGAGCCACGAATGACGGGCGTTTATGTGACCTTAAATCTCCAGGCTTCACCATTGAGCGGCTCAGTCAATTTGTGGCCACTCGGTCTTGGGCGTCCCTTTCTCCATGTAGTCCTTGCTCCTTGTCAATAATCACGTGATAAAATTATAAAGAGATTAGTGAAAAGTTGTAGAATAGTAGTTAGAAAATGAGAGAATGCCGAAGAGCTATCAGTCCTGGTGTACTTAATATTAATTACGTGCGTTTTTCATGCACACAGACTTTTCAGAAGGGAAGGATGGGCAAGGTTTATCGTGTTTTACATTCTGTGCTCCTTCCACAGGCTAAGCATTCCAGGACAAATAAGGAATTTGCATTTTCCTGACGTTTTCACACTGAATCTACTTAATTCAGTTTGCAAGGTGGGGCAGGGCATGTTGTGTGCCTTCAGGCGATGCAGAAACTGAGACCCTGTTTCTTGGGGTCCTCACTTCATGTTAAGTGAGTTGCCCAAGGTCACACAGCTGGTTTGCAAGAACAGATTGGTGCCAAGATGCCCTTCATCTACCAGTCCCACGTGCAGTGGTTCTTGGTCAAAGGAGCGTTCGTGGCAATGTCTGGAGGGGACATGTGGCAATGTCTGGAGGCGGTTATGACTGTCACAATTTGGGGGGCTGGGGGACTGCTCCTACATCTAGTGGGTAGAGACTGGGGATGGTGCTAAACTTGCTGCAATGCACAGGACAGTCCCCAACCCACCCCAACAGCACAAAATTATCCACAATGTCAACAGCGAAGAGAGTTAGAAACTCTGCAAGATGGATTGAGAAAGTGATGGGGTGGGGAGCATCTCTGATTCTTCTTTATGTGTGCATGCATGTGTGCGTGCGTGCGTGTGTCTGTGTTAAAAAGAAATACTAGGGGCACCTGGCTGGCTCAGTTGGTGGAGTGTGCAACTCTTGATCTTGGGATTGTAAGTTTGAGCTCCATGTTGGATGGAGAAATTACTTTTTTAAGAAAAGAGAGAGAGAGAGAGAGAAATACTAGATCAGAGGCCAGAAGGGAGTATGCTTTCACTACTCAAAATGTCCCTGGACCAGCATCAGCTGGGGACATGTTGGAAATGCAGACTTTCAGGCCCCCCTCCAGACTTAGTGAGTCAGAACCTCCCTTTTAACAAGGTCCCAGGTGATATATGTGCTCATTAAAGTTGAGAAAGACAGGTTCTGGTTTACCCCAGGCTGAACATCCCCCCAAACCCGACCCAAGAGATATGCATTTCACTTGGCCTCACATCTCACCAAGGGCCGGTCCCAGAATCCCCATCGCCCAGGTGCTGTCACTGTCCCTCAAACCTGACCTGGGCCCCTTCCTTCGATTTTTACGAGGGTCCTGGTGTTGGAGAAGAGCACCTCTGGGTTGGTTTATTATAACCTTTCCCGTTTTTCTCCCTACCTCTCCCCTGCCCCACAGGCCTACATCCTGTTGGGACAATTCCTTCTGATGCACAAGAACGAAGCGGAGTTTCAGAAGTGGCTCATCTGCTGTTGTGGTGCCACTGAGTGTGAGGCCCAGGAGAGTTCTCATTGTCTGAAGGAGTGGTGCTCCTGCTTCCTATAGACACACACCTCCTGGCTCTGACCCCTGGGTAAACGGCACACTCTGTACTGGCACCCAGGCTTGGAGTCATTATTTTTGTGTTTAACTTGAAGGATACACGTTCATTATACAAAGTCATGCACGAATATAAAAGAGGACAGACAAAAGACAAATGATCCCCAAATTCACCCACCCAAAAACCACTGTCATTCACCTCCCATGAACATCATGCCAAGTATCTCAGCATAAATTTATATAAAAGAATCTTTTATTCTAAGGTGGGGATTAAGTTTTAAGCCAGTGTATTGGTTATCTATTGCTGCATGACCCATGAACCCAAAGCATAGCGGCTTCAAACAAACAATTTTACCTCACATAGTTTCTTAGGGTCAGGAACTGAGAGTGGCTTAGCTGGGTGGTTCTGTCTCTGGGTCTCCCATGAGGTTGCAAACTGGCAGCTGGGCAGCAGTCATCTGAAGGTTTGACTGGGGCTGGAGGCTCCACTTCAAGGCGTTGCACTCATGTAGCTGTTGACTGGAGGCCTCAGCTGCTCTTTACATGGGCCTCTCCATAGGGCTACACATGGCATGGCATCTAGCTTCCCCCAAAGTGGCTGACCCAAGAGGGAGTAAGAGAGCAAGCAGGAAGCCACAGTGCCTTTTACGAACCAGTCTCTGACTCACACTGTATCACTTCTGCCTTCTTCTATTTTTAGAAGCAAGTCATTAAGTCCTCAAGAGAAAAGAACTAAACTTCCTTGAAATGGCAACTAATATGGCAGACATATTTTTAAGAACATCATAGTCAGGTTTCTGAGGTATAAGTTATATTCAGTAAAACTTGCCCTTTTTAGGTATAGTAGTTCTATGACTTCTGACAAATGCATTGTCCTATGACCACCTTCAGAATCAAGACGGAGAACACTTTCAATGCCCCAAAGAGTTCCCTAATGCCCTCCTGTATTCATCCCAGTGCCACTCCCCAGCCCTTGCCAACCAATGATCTGGTTTTTGTCCTTATAGTTTTGACATTTCCAGAAAGCCAAATAAATGTAATCACACACTAATGTAGCCTTTTAAGAGTGACTTCTTTCACTTAGCATAATTCAGTTGAGGTGAATCCATTATACAGGCTTTATAATTTCAAAAAAATGTTGGCACATGTTGTTGGTGACTGGCACCGTATCCTGTTGGCATTCACTGTTCTAATAGAGCCCAGTAACTTCCCTTAGCAAGCTCCTGAATAGCCTCTGCCAGCAGGGTTCTCTGGTTGCAGGAGTGGGGATTCGACCATGCACAGGGAGTTAACACCCAGTCGCAGGTGGAAATTGATGGCTAAATGCCTCAGCTTCCTTGTGCTTTGGGTGGGACAGCTCTGAGGTGGTATCTTCCCTGCGGGGTTGAGCCCAGCTGCCCACAGTGGCCCCTTACCCTTTTAACACCCCCAGACATTTGCTTTCTTCTCCTCCCACTCTACTATCAGGGTTTCCTGGGATCACCCCTCTAGGAAATATTCAATTTTAGTTTCAGTCAGGTTCAAGAAGAACCCAACTTAAGACAAAAGTGTTAGAATTTAATTTTATTTCAAGAGAAGAAAAAAAGTGGAACTGAGAATTATTGAACTTCATTGAATTTTTTTCTTCATTACTTGATATAGTCCTTTCTAAATCAATTTCTTCCAAGTGTAAAGAATAATATGGGAAAAACAATAAGAGAGAGGTTAGTATCATTAGGTATATTTTAAACTCTGTTTTTCAATATTAGATGGTATGAATTCCCATTTTAAAAAAAAGAAACAAGAGTAAAAAGAAATTAGCACTCTTATTCCTCTCATTTTTTTAAAAATTGGCTTTAGTATTATTTTTAACTTGTCAAGGTTTATAGCGTTTACATGCTTCCCATAAGCTTAATCCCTGCAGTTGTTTAGTCTTAGTTGTATATTTAAGAGCTTATCATCAATCCTTGTTGGTATAATTATTTTATACCCAGCTTTGTCACTCCCAAATTCTTTGTTTTGATACATCTCTCTGTTGGTTGAGTTGGATGATTATATTAGTCAGAATAGGTCAGATTATGCTGTTGTAACAAACAATCCCCCAAAGCTCAGTGATTTAGCCAGCAAATGTTGATTTCTGTCTTAGGCTTCATATCTAGTATATGCCATCAGGAGAGCTCTGTCCATTGTAATCACTCAAAGTTAGGTAGATGGAAATTCTCTTTCAATACATGCTTGGGGTGCCTGGCTGACTCAGTCAGAAGAGCATGTGACTCTTGATCTTGGGGTCATGAGTTTGAGCCCCATGTTGGGTTTAGAGATTACTTAACTAAATAAAACTTAAAAAAAAAAAGTTTCCATGAATACCACAGCAGTGGCAAGGTGCCATGGTGAATTACACACTGTATTTCAAAGCCTCTACACAGAGTGATATATTCCACTTATGCTCACATTTCACTGTGAACAAAGCAACATTTGTTCACATTTCATTGTGAACAAAACAACAAAGCAAATTACATGGTCATACCTAACTTCAAAGAGTCAAGGACTCTTCTGAACTCAGAAGAAGCAGAAATTTTTGGTGACCGCACTAATCAAGACCGCAGTCATCAACTTGGTTCAATGCTTTTTTCCTGGATGCTTCACAGGTGTTACATTTCCTAAGTTCATAATATGATTGGGATATTTCCATTGGGGTCTGTTTAACTCTTTCTAGCTCTGCTTCTCTAGTTGTCCTCAAGGAGAGCCAACTGGCTGGCCCAAAGATTTAAATAGCTCCATCTCCCGAGGTCTCAGGTTCTGACCATCCAGAGCCCTTCCCTTGCTCCCTCCTGTACAGCCCATCCTTGGATTAATTCCCTACTGAGATAGGCATGAGATTTAGAAGTCACTCATTTTCTTTTCTTAAGATTTTATTTATTTATTTTAGAGAGAAAGAGAGCATGTGCATGCACGTGCAAATGTGGGGGGGGGGTGGGCAGCGGGGGAGAGGGAAAGAATCTGAAGTAGACTCCACACTGAGCACCTGAGCCTAAACCAAGAGTTAGATGCTTAACCGACTGAGCCACCCAGGTACCCCAAAGTCATTCATTTTCTAAGACAAGAGCTGGTTGGCTCTAGGGAAAGGAAAATGGGAAGTAGCTTTGTTCTTCACTCTATTTCCACACACCACCCATACTGCTGAAATTTGTCCCTTTAATCAGGTTGATGTCTAGGATCATGTGGGAAGATTAGGGAGCTGAGAAACTTGGAGGAGACAGGTTTCCAAGATTAAGGAGCATCTACAGAGGGACCCTAGCACAGATATTGAAAACCAGGGTAGATGCTCCTTGTGTAGTGTAACTGGAGGGACACTGAGGATGAACCCTGTTCCCCACGATTTTCTCTACAGACACTAAGAATGCTCCCCATCAGCCAGTCATTGTTTTGTGTTGATTTTAGTTTTTCTCATAAAATTATTGGCCCCAATTCTTCACCTTCTCCCTGTATTTTCCACCTTTGTCAGGTGATTTTGCAGTCCCTCCCACTAGAGGCAGAGTAACTCCCAGTCCCTTGACTTAGACTTGACCATGATTTGCTTTGGCCAATAGTACAAGTTTGAAATGACAGCATGCCAGTTCTGAGCTTCATTGTGCATTTCCACTTTCTCTCTCATATCTCTATCAATGTTGAGAGAAGAGCTAGCTCCTTGGATAACTGCTGCCCCTTCAGGGTCCTAGAATAAACCCCAGTGAAACTGATCTGGCCCAATTTGCAGCAAGGACCCAAGGCCAGCCAGACCTGCAGCTTGATGCAAAGTTGCCCAGCAGAGCCCACCCTGGATCAGCCAACTCACAGATGTGTGAGCAGGAGTAAAGGATTGCTATGCAAAGCCACTAATGTTTGGGACAGTGTGCTATGCAGCAATATCTAACTGATACATTCTTTCTAGTCTAACATGTCCTTACCCTGCCAAACGGTGCTGCATTAAATAAAACCCAACCAAACCTTTCAATGGAGCAGCAGTCCAGAGTGAGTGAAAGAATATTGCCTCTGAAGGCAGCCAGGCACAGGCACAGCCAGCTCTGCCAACCAGCGCCTTATCCTGGGTAAGCTACTTAACTTCACTGAGCCTTGGTTTCTTCATCTATAAAATGGGGCCAGGAAGGTAATTACCCTGGCTGGAAGCCTGGATTAATTGAAATAGTATATGTTAGATACATGGTTCATAGTAGCATCTCTGTCTCTGTTCTTAAGGCTCTCCTCTGAGCCTGACCCCCTGAGTGCTTGGTCATCTCGTGATACTTGGGAGAGAATTCATAGCTCTGAGTTGGAAGGGAGCCCAGCTATCAGCTTATCCAATTCTGTTCCAGCAGATGAGTACAGGACACTGTACACTATATACTCTTTAGGGAGATGAGTGGGTAATAAAGGACAACCAGTACAAACCAGATTTTGACTGGGATCTTATAGGGTCACATCAACCCACTGATCCCCAAAGGCATTTTCAAGGACACTCAAGAGGGCACATGTGTCCTCAGCCAGGTCAAAGACTCATCTTCTACTTGGCAGGACAGTTGTTTCAATGACTTGGGAAAGGATTGGTGCCTGAGAACATTTACCAGTTGTCATGGATTTGAGCAGCATCTTAAACGGGAGCCAACCATCTGCAAGGAAGAGGGGTTGAGTATTGACTCTTAGCCCAATATCTGTAGTTTGGGGGTATCTGTGAATCAATAAATGATTTCAGTTAGTATTTATGGAGCATCTAAGGTTCCACACATGATTAGGTACTAAAGGAAAGGCAAAGGAAATAAGAACAAGTTTCTCTGGCTTTGAGCAGCTTACAGCTTAACAAGAGATGATTGGGAGAAGGGAGGAGAAAGCAGCCAAGGTGTTAGGAGGTATATCTTAGCTTGCACTGTCCCAGAAGTACACCCCAAGACAAGTGTCTAAGGGGAAGTAGTGCATTCAGGAATGCTCCCAGGAAATGCCAGTAGGGGAGTGGGCAGTGTGGCAGGAAGAGAAAAGCAGCCAATAAAGGTGTTTCGTCTCTGGCATGGTGGGCAACTGGACCTCAGTCCTGCCCAGGGAACTCTGGGAGCCAGTGTAGAGCATGCATTCAGTCACCTCACCCTGGGGTAGCTAAACACCTGCTCTTGATAGTCATTTATTGAGGACTGCTCCCACAGGAAGTTAATCTCTCAGCTCTTGAACCTGCCATGTGGGGAAAGCGAACCTCACTGAGAAGGTCAGGCACTGGCAGCTGGAAGTCGGACCGGCCGCATGCGCTGAAGTGGTAAAGGTGAGGGCACAAGGGGTGTGGGGCACCCATGGCTCCTGCTACATGCTGGATTTTGGAAAAGGACAGGCCTGGCTTTGAAAACAGTCCATCCCTTACCACCAGTTATAAAGCCTTTTGGGAAGTCACCCTGTCAGCCTCACTGCCCATCTGTAAAATGGTGATGATAATTGTATCTACTCAAGCACTGGGAAGATTAACATTCCTGGCACCTGATAAGAGCTTCATGCATAGTAGCTCAAAAACCTAAGTATTAAAATGTGCAGCACTGACTGTGTATTGTTATTTATAGAAAGGAGAGGTGGGGATGAACGAGAGTGGTCAAGGAAGGCTTCTAGGAGGAGGTGACGTTTGATCTTGGTGTTAAAGGGAGAGGTCAGGATTGAACAAGCTGTGGATGGGGAAGAGAGAGGGAAAGAAAAAGGGGGTGGGAGAAGGAGCTATGAGGGGAAACACAAACCCATTTGGCCCAGAGAGGGTTGAGTTGTAGGAACCCTGAAGAGTCACTGCAGGCTCTCTGTCTTAGCAAGGTTAGTGCCCGGCAGCAGTGAGTGGGGATGGGGACCCCTTTGGTGCTGCTAACCCAGAATATGGCAGCCCTGCTCCCTGCACCTGAGAAAGATCCTGTAGTAACTGATTACTACAACCAACAACCCTTTACTCTTCCTTGTATCCACACGCTTTACACAATTTTTTAGCTCCTCCTGCCAAGAGGCAGAGTCTACCTCACTTCCTATTGAATCTGGACTAACCTTGTGACTTACTTTGGCCAAAAGAATGGCGGATGTGACACTGTGACAATTGTGAGCCTAGGCTTCTGCTTGCTCTCTTGTACCCCTGTTGACCATGCAAACAAGCCTGTGCTAGCTTGCTGGAGGATAAGAGACATATGGGCCAGTTGTCTCTGTTGCCTCGGCCGATAACCAGTCAAAAGCCAGCCATCAGAGTGAGCATCCTAGACCAGCCAATCCATCAGCTGACCTCAGATCCATGAGTGAGTCCAGCTGATAACAGCCATGCCTGGCCCAGAGCCAGAAAACCACCCAACCACCCCACAAACTCGTATAAATAAATCCTATTGTTTTAAGCTGCTATGTTTTGGTGGTTGTTTGTTATGCGGCTAGAGCTAACAGCTAGAATGCCCATGTGAGGCCTCAGAGTGTGCAGCATCTCCAGGTGTAAGATGGGAAGCTCCCACTTATTTTTTAGAGGGCACCCTGAGTGATATCCTGGTAAATGATGATAATGGGAGGGATCATATGGCTCATAGGCAAAAGCCAAGCAACAATGGTGGGGTGGAGTGAGAAACAATGGCAGCAAAGCTTTGAACCAAGTATTTTGTAAAGAGTGTGGCTCAGAGTGGGAGAAGGTAGGATGAAACCGTGGCAATCTCAGAGGGCAAGGCAAGAGTTACCAATGGTGTGACCAGTTGTGGGGGGCAAGGTGATTTATTCCTGGAAATTTCTGAAAGAATACTGTGTGTATATGTGTGTGTGTGTGTGTGTGTGTGTGTGTGTGTGTATCTATATCTATATATGGATATATGTGTGTGTATGCATATGTATATATATATAGGTATCTCCATACATATATGTATATATGAGTATATATGTATACATGTGTATGTATGTGGGTGTATATATGTAGATATATAATTTTTAAAGTTTTGCTGCTCTAAATACAGAAATGCAGAAATAGGAATGATTGAACACACACTGCACCAGGCACTTTGCTAGCACCCCAAATCCTCCTGGGGTGAGTGTCTTACAGATGAGAAAACTGAGGACCAAAGATGTCAATCCTGCAAGTCGCTTCACTCCAGGTCTGCCTGATGTAAAAGCAGTGCCCATGGCCTGCAGATACACCTTGGTTGTGGGGAGGGGGCATATCTGGTGATTCAGAGGTGCGCTCAGTGACACAAATGTAGCACCTACTAGGGACAGACAGGCATTAGAAGACATGAGGGAGACTTTTCCCATGGCCACGGGAAGATGACTGATGAGAGAAGCATGGACCGAGGGCCTCGGGATGTATTCTGTGTCGCCACCACCACCACCCCAGAGCCTCCCATGTCACTAGTCTCACATCATGAGCTGTTGCTCTAGGCAGAAGTGAAAGCTCCTCTTGAAATTCTTTGGCTTGCAGACTTAGGGACCGCCTTTCTCATCTACCCCCCCTACTTTCTAGTTCTCCCCTTTCTTTCCTAAGATCAAGGTCACTTGGAGAAATGGAAGTAGGCAGTTATCTTTACAGACCCATTCTTGCCCATTTCTACCAGATGCTTCTTCACTGTGCTTTGGTTTTCCCTCTGTAGTCAAGTCTCTGGTTTATCATTGAGCAGACTATGCTGTTGTGTTGCTTAACCTGGCCCAGTGGCTGGATCTTTTTGGACCGGGCTGAGGGGCTACTGGATGATGCCACTGAGTGGGTCTGGGAACCATGGACAAATCACTTGACTTGTCTGTGCCATGAGGAGAATATCTGATTCCCCTGTCTCCCAGCTTGGCTTTGAAGAGAGCTCAAAGATAAACATAAAGACATTTTAAACATAAAAGAAGGTAGGGTGCCTGGCAGCAGTGTGATGGGTAGTTATTGCCCTGTTTTGTTCCAGACAACAGCTACAGATGGTTAATGGTGGTGGCTCCTCTTTAGATCTCATGGTTTACACATATTAGTTGGTACGGGCTGGGCTGTGCTGTGACCAAAAAAAAAAAAAAAAAAGCCCACAAAGCTTTCTGTCCCACTCACCTCACATGCCCATTTCGGGTCTGCTGGGACCGTTCTGTGTTGCTGTGACTCTAGGACCCAGGCTGACGGAGCAGCCCCCATTCTGAACGTTCGAAGTTTACCTCAGCAGAAAGAGCCTTGGGGATGGCTCACTCACATGGACAATTACACGCTCTGGCTCGGAAGTGACAGGTCACTTTCACAAACCAATCATTGGCCAGAACTAGTCATGTAGTCCCGCCCAGCCCCAACGGGACCAGGCAGTGCTGTCTGCTGGAAAATTGGGGCAGACATCACAAATCACTGCCATGGTGGGTGAGGGAGGTGGGGGAGATTCGCAGAAGGTCCCTGAGAAGGCTCTGTTCCATGCCATACTTGTCCCTTTTCTTTGTCATTTTGCAAACTTGCCACCATCACTGAAATATAGGAGAAAATTGATAACCCCCCTGCCAAAAAAACCCCTACCATCCAATATTTTATTGTATTTCTTTCTGATCTTTCTTCAGTGGCATGGGTATACATTCATTAAGAACAGCTTTATTGAAATATATTTCATACAGCATAATATTCACCCTTTTAAAGTGTACAATTCAGGGGTTTTTAGTATATTCACAGAATTGTGCAAACCATCACCACTATTTAATCTCAGAATATTTTTATCACCCCCAAAAGAAACCCCGTTGGTAATGGGCAGTTACCCCCCCCCACCCCCCCCCCCCCCACTCAGCCCCGGGCAACCACTCATCTACTTTCTACCTCTATGGATCTGCTTATTGTGGACACTTCATGTAAATGGAATCATACAGTACGTGGTCTTTGGTGACTGGCTCCTTTCACTGAGCGTGATGTGTTCAAGGCTCATCCATGCTGTAGTGTGTCTGTGTGTCCGTGTTTACCGCGTACATGTGGACATTTTAAAAAACAAATTGAGGGCACCTGGGTGGCTCAGTCGGTTAAGTGTCTGCCTTCGGCTCAGGTCATGATCCCAGGGTCCTAGGATCAAGCCCCACATCCGGCTCCCTGCTCAGCGGGGAGCCTGCTTCTCCCTCTTCCACTCCCCCTGCTTGTGCTCTCTCTCTCCCTCCATCAAATAAATAATTTTAAAAAAAAATGAAAAAGAAATTGAGATCCTATCAAATATCAGTTATCCTATTCCCTTTATTTATATGCTTTGTTTTCCCTCATCAATCTTTGAAAAATAGTTTTTACCATTTCTATAGCAATTCATCAAATGTATGTCCAATACTGAGTTGAATTGTACCCCTAGTTTTGGACTTTTAGGTGTTTGCTGGCTTTTTTTTTTTTTTTTTTAAAGATTTTATTTATTTATTTGAGAGAGAGAGAATGAGAGAGACAGCAAATGAGAGGGGGGAGGGTCAGAGGGAGAAGCAGACTCCCTGCCGAGCAGGGAGCCCGATGCGGGACTCGATCCAGGGACTCCAGGATCATGACCTGAGCCGAAGGCAGTCGCTTAACCAACTGAGCCACCCAGGCGCCCCTGTTTGCTGGCTTTTTTCAGCATTATAAACAAAGCTGTTATGAGTAGCTATACATTTTTTATTGAATGAATGAATAATGGAGTCATAAATAGAAATATGTGTAGCATTTCTCGTTCTTCCCTTAAGGAAGATGCCTAGAAATGAGTCTAAACGGGTGAATAAACAGGGACATTTTTAAGGCTTTTGCTTCTTTTTTTAAAGATTTATTTACTTATTTATTTGAGATAGAGAGAGAGAGCAGGGGGAGGGACAGAGGAAGAAGGAGAGAGAGAAATCCCAAGCAGACTCCCCACTGAGGGTGGAGCCTGATGCAAGGCTTGATCCCAGGACCCTAAGATCATTACCTGAGCTAAAATCAAGAATCAGCGGCTTAACTGACTGAGCCACCCAGGTGCCCCTAAGGCTTTTGATTCTTAATGCTAATGCTTTTCTAGAAAGCTGAGCCAATCTGCTAAACATGGCTTTGAGTTAGTTGGACCACATGTCGCTCAGAGGAAAACCAATTCCTTACTATGGCCCAAGAGGCCCTGCACAGTCTGGGGCCTCTCCAACTGCCACTTCTTTGCCCCCACTGGCTCTCTCTGCTCCAGCTGCTGGCCTCTTTGTTGTCCCTTAAAACCAGGACCCACTCCCCAGCAGGGAGCTCAGTGGCCTCGCAATGGCTGTTCCCTGTGCCTGGAACAGCCTTCCCCGGTCTCCCCATAGCTCACTCACCTACTTCACCATTATAGCCTGGCCCAGTGCTGGGCCTGGGTAGTCGCTCAATAAATCTGTGTTGAATTGTGCTGATGACTAGCACTGAGAGTCTTCCTTATAAAACAGGTGGCCCACTCCACCCTTCTCCCTGGACGGCAGTGGCAGCTCTGGTCTCCAAACAAGTCCTCAGTGGTTCCTTCTTGACTCAGCTCTGCAGCAAACTAGACAGGTGGCTGTCTTCAGGACTGTTTGTTCCGCCCTGTAGTAAAACCGGGAAGAGGTAAACCCTGACACAGTAGCCCGCTGGTGATTGGGGAGTACAAAGATTTGTTTTTGAAAGGAGAGCAAGCCTTCCCAGGGCCCACGCCGCAAAGAGCCCACCAGTGGCCCAGCCAGCCTCTGGCCCCTGAGCTGCTTCCGGGACAGACCCAGGCACTGGGATCTCACCAGCACCTCCCAAGGAGCAAGCTCCCCACGCCCAAAGAGGGACAGTGGCCCACAGGCCCGAGGAGTGGGCGGTTTCCTGCATAGGCCACATTGCCATACTGGCAGGAGTCAGGAGAGGAAACCCACGGGAAGCTGGAAAATCCCTTTTCTGGCCCCTTCTGGCAAAGCAGCAGGGAGTCCCTCAGGAGCCTCCCATTGTGGGACATTTCCGGCCAGGCTCCTGGGGTTTCCACTGCAGGCAGAAGATCAAAATTCCTGACCCCATACAGCAGTGTTTTTATTTTTTTATTTTATTTTTTTATTTTATTATGTTATGTTAGTCACCATACAATATATCATTAGTTTTTGATGTAGTGATCCACGATTCATTGTTTTCGTATAATACCCAGTGCTCCATGCAGTACGTGCCCTCCTTAATACCCATCACCAGGCTAACCCATCCCCCCACCCCCCTCCCCTCTAAAACCCTCAGTTTGTTTCTCAGAGTCAATAGTCTCTCATGGTTCATCTCTCCCTCCGATTCCCCCCCTTCATTTTTCCCTTCCTTCTCCTAATGTCCTCCATGCTATTCCTCATGTTCCACAAATAAGTGAAACCATATGATAATTGACTTTCTCTGCTTGACTTATTTGACTTAGCATAATCTCCTCCAGTCCCATCCATGTTGATGTAAAAGTTGGGTATTCATCCTTTCTGATGGCTGAGTAATATTCCATTGTACATATGGACCACATCTTCTTTATCCATTCGTCTGTTGAAGGGCATCTTGGCTCTTTCCACAGTTTGGCTATTGCAGACATTTACAGCAGTGTTTTTAAAGGGTCTGTAAGTCAATGGACAAATAATGTCCAGTAGTTAATAGCCTTAGAGTTAGGCCTGCATCGAGGAAGCCAATTCAGAACCATTCGCAATCCCAGAACCTTTCCTAAGTCATCTCCACCAGCAAGCAGGCCCACCTCAAGGGCCAAAGACCTTTCCCTCCTAATTCGCCCTGCCAAGGTCCCTGGGGTGGGGGTGGGGGACATTACTGGAATTCTGGAATTCCTCCAGAGCATTCTGCAATTCCTCCATTAGAATGGCCACTAGTACCCAAAATGTTTTCTTAAATATTCTCAACATGGTAAACCTTTGTCTTCTGAAAGTCCATTTGAATTTTGACAATAATAAAGTTATTTAGAGCAAAATCTTATGAATATGATGGGTAATCAAGTTATGGAACATGATCTTCAAGAAATTTTTGTTCAAGTGTAACAAGCACACCGAGAAGTGTACAAATCATAAACTAGCCACTTGGAGAATTTTCAGAAATGGAATACCACCAGGCGACCACCACCCAGATCAAGAACAGAATACTACCAGCAGCTCAGAGGCCCCCCATGCCCCTTTCACACAGGTTTACCTCCCCTATGTCTGTTGTACTGACATCCAGCAGCAGAGATTGTTTAGACTGTTCTTGAACTTGACATAATGGGTACCTGCAACATGTACACTTCTGTGTCTGGTTCTATCCACATTCCATGAGATTTGTGTATGATATTCATGTATAATATGGCAGGCAGCAATGACTGTATACTATTTCATTATATGCATAGACTCATCTGTTTATTGACTATTGCAAATAATGCTACTGAGAACATTCTTATATGTATCTTTTGGTAGATGTATGCACTCATTTATCTTGGGCATATGCCTCAGAGTGGAATTGCTGGCTAGTGTATATGGAGCTAAGACAATAAGTGAAGCAGCTCGGTGTCAAACAGTAGGGAGCAGTGGGGAGTGTGGCAATCTGGAGCACTTCTGCCTCCTGAAAGGGAACAGCTGGCCCTCAGCTACCAGCTGGTGGTGGCCATGTTGTGATCTTCAGTTTTTTGAGAGCTGCCAAAAACCCAGATTTTCATGTGAGGCTTTCCACCTTTTTAATATCGTAGCAAATTCAAAAAGTTTGAAAAATATTGTGCAAGGCAAAACACGTTGGTAACTGTAATCTGGTTTATAGTCAGTAATTTGCTACCTCTGGTAAGCTAAACAAAGATGGGCCCAGGGAGCCCAAGGACCCCAGCCCAGTTGTGGTCAGAGGGTGGAGGAAGAGGAGGAAGCTTTCTGAAAGGTGTGATCCCTGAGTGGGGTCTTAAGAAGGAGAAGCTAGGGGAAGAAGGTGGGGAAAGAAGAGGAAGGGAATATCAAGCAGAGGACGAGGTAACAGTCTGACCCATACTTGGGGAATAACAAGAGAGCCTTGGAGTTTTGGAGGATGGTATATCTGGAGTGCAGGATACATGTGGGGATGGGGACTTCTCCATAAAGACTAGAATGTCAATGACAGTCCGCCATATGCCAGCCATAGTATTAGGCACTCATGAGCATTTTTCATTGCATTGTCATAACAGAAGTTAGAATCATTGTTTGCTTTGTATATGGAGAGAATAAGACACAGAGAGGTTAAATTATTTGCCCAAAGTCACACAGTCAGTAAGTGGAGAAGCCTGGACTCAACTGGAGCCTTATTGCTACTAGGTGGAGTGGGACCAAGTCAGTCAACACCTCATGTGTTATTCCTGAATCTTTAAATTTTGTCCTTACTATGATGGGAGATACTGGAAGGTTTAAGCAGGGAGGGTCATGTCACTATGACCACAGCCTGGAGAGGGCAGGGGGAAGGAAGGCAAGATCAGAAGTGATTGCCGGAATCTGGGTAAGAAACAGCAAGGTCTCAGCTAGGACAGTGTTAGGGCATGAAATCAAGGAGAGAGATTTAGGAGATAAGCCACTATAAGCCACTGCCCTCCTTCCCAGGACTTGGGGACTGATTGGAAGTGTCAAGGGTGGAGTGGAGCAAGAAAGAGGTTTGTAGGAGATGCTGATAAGTTCTCTTTTGGATACCTTGAACTGGAGATGTCTGTGCAGTATCTGAGGACCAACATCTTATAATCAGATGACCCTGTGGTTCTGAAGTCAGGAAGAAGAGGAGGCGGACAAGAGATGAGCTTTGGGGGGTCACCAGAACACAGGTTGAAGATACAGGTGGAGGAGAGGAGGTGGGACAGAACTGGGGGGGGACTGCAAGGGTTCAGGGCAAGAGGGTGCTGATGGACACACTCAGACACCAAGAAGGAGCAGTCAGAGGTGTGGCAGGGACACTGCAAGAGAGTGGTTCCATGGGCCATCGAGAGAGGGGAGAGTTTCCAAAAGGCAGCATCAATTCTTCAGAGGCTGAGCAGGAAAATAACCAAAAAGTGCCCATGAGGTTTGGCAACAAGGATGCCACTGGTAACCTTAGTGGGGTCCCTTCAGGGGGGACACAGGCAGATTGGGGTGCACTAGGGAGGGAAGAGGAGGCGAGGGGGAAGGAAATGATTAAGAAGCATAGGGACCAGAAGCCTGCCTCACCCAGAGCCCCTCAGGAGGCTTTGATGCCGGAGGTCTTTCAGCTTTCAGGTCAATACCATGTTTGATTTTTTTTTTAGTACATGTGTATTTGTGTATCAACCTCCATCATTTGACTAGCTTTTGGGAGGAAGCCTCTTCATTCCCTTACCATCTTCTTGAAGAGGGCTCACAACTGCTTACAATGCTTATGTTCATACACACCATCTCTTGATCCAATTTCAGGCTCAAGTTCTTATGATGGTTTTAAACCCTCATTGTGGGGGGTGGGAGTGGACAGGATCCATACCTTTCAACTTTTCACATCATGTGAAATGATCTAGAATGGCATGTCCACATCCAGCCTGGGAGAGCCACAACATGCTACATTGCTCATGTCTGTTCCAGCATCTGCCATCAGTGGCTTGAGAAGGAAGTCAAGGTGTTAGAAAATTCAATGCGGTGACTCATGTCCTCACTCACTGATTTGTTCATGCAGGCCAGAGGAGCAAGAGCAGAGCAGGCAACAGGAAGGACCTTCTAATTGAGTTGGCGTAGAGGAAAAATGCGTTATATCTAAGTGCCATCCTTTGGAGAGATTCCTCAGTATTGACTTTGACTTCAATGGCTGATATATGAGACCTATCACCTAGGCATACCCTAATATAGACACATTCATTCATCCATCCATTCATTCATTCATTCAGTTTTTTTAATGGCTATAGATTATTTTACATTCCTCCCATCAAAAAAGAGAGAGTCACATTTAACTGCTTTGACCAACAGAGTATGGTGGAAGCTCTTCTTTGTGACTTCTGAGGCTACAAAACTCTAGCCCAGTTCACTGAAAGGCTAAACCACCATATAAAGAATCTGATGACCCTGAGTTCACCTGGCTAAGCTCCACCAAACATTCTCAGCTGAACCCCACCTTCCAGCCATTCCAGCCCAGGCACCAGATAAGTGAGTGAGGAAAACCTCTTTGAAGTGGATTCTCTAGCCCCAACCCAGCCCTTTGAGATACCCTAACCACTCCAGTCTTCCCCAGACACTGTGACACAGAAACAAACTATTCCTGCTGGGTCCTGTCTGAATCTGTGAGCATAATTAAATGGTGTTGTTTTATGTCTCTAGGTTTGGGAAGGCTATTGTGCATAATAGATAAGAATTATCTGGGATAAGAACCTATTATGTATTGGGTGTTATTCCAGGCACTGCAGACAAGCAATAAGCAAGATAGGCAAAGTCCCATGTGGGGTTAACACTCCATCTGGGGAAGACAGATAATGTAAACAAACACTGAGTTGGTAACTCAATGATTCAGAAAAATAAAACAGGGGGAATGTAGCTGTGACTGTCAGGCTACAGTGGGTTGTGATAGGTCCGGGAAGATCTATCAGAGGAGGTAATAGTTGAGCTGAAAATTGAATGATAACAGGAGGATCAGGGGAACAGCAAGTACAAAGGTGCTAAGGATACTGCTAAGAGTGGACAGAAGCCAGTGAGAGTGGAGCATGGTTAAGGAAGGGCATGAGTGGAGGAGATGAGGCCAAAGAGACAGGTTGGGTCAATCTAGCCAGCACTTGTGGGCCATGATGAGGAGGCTGGATGATATCCTAAGAGCAATGGCAAGTGACATGATCTGTACATTAAAAAGGTGGCTCTAGGGGCGCCTGGGTGGCTCAGTTTTTGAGCGTCTGCCTTCGGCTCAGGTCATGATTCCAGGGTCCTGGGATCGAGCCCTGCATCAGGCTCCCTGCTCAGTGGGGAGCCTGCTTCTCCTTCTCCCCCTCCCCCTGCTTGTGTTCCCTCTCTCGCTGTGTCCCTCTCTGCCAAATAAATAAATAAAATCTTTAAAAAAAAAAAAAAGATGGCTCTATCTGTTGTGCAAGTACTGAATTGCAGAGGAACAAGGGAGGAAGCAGGAACACCAGTGAGGAGCCTTGGTTAGTAATCCAGGTCAGAGATGATGGTGGCTGGGCAAGGAGGTCATACTGGAGATGGTGAGAAGCAGATGAAACGAAGCAGTGTTTTTGAAGTAGAGCAGACAGGTCTCACAAATGGGTTGATTATAGAAAGCAAGAGACAGGGAAGAATCAAGGACAACTCCTAGGTTTCCCTATGTCTATCTTGGATAGTTTTCTAGGTATTATGGATGCGATTTTGTGGAGACTCTGGATTCTGTTATATTCCTTTGAAGAATATAGATGCTTATTTTTCTGTTGTTGTTTTATAAAGCAATAAACTTGGCTAGATTCAAACTGCAGACTCTGCCTTTTGGGAACTAGCTCAACTCTCAGTTCAGTTCTTTTAGCCTGGTTGGGGTGTTGGAAGTCTTTCCCATACATGCATGGTTCAGGGGTCAGCCAGAGATTTGGACAGCATTAATACACAGAATAGGGGGCTGATCCTCACCTCTCTGGGGTTCTCCTCCTCCCCCTCTTAACAGCTGTAGTTGCCCACACTCTGTCTTCTGGTTCTTTCAGCCAGAAAAACTGTAGATTTTCTATTGGAGTTTTAGTTACCCCACATAGTTCAGGCTGGGAACTGTCCTCAAGCTAAAAGTCATAGAAATATAAAATAGGAAACTCTGCCCATGCCATTCCTTTACTTCCAAGTATAGAGCCCCCCACCCCATTTCTGCCAGCTTTTGTTCAATCTCCAGTGCATTCAGGCAGGTTTTTTTAAAAATTAAACTTCATATTTTGAGATAATTATAAATGCATATCCAATTTAAGAAATAACAGAGCTATCCTTTGGATGCTTTACTCAGTTTCCCCCAGTGGCAGCATCTTGCAAAACTATGGTACAACAGCACAGCCAAAATATAGACATTGAGATAGTCAAGATACATAACATTTCTATCACTACAAGGGTCCCTCATCATTGCCCTTGTATAGCCATACCCATTGCCCTCCCACCTACACCCCTTCCTTAGCTCCTGATCACCACTGATCTGTTGTTCATTTCTAAAATTTCATCATTTCAAAAATATTATATAAATGGAATCATACAGTATGTAACCTTTTGGGGATCTTTGTGTTTGTTTTTGTTTTGTTTTGTTTTTGCCTAACATAATTTCCTGGAGATTCATCCAAATTGCATGTATCAATAGTTCATTCCTTTATTCCATGGCATGGATGTACCCTAGGTTTTTTGTTTGTTTGTTTTGTTTTGTTTTGTTTTGTTTTGTTTTGTTTTGTTTTTGACCATTCACTTTGTTGAAGCACACCTGGACTGATTCCAGCTTTTGGCTATGACAAATAAAGCTGCTATGAACATTTATCCATAGGCTTTTCTGTGGACAAAAGTATTCATTTCCGTGAGATAAATGCCTAGGAATGCATTGCTGGGATGTATGGTAGTTGCATGTTTAGCTTTTAAAAGAAACTGCTAAACTCTTGTCTGACATGGCTGTACCATCTCACTAGCCGTGAATGAGGGATCCAGTTTTTCTGCATCCTTATCAGCATTTGGCATTGTTACCATTTTTTTTATTTTAGTCATTCTGATAGGTATATAATGATATCTCATTGTGATTTTAATTTGCATTTCCCTAATGGCTAAAGATATTGAGCATCTTTTCATGTGTTTATTTGCCATCTGTATATCCTCTTTGGTTAAGTGTCTGTTCATTTCTGAGCTTTGTCTTTTGGAAAGCAGAGCAACACATGTAATTCTAATATCTGTGTTCCCTGCAAGTCTTCACATTTGCACCTGCCCCATCTTCCACCAGTCAGGGGATGATCATGGGTGTAGTCACCCATCAGATCAGAGCGGAGGTTGGGGAGAGAGGAGGGAGAAAGCCAAGTTTGTGGTGTCCGTAAACAGAGAGCTGTGGATAGGATTTCTTCTCTCTCCACCTCTTTCCCTTTTTGAACAAGAGCAGAGGCTCCTGATCCATTTCTCAGAGTACCATCCCTTCTATATCTTCCTGAGACATCCCCTCCCACAGTCTCTCTCAAAACCACAAAAAGCTGACCACACTGTGTTGTACCTAGTAGATGCTCCATAAATATTTGGGCTTGGTGGATTTGGTCTCATTGGAATTCCTGGTGTGCACATGACAGAAATCCAGTTAGAGTTTGTCTGACCCAGGGCAGGAGTCTGTTGGAAGTAATCATTTGTGAAGTATAGCCAGTTAGTGCGGTAAAGGCAGGAGCAAGCCTTCCCATCACTACTCTCCCTCTGGCTCTCATCTCTGTCTCTCTGTCTCTGTCTCTCTCTCTGCCTCGCAGCTTTATTCCCTCTGAGCACAGACTTCAACTTCCACAATGCAGGGAACATGGTTGCCACCAGCCCTGGAGCCTCATACCCATGGCATCCAGAAACAGAGGGTCTAACTTTTACCTGTAGTTTTAAAAGTCCTGGGGGAAGGTCTTGATGGACTCAGTGGGGGCCAAAGCGTGGGCCACCATTGCTGGCAGTAGTAGAGAGATATTTCCTCAAAGTGGGAAGGCCTTGTAGACCTAACCATTAGATGCCCTCTCCAGGTTTACTGCCAGTTTTGGGAGTTCAAAATAGACCATTGGAAGGCGCACGAATCTCATGCTTTCCTTTGCTTTTCTCACCTCCCAACCTGGAATGTCTGCTGGACTCCAACCCAAATGCCACCCAAGCTTGGGAGCCTAGTCAGGTTGGCCTCCTATGTGACCTCCTTCCTGGGGTTACTTTAACTTTTGATGACTTACTCTATGACTTAGGGTAATGCTGGCTGCTGTAACAAACACCTGCATCATGGTGGGTTATACAATACAAGTTTTTTCTGGCTCACTTAAAAGTGCAATATATGTATTTGAAGTGAGGTTGCCTTCCACATGTTAATTCAGGAATCTAAATCCTCCTTCCATCTTGTGGCTCCACCTTTCCCTGCCTCAGAGTCCTCTGCATTCAGCCAGGAAGATGGGAAATGATAGAATGGGGAAGACACACCCACTTTTTAACCATCTCATGTCTATTCACATTCTCATTGGTGGGAACTGGTCACATGACCCTTCCAGAATATAAGGGATGATGGGAAATGTAGTTCCTGGCTGGATAACTGTTTCTCAGCCACAACTTTATACTATGTAAGGAAGAACGTACAGGCATACCTCAGAGATAGTGCTGGTTTGGTTCCAGATCACCACAATAAAATGAATGTGACAATGAAGTGAGTCAAATGAATTTTGGGGTTTCCCAGTATATATAAAAGTTCTATTTATACCATATGTAGTCTACTAAGTGTGCAATAGCATTATATCTAAAAAAAAAAAAAAGGTATATATCTTAATTTAAAAATACTTTATTACTAAAAATGCTAACCATCATCTGAGCTTTCAGTGAGTTGTAATCACTGGTGACAAATCACCGTAACAAATATAATGATGAAAAAGTTTGAAATATTGTGAGAATTACCAAAATGTGACATAGAGACATGAAGTGAGCAAATGCTGTTGGAAAAATGACATCGCAAGACTTGTTTCATGCAGGGTTGCCACAGACCTTCAATTTGTAAAAAACAGTACCTGCGAAGCACAGTAAAATGAGGGATGTGTATGTTTTGGCGGGCTGTTGGTTATCTTGCCACCCCTCCCCTGCCTGTGCAGGCAGTCACCCACAGATGACTGCCTTATTGTCCTCTGTTTCCTGTCCACTAATCTCAATGTCCACAACGCTTGGAGTCCTTGTGTCTTGTCACTCCCAGAGATGCAGCAGGCTAATGGATTCATGAAAGAAGATGGTCAGCCTCACCCAATAGTTTTTTAAAAGAAAATTGGCAAGCTGTGGTCTGCAGGCCAGGTGCCTGGTTTTGTAAATGAGGTTTTATTGGAACCAAGGCAGGGACTAGGGACAGGTGAGTGAGACAGGGTCAGGCAAGCGCAGGATTAGGTCCTGTCTTCCTTTGAAATTTTGACATTTTGTTCATCATGGATTTTTGGAGTTACTTTTGATTTTTAAAAATAACATGTTAAAATATTTTTTATCCTAATTACTGAGTTTCTTGGTACTCCCTTAAATGTTGCACCCAAGGCAAGTGCCTCACTCACCTACCTTTCATGGTCCTTCCTGCTCTGAAGAGCCTCGCATCTTGGAATGTGCCCAGACCAGGGTGAGACTGGCACAGAGAGAGGAGGGGGAGGGCCCCGCTGTTGCATCCTGGAGAAATACTCCACACTCTTCCCCCACCGGCCCTGCAGCACTGGGAGGCTTCCGCTACCATAGGGTCACTGCAGGTGGTGGGAAGGTCCTGATTAGTCCACAGAAGGCCTCCCTCCTCCACCAAAGCTCCTGCTGCCTCTGGAGACAGCCATGGGACCCTGCTTATCTCATTTCTCTGGCACCATTTTGTAAGCTTTCAAACTGAAGCCACATCTCATAACAACTTGGTAGAAAGACATAATTGTCACCAGTTTGAAGCTATAGAATTCCAGAGCTATTTGGTTTCACTTCATAGCCCCTAGGTTTTGTGCCTTTGTGTTTTGCAGCTGATTCTTTACTCTCTCTCTCTCTCCAACCCTCCCTACCTCCCCTTTCCTTCTCTCTTCTTCTTGGGCTATCTCTTTCCCTATCGCTGTACTTCCATCCCCTCCAGCCTTGGAGCAGGTGCTGTCTGAGGCTGCGTTGGGAGGAAGAAGGAATGTCTCCCTGTGGGATCTAGGCTCTGGGAGTTTCTTTGGAGGTCATGGTGTGGGGGGTAGGTGACAGCTTCCTTTAAAATGAAAATGAGACTAGAGCAACTGGGTGGCTCAGTCAGTTAAGTGTCTGTCTCCAGCTCAGGTCATGATCCCAGGGTCCTGGGATCGAGCCCCGCGTGGGACTCCCTGCTCGTCGGGGAGCCTGCTTCTCCCTCTCCCTCTGCTGCTCCCCCTGCTTGTGTGTGCGCTCTCTCTCTCTCTGTCAAATAAA
Organism: Phoca vitulina; assembly: GCF_004348235.1. Lineage (NCBI taxonomy): Eukaryota > Metazoa > Chordata > Mammalia > Carnivora > Phocidae > Phoca > Phoca vitulina. The sequence continues at coordinate 29,457,999 of NW_022589725.1, forward strand.
TAAAATCTTTTTAAAAAATAAAAATGAGACTGTTTCCCAACCAAATCAGATATCTTGCATCCCACAAGAGAAAGACCAAAGCCTTAGAAAACCATGTTACCCCTCCCCCAAGAAAACAACCCAGTTTCTCTGAATTAATGGAAGCTGACCTACTATACATATTCATCCCATGGCCCTGCAGTTCCCTCCCAGCTCTGAAAAGAAAAGCAAGAGCCGTGTTCAAGAAGGTTCACAGCGACATGAGGTGTAATCACCCCAAATTAGAAACTACCCAAATGTCCATCAACAGTAAAATGGACAAGTAAATTGAATAAATAATAATCAGTACTAATCATAAATAAACAGGTGGATAAACAAATAAATGCCATCCAATGGAATATTCCACAGCAGCTAGAATAAACAATCTACAACTAGATACATAGATACCATGTTGAGCAAAAGAAACTAAACACAAAGCACATGTGGGATGATTCCAAGTATGTAAGCACAAAAAGGCAAAGTGAATCTCTGCTGTCCAATGATGGTGGCTGCCTAGCAAGGTACGGGCTAGAAGGGTACACAGGGGCTCTGGGACTGGTATTGTAGAAGCTCTTGATCTGGAGGTGTTCGGTTTGTGAAAATGCGGCAAGCTGCACATTTATGCCACATGCATGGTTCTATGTATCTGTTATTTTGAAATAACTCAAAAGCCAAAAGCAAGCCCTCCTGGCCCCTTGGACTTTAGGAGCAGTGAGGAGGTATGAGAGAGAGGAGGGCAGATGGCCTGCAAGCCTGCAGAATGCCCCCCTGTGAGGGGACAGCCCTCAAAGCTGGCCTACCTCCCACACCTGTCTTACCCCTGGATAACTAAGTGGAGCTGGTCACATGGGCTGGGATACACTCTTGCCCCCAGAATGCAATCCCCCAGCTTCCAGTCTAACCAAAGCACATGCTCAGTCAAAGCTCGGTGCAGCCCAGTCAGTGGTGGGTGAGCCCTGTCTCTCCTGGAAGAGGACGTGAGCCCCCTTAAAGCAGAGCTGAGGCAGGGCCGGCTCTCACCTGCCTGCCAGGGCCACCATGCTCCAAGGCCCATGGCACCCTTCAGACTAGTTCATCTCAGCCCCCTGTGACCCACTGTTTTCCTTACAGCCTTGAGAGAAGCCAGTAAGTTGGTGGGGCAGTTTTCATTGACATAGTCAGCAAGTGTTTATTGAGCACCTACTATGTGTCAGGCACTATACTAGATGCTGGCAACCACTCCTGTCCCCACAGCCCTGACAGATGAAAAACAAATATAAAATAAACAAGATGATTTATGACAAGAGAGAGCAGACCAACCCTTAATATTCATGGGCTCCAGATAAGAGTTCAAGTGGAGGCCATTGGCCTAAAGTCCACTTCTTTCTCTTCCTGCTCCATCCTGCTTCTTTTTAAAAAAAAAAAAATTTATTTATTTATTTGAGAGAGAGAGAAAGCATGAGCGGGGGGGTGGGGCAGAGGGAGAGAGAGAATCTCAAGCAGACTCCCCACTGAACACAGAACTTGACACAGGGCCCTATGTGGGGCCCGATCCCATGACCTAACTTAGATCATGACCTGAGCCGAACTCAAAAGTCAGACTCGTAACTGACTGAGCCACCCAGGCGTCCCTCTATCCTGCTTCTGAAGTGGCCTTTACACATGTGAATAACCCAGGTGCACACCCACCTTCCACCCCCTCCTCTCGACAGGTGCAGGAGAAGACACCCAGAGAAGAGAGCCCTGTGTAGCTGTGTCAGCAGGGAGGGGAGCTGTCTGTGTAGAGTTGTATACATCCCTGGACTCTGGATGAGTACCTTCCCTTGGCCCTGTCCACTCCTTGCCCTGTGGGGAGGGGCATGGATAGGGGAGGGTAAGAGCCAGGCTGAAGGCAGAGCTCCTATTCACCTGGTTCGAATGGTAAAACTGATTGTATTAACTGGGGTAGGAGCTACTTGGGGGAGAGGAGGTGCCCTGTGGGTCCCAGTTATACAAAGACCTAGGGAAGAGCATTGTGGGAGGAGGCAGGAAGGAGTTTACAGAAAGAAGGCCAATGCGCCTGGAGCAGAGGGAAATGAGCAAGGCAGACCATGCAGAGAAATGAAGGCTTTATTCTCAGGGTCATGGGACCCACCGGAAGGATTTTTATTTCTTCCATAATGAAGTATAATTGACACACAATAAAATGCACCATCTTAAGTGTACAGGTCGATAAATCTTACAAATGCATACATTCATGAAAACACCACCAGTGCAAGACGTAGAATATTTCCAGTGTCCTAGAGAGCTCCATTGTGCCCCTTCTCACTCAATAGCCCCCCTTCAAAGATAACCACTGTTCTGACTTACATCACCAAAGACTGTTTTGCCTGATTCTCATCTTCAAGTAAATAGCACCATATGGCCATGTACTCATTTATGTCTGACTTCCTTCACTCAATATTCTATCTGTGAGATGCCCCCATTTGGCCACATGTAGTGGCAGGTCATACTTGTTCATTGCTATGTAGTATTCTATGTGTAAATGTACCGTAATATGTTTATCCATTCTCTTATGGATGGACAGTTGGGTTGTTCCAACTGGGGGCTCTTATGAAGGAAGCAGCTATGAGTACTCTTAAGTTTTGCGTTGGTCCTGGGTGCCCATCTCTGTTGAGTGTATGCTCAGGAGTGGAACTGCTGGGTCACGGGGTAGGTCTATTATGCCCTTAGTAGGTCCTATCAAAGAGTTCTTCAAAGTTGTTTGAGAGTTGGATGAAGGGCTTCAAATGGGAGCCTGCACAACCTGCAGTATATGTATAAAAGAGCAGGTCAGCTGCTGTGGAGCGAAGAGCTGTAAGGGGTTAGAGTGGAGGTGAGACCAGTTAGTGAGTGATGGAATGATCCAGGTAAGCAAGGACAAGCTGCAGGTGTGACTGGTAGCAATGGGAATGAGGAAGACACCATCCCACTTCAATGAGAAAGACACCGTGAGCTCGCTGCCCAAAGCCATACAGCAGAGCACAGAATCAGTCCTTGAACCCAGAGATTCCAACTTAGCCCAGCAGAGTCTCTCTCAGCTCAGGGTCCTGTCCCCTCTCCAGAACTCTTTGAACGGTGCATCCTGCAGCCCCAGGGCTAATGAAGCTGGTAGGGGAACTGCCAGAGAGAAAACAGATAGACCTGCTGGGGACAACTGGCCTTCCTCCCAGCCTGAAGTCACTTGAAATCATGTTGTTTTTGCACATTTATTTATGGCCCCTGTTCAGCTTCCCAAACACCCCATCTCCTTGGCTCCTCCCTGGGCTCTCTTTGGGGTTGGAACCCCAGTAGCAAACACCCAGAGCTTTCTCAAGCCTTGTTCACACTCTACCCCAGGGACACATGCTGCAGACTGGGAAGCTCACTTACTTGGCACCTTTGGGCAGCTAGTGCTTACTGTTAGTGTTGCACCCATAATTGGCCAGCATTGAGTATGGGGCATGGCAGGCCTCCTCCACCTATAAAAATGAGAGCCAGGAAATGCCACAATGCATGGGCTTCCTATAGGGACTGGTGAGAATTGTTCTACTATCTGGACAGCAAGCTAATTGGAAATGAATCACCTTTATTACTCACTAGGCAGGGTGATGACTCTCTACATGGCTTTGGGTCCTCTGGAGGTGTCAATGAAGGGTATCACTAGGACTCTTTGAAATAGATACAGAAATCCAATTCCAACTAGTTTTAATAGCAACACAACAAATTCATTGATCTATGCACCTGAGAAGTCTAGAGATATTGGCTACAGGAATAGCAGGCTCCAGGTGCTCAAAAATATTATAAGGCTCCTACTCTCTTCATTTTTCATCTTTGCTTTTCTCTCTGTTGGCTACACTTTCAAGCTAGCTCTCTCCATGTGATAAAAAAACATGGCCACCAATAGAACAATCATATATCCTGTTTATTAATCTCAGCCAAAAAAGAGGGCCTCTTTACCAATGTAGTTTTCAGGGTTGGCTTTCCTGAGACAAACCTGGGTCAGGTGTTCAACTTGAACCAATCATTGTGGCTAAGAGCACTGATGTGCTGATTGGCCACCCTGGAGTCAGAGGGGGGAGGAAGGAGAGGGTCCCCCAAAGAAAAGTGGGTGTTATTTACAGAAAAAGGAGAAGTAGATGGTGAACAACCCCAAAAAGCAGATTTTAAAATTATATCTGGTTGCTTCAAATGCCTATACTCAGGAAAGCTGCTGATAAACTCATTCTAGGTAGCCTGAGAAGAATGGGTGGAGGAATGGATGGGTGGATGGATGGATGGATGGACAGATGAACAAACAAATGCACACAGGAGCAAATATTTACTGGTCACAAGATTTTAAGCTACTTGAGAGCAAAAATCTAGCTGAGGACCTGGCACATAGTAGTAGGTCAAGGGTGGCAAATGTCAATAGATGACTGTTATTCCCATTGGGCTCAGGCTGACCTCAGAATCCTTCACAACACAGCACTCCAGATGAAACTAATCACCATCTTTTCAAATACATCAGCTCCCTTCAGAGTCTGCCCCAGTTCTCTGGTCCTGCTCAACAGAATTGTGTTGACATAAAGTAGGTATCTACCATGGGCTGGGCTCATTTGAACACAACAGCTTGTTAAATGAAGACAGTCTGCTACCATCTTAGATGTCTGTGGACACTTTCTGGAGATAGATTGATGTCAACACTTCTCAGAGCTTAGGCAAAGGGAAAGTTGACAGGGAAGGAGATGCAGCAGACTGGTGTATTGATACACATCTAGCAGCCCAGCTCTCCAAATAGAAAGGTCCCAATTTGTAGCATTTGCCAACCACCATGGTATAAATTCTCCCTATATAGCCAATTTCAACCTTCCAAACTGAAGCCTCCGAAAATAGAACTGGGAAGGGATGCACACAATCAGCTCTCGAGTGCTGACGTGAGCTGGCTGCAACACCCCACAGCCTTAGAGGACGTTGTGTTTCCCGAGGGATTCTAGAACCACATCCGAATTTTCTTTGAGGTGAGGTTTCACCAACAGTCACTCAAGAATATTTGATTAGAATCCAATACAGAAACCTAAATTCTCTTTTAGAAGTTAGAGCTACTTCTGAAATCAAAGTTAATGTTACTTTAGGCTCCAGAATGAAATGTGCAGGGAGGGGTGTTAGCTGACTTCATTCATAAGATCTACTCTGAGGGGTTGTATACTTTCAGCACATCATCTGGTTCTGCTCTTACTCTACAGTGTTCACATTTAATCTGCTCCCTGACAATACAATAACTTTTATTTTTTTTTAAGATTTTTTTAAATTTATTTATTTGACAGAGAGAGAGATAGCGAGAGAGGGAACACAAGCAGGGGGAGTGGGAGAGGGAGAAGCAGGCTTCCCGCGGAGCAGGGAGCCCGATGCGGGGCTCGATCCCAGGACCCTGGGATCATGACCTGAGCCGAAGGCAGACGCTTAATGACTGAGCCACCCAGGCGCCCCAATACAATAACTTTTAAAGGTTCCCCCCAAATTTCATTATTAGAAATGTTAAACATATGCCAAAGTAGTATATGACCATTGTGACCCGACTTCAATTATGATCAGCTCATGACCAATCTTGTTGCATCTACACCTGACCCATTCTCTACCTCCTGTATGACTTGGAAACAAATCCCACACATCATAAAATTCATCTGTAAAGATGTTAATAAAAAGAAATACCATTTCAATCAGGAAAACTCATTTAAACTGAGGTGTAGGTAACTGAGGACGGTCTAAATGGTCGGCTTGCTCTGACTTGGTGGAATTTTTCACTAGGCCATAGACTGAAAAACGGTGCCGTGATGGTGGCGTCTCGTGCATTATTTCCCCAGTGGGGAGGTGGGGGTGAAGTTTTTGGGGGCGGGGAGCTGTTGACGGTACCTCAATTACAACCTATAAACAACTACTGTCTCAGCTGCTTACAAGGTCATTCTTGCCACTTCGCTCAATCAGAGGCTCGCACAAAAGGATATTTGAGTTCAATCCAAAGAATGCTCCAACTTTGTCCCAGGGACGTAAGTCTCAAATATATAGATCTTGTTCCAGTTCAGATTGATTCACTAGAATTTTTTCAAACAGGGGTGGAGAGGGACAGATGAATAACTACAAGTTAGAAACCATGGGAAAACCACCGGCCACTCAGAACTCTCTGGTTCTTCTGACTCCAGTGTGTCTGGAGGTCTCTCTCCCAGCCTGGATACCAAGGAGGCGGTACCTTGGAGGGAGGGCAGTGGAGTCCTGCCCTCCTCCCAACAGCGGTGACAATCTGGAGGTCCACAAGCCGCATCTAGGAGTTCAACTTGTTTTGTTTGGCTCTTGTAGCATTTATTTAAAAGATGTGGGGATCCTTTGCCAATACTTATCAATCGGGAGGTTTTCCATAAAAATCTCTTGGAGGCCAACCCAACAGCTTTTCAACATAGCCTCATGCACAGCAGGCTGCGGACAGATGATGGTGGGCACTGGGGACACTGGGAACAGTGATGGATTTTGTTGGTGGAATAAATACCTCAGCTTTCTCGCCCTCAGGTGGGCAACTCAGCAGCACATTCTGTGCCTGTTTCTGGGTCCTCAGGTGGCTGGATCCCCAGTTGTATCTGCCCAAGTACACCCTGACTGGGCTTCTTTCGCATGCCTCTCTCTTCCTTTCCCACTCCCCTCCTCCCACTTCCAGGAATCATCTTGCAAATCATCTGCTTGCACTCAATCCTTGTCTGGTGTGGGAGAATTCAATCCAAGACACGTTCTACCAACTCCCAGCCCAGTCCTCCCATTTTATCAGCCTCTAGCCCTGCCGGGCCAGTTCCTCAGAGCACTGAGCACCCCCACGAACCAGTCATTGTGCAAGGACGGCTTGCCTCAGAGATCAAAGTGGCCTCTGCATTCGGGAAAATATTGGGTCAAATAGCATGTCATTTCAGAAAAGCTCTCAAGTACAGCATTCCCCGAGCTCTGCAATTCCAGCCTCTTTCTCTGCTCGCTTTAAATGCCCATGCAAGCAGCTATTTACTCTCTGGCCCAGGGCACCACTAAAGGGCTCATTCTAAATATATCACGACAAACTCACAACCCTCCCGCGGCCCAAATGCGTATTTGTGAGTGCCCAGTGCCTCCAAGGAAAACCCAGCCGCAATGTGAAGTTCAAAGTGCGGCAGAGCCATCTTCCCTGTTCTCCCTTCTCCCTACCCACCCTCTGAGAAGCCAGGGGGATTTCTATGGGAAAGTAAAAATGGCAGGGCGTTGAGATTCACTGTCAGACTGGCTCCAAGGGCAAGAGAGTCATAGGGTTTAACAATATGTCTGAAGCTTAAAATACGCACCAATAAATATTTGTCAAATACATTCTGTAGCCATTTAGGTGGATGACTTTTCCTTTCTTCTTTTCTTCCTTCCCTCCCTCCCTTCCTCCCTCCCTCCCTCTCTCCTCCCTCCCTCCCTCTGTCCCTTTCTTCTTTCCTGCCTTCCTTCCCTCTATCTCTCCGCACAAGGCATGCATGGATGCCATTGCTTGTGATAGGCAAAGACTGGCACCGACCTTTGTGTCTATGGGTGCGGGGGGGTTAATTCCATTATGTTCTCTCCACCTAATAGAATACTCTGTGGCCTTTTCAGAGGGAGCTTAATGCTCTGAGCTGGAAGTACCTCCAAGACATATTGTTAAGTGAAAGAAGAATGTGCATCGTGTACTACCACTTCTGAAAAAAAGAAAAAAGTGCTTATAAATGCATGCAACGTCTCTGGAAGGATAAACAAGAACCAGTCAGCAGGGGTTGCCTCTGGGGAGAAGTGGAACACAGGGGACAGAGGTGAAAAAGAAACTTCACTTTGCATGATACATGTATATATGTGCATATCTGTGTACACACTCACACACACACACACTTAATGCAAAATCAATAAAAACCAAGAGAAAGGAGCCCTGTTCCCTAGTCTGAATCCACTAACCATGGTGTGCAGTCTCACGATGGGTTTCAGAATCTTATGTCGGCTTCCAGCCCAGTGTCTGGCTCAAAGGAAATAACCAATTGGTCTCTCTTGAATAAAGCCAGTATGGTCCTATGTGTGGCCCCCGCCTCTCTAAATAAGACTGCTAACTGCCTCCTCCAGGCAGAAGCAATAAAAATCAGAAGAATTCTAACAGGAACACGGAAGACACGCCTTCATTCATTCAGGACCCATTCGCTGAGCACCTCTGGTGTGCCAAACAGTGTCCTAGGCTCTGGGGTTACAGCAGAGCAAGCAGATAAAAATCCCTGCCCTCACAGGGCTTGCATTCTAACCAAGGAAGAGGGGGAATAGATGATCCACAAGTTGAATAAGTAACAGAAGCAGTGTGGCTAAGGAGGGGGAATAGCAACAAAGTGGATAGGAAGTGGGTGGTTGCAATTTTAGGGTTTCAGAGAAGTCCTCACTGAGGTCAAGCCCTGAGAAGGGGAGGGAATGGGCTCTCCAGTATCTGAGGGGAAAGCCAGAGGGGGCAGCAGGTGCAAAGACCCTACCTGACTTGAGAGGGGACGAAGCCCTGCCTCATTTGTGTGAAGGTCTGTGTGCCCTGGAGGACCTGGGAACTCCCCAGAAGCCTGGTTCTATCCTTTCCTGGTTTATATACATATTACTGGAATGGAAATGGACAAGTCAATCCCTATACTCAGAGTTGGGTGGAACCAACAGCCAGAGAGGATGGAGGGCTGTGATTGGTGCTCCCCTGGGGCCGTCCCAAGAGAGACAGATGCCCCCCTGGGACTGACCTCTGCCTCAGGCCCAGATTTGGAGAAAACAAGCTCTGGGGACCAAAACAAGAATAAATATTCCAAGAATACTTCATCCTGAATATCCCTTTACACAGACTTTCCCAGTGTGGGGTCTTCAGGTCACTCATCCTGCAAAATAATCCACTGGGAGAAAAGGGATGTAAGGTGGGAGCTCTTAGAGATGCATGGAAATAAGAAAACCTGCCTCACTTTGTTCATTGGGGGGAAGCATCCAAGCTCACTGGACAGAAAAGAGCCCTGATGTCGGGTAACCGTCCATCTGTGGGAGTACATTCAGTGCAAGGAAGTGCCTCCTCCCACAGCCCTTAAAATCTTTCCCTTTGCTGAAGGATGGGGGGCAGGTGCAAGAGGACTTCCTAAAAATGCTACCTGAAAACTCTATAGCTGGGGAAATGTCCCGCAGAAATGAGCGCTTCCATCGCCTATGAGCACCTGAAGGCGTGTGCAGGAATATTCATAGCAGCACTGTTCACAATAGCCCCAAACTGGAACCAAACTCCCACCAGCAGGAGGCTATATAAATAACGTGCATATGTTCACACAACAGAACACAACTCAGTAAGAAAAAAAAATAAACTACTGCAACGTATAGCAGTGTGGTTAAGCCTCAGACACATAATGCCGAGCAAATGATTCCATTTACGTGAAGGTCAAGGGCAGGCAACACACACCAATGGTGGCAGAGGTCAGAGTGGCAGCTGATTTAGGGGGGTGACTGACTTAAAGGAGCATGAGGAAAGCCCTGAGAGCTGGGGTGCCCCATACTTTGATCTGGGCCATACAGCTATATACACATGCAGCATCCAGCAAGTGGCCCACTCCAATCCCTGCACTTACTGTCTATAGGTTATGTGCCCATAAAAAGCCAACAACAAAATAAAGAGTAAAAACATAAAAATAAAGGCTGGAAAGGGAGAAGAGGTAACCCAGAGCTGCCTGCTTTTCTTGTCCTGTTAGGGACTCCCTAAAAGCCTTGAGGAGGTGGGGGTCCTTTTCTCTCCACCTCCTGCATGAGCTCGGCCTCAACCACCTCCAGCCCCTGGTGGGTCCCTTCACTGTCCCTCTGGCACCCGCTCCACCCACTGCTGACACGGCCGCCATCAGAGATCACACCTGACCTACTTAGGGACCTGAAATGGGCTCTGTAGGGGAGAGGAGAGGGAAACGAGGTGTAGGGATGGTGGGGTGTCTTTCCAAAACATGAATCTGGGTAGGCCACTCCTGTAGTTGACTCTCCTCAATGACTTGCCTTTGTCCTCAGGATAAAATCCTAACTCCTTAGTGTGGCTTACAAGCCCATCCAGGTCCCACCGTAGCCCCCTCCTCTTATCCCCCTCCCTCTCCCCAACATAACCCACGTCAGGTCCCCAACTGGGTCATGCATGGGCAATGCCTAGCGAGTACCAGGCATGTGATAAATGTTAGTTTTCCTTCCCTGAATGAGGGGGGTGGAGGGGTTGGGGTGAGGAAGGGCTAAGGGTATAGGGATTGGCTCTGGGGATCCTGGAAGGGCCTTCAGGGCTGGAGCCAGGGCCAAGCAGACTTTCATGGTGGGCTAGAAGTCTCCCTCCCTTTGGGTTCTCATCCACTGTGACTCCTTGTCCCAGGGAGGGGAGAAAAGGCCTAGAATGAGTCATTGCGGGGACCATTGGGAGGATTCTTTCTTTCTTTCTTTGTTGTGCTTGAAGATACCATAAACCCTTTTGGGTGGTGACCCCTGGCCTTCAGCTTGTCCCCCACCCCCACTGCCATACCAAAAGCTGGCTCTGCCCCCTACCTGGGGCTCATCACATTGGGGCAAATGGCTGGGCCCCTGAGGTTCTTCTGATGGATTTGGCAAAAAATAACTTACTGGATGAGTTTCAGAGACTGCCCCTTCCTCACGACATGCTGGAATGGGGGGTGCTGGTCTGTGACCTCTAGCTCCCCTCCTCTCCTGACCTCTTATAACCAAATAAGACAGGGAGGGAGGAGGTGAGGGAGAGGGCAGCTGGGAAAGAGACCAGGGCAGTCACTTTTCCATTCCCTTGGCGCCTTCCTTTCTGGTGACCCTTGTTTCTGCTCTGCCCCTCTCTTCTTTCTCTCCTCCCCCTGTCTGGGTTCTTAGATCTTTTTCTGAAAATACAAAGCCAAGTCAACTATCTTGGAATACCCCGAGTCCAAGAAAACTGTGTTGAAGGGGGTGGAAAAGACTCCCAAGGTGGTTGAGAGTTTCAAGTTGGGTGAACCTCCCAAAGAGGCTTAAGTCCCCAAGACACATGAGTTCCCCAAAGGGGTCAAGTCCTATGTGTTGGTCAAGACAACACATGGGCCCGAAATGGAGCTGGGCCGTCGGGGCAGTTGCTGCTGCAGCTGCCCCAGATGGGCATCCAGTCTGTCTTCACACTCACATCTCAGCCCAGCAGCCCAGCCGGCAAACATGCAGCTAGAAGACCAGCACCATCCGCCTGCTCCCCAACACCCCTCTTACCCTCCCTGATCCCCGCGACCCATTCCTTCCTCCATTCACTAGCTCACCATTTATTCCCAGCCACTAGCACTGGTCTGACACAAGTAGATGCCCAACAATATGTGAGGGATGGATGGATGGAGGGCCGGACCTGTGGATGGAGGGCTGGACCTATCTGGAAGGGAGTTGTAGCAAACTTGGATGCCCAGCCCGTGTTCATAGGGCTTTACCAATTCCTTCTGCCAGTGCCTGCCTCTCTTTACACAAAAGCTTTCACTGAAGCCTCAGAAGGTTGCCCTGCCCGTGAGCAGGGCAGGCTAGAACGGTCAGGGGATTTAAGCCCACCCCCAGCAGCCCTCAGGCAATGGCTGATGGGAACTGGTGTACAAATACTAACCTTCCTTCCCTCCAGGGGGGTCATCCTGAAGAGTGGGCACTACCCTGCCCCCCCCCCCCGGCCGGTTTCCCCACACCATTGAGCTCTGGTTGCCTACAGTGGTAGCCTGCTTTGTGACATACCTGCATGACTCCTTCCCTTCCCTGTCCACCCCACCCCAGGCCTCCCCAGTGTCTCGGGGGGCCCCTCCCAAATAAATGCCTTACCTTTAAATCCTTGTCTCAGGCTCCAATAGCACGACTTCTCTCAGACCTACGGCATCCAACACTGCATAGAGCTGAATTTGGGCCTCCGAAGCCAGGCCCTGGACCCATGCCTGGACGTCCACAGAGCACACAGCGGGTGGGTGTCGGAAAGGACAGAGTCGGCGAGGATTCACAAACAGAAGGGCCGTGACTGCCAAACCGAAAGAAGCAGCCAGGATTCCAGGGGTAAAGGAAAATATGAGGCCACGGGGACACAGTAACGAGTGACAAAAGCAGAAATTAAGGTTGGAAATGAAAAGCCCTCTACGGGAACCATGCCAGATGCCTGGAGGGGGCCTGCCCCACCCCCTCTGTTCTGGCTTGTGAAGAGGGCTGCAGTGGTAAGGGGAGGGAAGCTCGTGGCTCAAACTCATGAAACGCAGCAGAAGCCTGTTTGCCACATCCTGTTCCAGCCCTGGAAGGCTCAGGAGCTCCACGATGACAAGCATAAAGCATGCACTCAAGCCTGGATGGTGCCAGGAGCTCTGTTTGACTTGGCAGAGATGCCTAAGGGATAAAGTGGAATCTGAATGCACTTTCCCAGGCCCCCTGTTGGGGGATCCATGCCTTTGACCACGTGGGGCCCACAGCTCCCTTTTGAGGGTGCGACTAAGGAAGGTCCCTTGATGGTCTTGAGATTTCACATCTGGGATCCCGAGTTAAAGGTGGCTTTCTGGCTTCAGAGGAGAATGGGACTGGCACATCTGGCTGACAAGGACAAGATATGGCCACCATGCATGGAGCAGTGGGCCCTGGGAAGGGAAGCTGGGAGTCTGGGATGCATTGACCTTGCAGTGAGCACAGGGTGCCCTCCCCGCACCCAGAGGATGATTGGACTCAACTTCAACTAGTTCTGAGGAGGCCTGGGTGGGGTCCATGCACCCCCATTCAGTATTCCACATTAAGTCCTAAGTCAGCCCAACCTTCAGTTGGGCTTCCAGATTTGTTTCTAAAACACAAATTACAGGTTACATCTAACTGAAAGGATATTTACTCTGCCTAGGACACAAAAAGAAATGTCTGGGTGTAGGGTAGCAGTGGGCAGAGAACCTGTGTCGAGAGCAGGACCAGGGCACCTAGAGCCTAAGATATGAAACCTGTATTTTGAGTTAACTCCTTGGGCTGCTGTTAACCACACTTAGGCTTATCCTTATTTGAATGGCCGTATTGACCCCATCTACACCTGCACTGTCCAATATGGTAGCCTCTACCCAAGCCTGCCCATCGAGCTCTAGAAACGCAGCTAGTCTAACTGGCAGGTGCTGTCAGCATCGAGCATGCATTGATCTCAAGAAAAAGACTGATTTCAAGAAAAAATATAAAATGTCTCATTAGTCATGTTTTATATTGATTACATGTTCAAATGATAATGTTTTTATATATTGGGTTAAATAAAATATGTTATTAAAATTAATCTCACTTTGTTACAGGTTTGTGTCCCCCCAAAATATGTCGGAGTCCTAACCACAAAATGTTCTCTTATTTGGAAATAGGGTTGCAGATGTAATCAAATAAGATGAGGTCATATTGGAGTAGGGTGGGCCCTTAATCCAATATGATTGGTGTCCTTATAAGAAGAGAAGAGATGCGGTGATGTGTCTACAGGCCAAGGAACACCAAGGATCACTGGCAAACACCGGCAGGTAGAAGAGGCAAGGATTCCCCCTCCCTACAGGTGTCAGAGGGAGCACAGCCCTGTCCACACCTTGATCTTGGACTTCTGGCCTCCAGAACTGTGGGACAATACATTTCTGTTGTTTAAGCCACCCAGTTTCTGATACATTGTTACAGCACCCATAGGAAAATGGGATGGAAACGAATGCATCTCTTCTATTTATTTTCATGTGTTGACCAGAATCTTGTGAAGTAGGCATATTATCGTTTCCATTTTCCAGATGAGACAACTGAGGCTGGGAGGAGCCCAACAGTGTGAGTAAAGTTGCCAGAGCTACTAAGTAACAGACACGGACTTCAGACACCTATCTGCAGACCTCATGGTCTCTCCAGGACTGATCAGAGATACACATCTGTTCATCCTACACTGTTTATTGAACACCTACGATTTGCCAGACACTGTTCTAAACACTAGAGACAGATTAAGGAACAAAACAAAGATCCCTGCCTCCTTGTGCTTACATTGTAGCAGGGAGAGACAGGCATTAAATAATAAACATAATGAATATGGAAATTATTTATTGTGTCAGAGTTAAATGTTATGAGGGAGTAAATAGGACAGGGTAAGTGGGTGGGGGTGCAAGTGGGGGTGGGGGGCCCGTGTATTAGAGGTATTAGAGGGTCAGGGTCGGCCTCACAAGAAGGCAAGATTTCAGCAACGACATGAAGGAGCTGAGGGAAGAAACCATGCTGATATCTGCAGGAAGCACGCCCCAGCATAGGGAACAGCTGGTACAAAACCATCCCATGAAGACCTGAGACGGAATCAAGAGGAGATGAGGCACCTTCCAGGTGGGTTCTTGGCACTTTTGCTGCTCATTTTGAATGTTCTCTTCTCAGGGCTACTGGGTGGCTCAGTCAGTTACACCTCCGGTTCTTGATTTTGGCTCAGGTCATGATCTCAGAGTCGTGAGATTGAGCCCCATGTCAGACACCGTGCTGGGTGTGGAGCCTGCTTAAGATTCTCTCCCTCCCACTGCCACCCACCTCACACATGCTCTCTGTCTCTCTGGAAAAAAAAAAAAGTGAATGGTTTTTTTCTTCTCACCTCTTCATGAGCCTTGACCCCAAGGCCCCTCCAAAAGAGCCCTTAGAAGGCTCATCTGGGGTTGCTCTACATGGGTGGACAACTCAGCCACTGTGGAAAGCCTGGTACAGAAGGAGGTCAGATGTCCACCCACCGAGCACAGTCCAGAGCAGCTGGTCCCACAGATTCTGGGAGTCCAGGGTGGATAAGTAGAAGACAGCCCCCCTCCCACTGAATGGGGTCAAACAGGCTGCTGTCCTTGAGTCTGCAGGAGGGCCTGGGCCAAGGACAGAAGCAGAGAGAGAGAGACTGTTTCACTTGCCCAGAATGTACCACTTACATTTTACTTATCCGCAGGTATAATGACAACTGTGTCCCTGTCAGCCATGGGGTGAAAATAGGTGACGATTATTTGTTTAAGGCAGTCTAGCCCCAGGTGTGTCAAGCATGGCATGGGGAGTATTTTGGGAACACGTCCCAAGAAGAAGAGTCTGAGATCAAGTTAAATATCCCTTCTCTGAGAACAGGGTGTGACTCTGACAGTCCCTGAGCCTTGGAGAGAATGATTCTCCTGGATGTTAAATTGTACAGTGTTACCATTATTTATTCCTGTAAGAACACCATCACTCTTATGAGATGCCCATACAGTGCATTAACCACACTTCCCTGGCCAAGGCCAATAACAGAAAGCCAGAAAGCCAGGCGTCCCCACAGGCATCATCAGAGGGGTGTCGTGTTGACCACATGAAATAATCTTGATTCCTAGGGCTCCAGTCATCCTGGCCAGAAGGGGTAGGGCCAAGAGGCAGTTCCATTTCTTGGCAGAGAAGGCAGACAGACTCTCCTCCCACTCCGTGGCCCAACCCGTCCAAGCTGTTTGCTGCTCACATCTGTCCTCCATTTAGACCAGTATTGTTTGACAGGATGGTGGCTCTAGAGGGGAGCCCTCCTCTTGGCTGGAACAGAGGAAAGAGAATGGAACAAGGTCGCAGCCCTGGGGTCAAGAGCCAGCATCCTCACACTCTCTCCATTCCCTACCAGGGTGCCCCTCATGCCTCCATTTTAATTCAATTCCCATTTTGCTGATGGGGAAATAGAGACCCACCAGAGGGGGCCAGATTCTGCCCAAGATTGTGCTGAATTCAAGACAGAGCTGACTTCTAAGCCCATACCACCTCCCACTTATTCCCTCTTTCGCTGACGTCCACCTCCTTGGAACAATGGAAAACAACTTCCAGGAAAACCCATGGAGACTTCTAAACTTGAGAGAGGCCAGAGAACAGACATTTTCATTAATAAGCATCTCAACCAGGGGTCTTCAAACTGTGTTCCCAGGAGCCCCTGGATGCCTTGTAGGGACTTCTGGTGCTATGACACGGGGCCGTGGCTGCCTGCCTCACCGCACCCCTACCACCAGGATGGCACCACAAGATTGCAGTTCTCATCTCCTCTATACTTTGAGTTCCCACACTGGACTTCATTTAAAGAATTTCTTATCTCAAACACAGGCTTGAAGTAGAAAAACAAAGTGTGGTGCAGTCAGTCAGTACTGCTTGGGCATCACAAAGGCATGAACTACTGATACAATGACCAGCATGGTTGTCTCTCAAGTGCATTATGCTGGCTGAGAGGAGCCCTCTTTCAAAAGGTTGCATACAGTATGATTCCACTTATATGACATTCTAGAAATGGTGGGGACAGAAAACAGATCAGTGATTGCTAGGAGCTGGGGAAGGCAAGGCTGACTGTAGAGGGTCACAAGGGTTTTGGGTTCATGGGAATGGTCCGCGTCTTGATAGTGGTGATGACTGCATGCTATATGCATCTGTCAGAAGTCATAGACCTGTGTGCTAAAAAGGGTGAATTTTACTATATGTAAACAATACCTGAATAAACCCCACTTTAAAAGAAAAACAAAACTTGGAGATCCCTGCCTGAGAAATCTTTCATTCTAATGTCCTCATGAACAAGTAAACAAATGAAGCTAAAGGTAATTGCCTCTGAGTCTGAAGGATAAGAAAGGGGATGACCTCCCACTAAGGGCCTTCTGCATGTTAGGTAATCCCCTAGTAGTTTCAGTTCACTTCTTAAAATTCAAAGTTGTATATATATATTATCCTCACAATAATTCTCTGGAGAAGGTGAAACTCAATAGGCTAATTGTGGCAGATTGCATTTTCCAGAACAGCAAGAGATAATGTAAAAAAAATAAATAAATAAAATAGTAAAATGCTGTGTTTTTAGCTACTTTGTTTGGGAGGTGATTTGCTATGCAGCAGTAGATAATTGGAACACTGGGTAACCAGCCCAAGGCATCACCACAGCCAGCACTCATTCCCTGCATCCCAGATCTGCTGCCTCTCTGTTCTGCTTTGTTCCTAAATAAGGCATTGTGGGTCCAAGCCTCCAGACACAGCCACAGAAAGAAACTCTGAACACACCACTTTCTAGAGCAGCAGGACCCAGCCCTTCTCTGAAAGACAGGTGCCAAAGTGGTGCCTGACCCATAGTAGGTGCTCAATAAATATCTGGCAAATAATAGATTCCAGGCCCATTCTAGGAGCTGACATAACAGTGAAAAAGATGCAGTTCCTGATCATATGGAGACTGATCTTTAGGGAGGAGATAGCAATAATAAGAAGATGATTTTAGATACCAACTGACATGAAGAAAATGAGCAGGGCCATGTGATAGAGGGGACTGGATGTGGTATGAAGATCAAGGAAGCCCTCTCTAAGCAGATGACATTTGAAACCTGAAAGATAAAAAAGATGCCATCTTTGGGCAAATGAGAAGGTATCCAGGAATGGCCAAATAAAATAGCTTAAAAAGACATATACACTCACAAACAATTCTAAAATAGAAAAGGGAGACTCAGATTAGTGGAAGCCTCCATTATTCTAGAGACAAGCAACTAAAACAAATAGTAAATGATAGTATGAAGTAAAGGGAAGGGCATTGGTTAAGAGTCCAGCTTTGTCACTAATTCCCCCTCAAGGTCATTTTCTCTCTCTGGGCCTCTGTTTTGCTTGTTATGAAATGAGAAGGTTGGACTGGAATCGGCAGTAGGATGGAGCCAGCTCACACCAGCTGGTGGGAGTAGACTGTGTGCGTCTCTTCCTGGCTCCACATTCAGTGGTGTCACACTGGTAGGCTGAAATTGGCCATTGAGGGAGTATCCACACCATAGAAGCTGACAAATGCTGCAAACGGGACTGTTTGCTGTTGTTGTTTTAGAGCTGGTTGTTAAACACACCACTGAACTAAATAAGTGCTTCTCAAATGTCTTGCTAAAGTCTCCTATTGTCATTTTTAAAATTCACAATTTTACATTCTATACCCAATTGTATATGGGCTTCCTGTTTCCTCGCATACTTGAAAATATAAAATTTTATTTTCCTAACTTCAGGAAGATGCATAGTGGTAATTCTGTGGATTTTTTACATGTCACTCACACACACACACATGCTCCTTCCTGGCTAAGTGTTGCCCTGTGGTCAAGGTTGGCATTATTCAGTCCCTCCAAGAGTGAGACCTCCCCCCTCATCATCTGTCTCCCTCCCTTGTCTCTTTTCCAAACCCAAAGCCTTCCCTGACTTGGATTTGAATTTGGGCACTGGGGAGGAATAAGCCAGCCCCGGTAGTACATTTGTGCAAGTGCATTTGCACAAGTGCATTTGTGCCCTGGGGCATTTTTGCCCTGGGGCTCAGCACAGAAGCTGGCCATGGTCTGCTCTTGACACTGGGGTCCAGGCCTGGCCAAGCAGACATTCCCCACCCTCTTGTGACACTGCAGCTATGGGACTCCTTGCAGGTGGCCCTACCCATGCTGCCAGCATCCACGGGTCATTTCCCTGCAGACAGAAAGGAATGAGAACTTCCTTTTCCTCCTCCTCTTTCTCCTCCTCTGGAAGTGTGTGGGCTTAGCTCATCACACTGGGGCTAGGTCTGGGAGATCTGTTTTCTGTGTTCCAGACTTGAGGCTGCCGCAGGCTTCCTGGCTGACCTTGGACAGATGGTTATGTTTTGTCTGTGCCTATTTTTCCGCCATCAGCTGCTGCTTACCTCACTGCTGGGGATGGCTGGGTGGATGTCTGAGGCAGCCTCAAAAAAGCAGACAATAATAGTTCCATGGACTATGTATGGTTCCATACTATTGAGACAGGGGCAGAGACCCCATTTCCACAGATGATAGACCCTGGGTGCTAGAGCATACATCATAGAAAGTTCCATGAAAAAAATCTTTACATAGCAACACCATCCCCCAAAGGAGGCTAGAGAACTCTGTGGAGGGGAGAAGGCAGAATGTGATGGAAATTGGGTGGGAGTGGGAGAAGGGAACAGCTGAATATTGAAGGCACCATCTCTTCCCTCTCCTCTAAACTTCTCAAAGCAGTGCTCACTGTCTCTGCCTCCTTAGTTCCCCAGGACCGCCTCCCCATCCTGCCACCAAATTGGCACCAAGGATGTCTGTGGCTGTTCCTTGCTAACCCAATGGCCAATCTTCCTAACTAATATCACTACCCACCTTGTCCCATTTGGAAAAATCCTTCATTCTCTTTCTTAAACCTCTCTACTCTCCTCTCTTAGTTCAGGTTCACTCAAAGTGGAATCTAAGACAAGGACTTGGGTGCAGAGAGTTTATTTGGGAGGTGGTCCCAGGAAGCAGAAGTGAGATGCAGGGAAAGTGGGAAAAGGAAGGAACATGTTTTCAGACTCCTGCTGTGGGCAGCTGGGGCTCCATCCCTCCTGGGTCCTCTGAGGAACTATATAGGATGCACCTTAGAATTGCTTCTGCCAAGGATGAAGGGCAGGAGCATTTAGCTGGACTGTTGGCACCCACTGGTTGAGGGTCACTCACCAAGGGCATTAACTCCCTAAGGCAAGAGAGCAGAGAGCCATGGTGGGTGCTTGAGGTGGGGAGCCATCTGCATGCACAGGAACTGTCCATGCTGCATGCAGCTTCATTCAGTGGTGGACTGAGGGAGGATATGGGGGACACTAGTATGTCTTCTAGACTTGGCCTCCATGACAGCTCACTCCTGTGGTTCTCGTCCTGCCCTTTTACCACACACTCTCCATCTGTTTCCAGAATCCTCTTCATTCTGTTCCACCCCTCACAGCCACCTTAACCAACTGCACTCCTTTGCTATCCTGCCAGTCCCCTCCTCATCCAATGCCTTTGGCTCGTCTCCACTGATGCACTAAGCACACTTTTCTGTTTGGATTTCATCCTCTTCCAAGAAACTTCTTAAAGGCAGGGACAGGACTTCTGGTGGCCTACTATGTGTTGGGCACATAGTAGGAGCTCAAAAAAGTATAGCTCCTCTCCCCTTCCCCCTACTAATGGCAATGTTATAGAATCACATTGTGATTCCCTGACAACGTTGACAGTATGGAATTTCCCAATCCCTAAGATCTAATGCGAAAGTTACTTGCTAGTTTCTATTTTCTTTACTTTCTGGAGAAAACAAGGCCCCAGGATGGTGGGAGTTGCCAACCTGGTAGGTGGGATACTGTCTCTCTGGGATGCTACCCTGAAAGCCACCCAACTCAGAACCTCTCCATCCATTATTTCCCCTCCTTGTTTCACAGGGCTCATTGACCTTACAATTCTATGTGCCTTCCAGGCAATATAGGGCTTGTTATAAAGAAATGAAGCTTGGAGACTCCAATTAACTGGTAGATGAGCAGCCATTCCATGCACCGGACTGTGCCAGGCACTGGCTGCAAGAAGGAGAAAATGGATGAGGAAGAAGAAGGGAAGAAGCAGAGGACACCCCTGTCTTTAAGGAGTTTATAATCTATGCGGTGCAGGCAAGGCTGAGAACACAGACTTCCCTGCTGAGAAATGCTCATGTTGCCACAATCAACTGGAAAACAAAAAGCTGTTTAGTAAATGGTGGTAGGGAAACAGATGAAGAAAAATTAAATTGGATCCCCACCTATCACTTCATACAAAGGTGAACTCTAGCTGAGTTAAAGACCTAAAATAAGATGTTAACTGTCAAGAGAAGACATGGTAGGGAACACCTTTATGGCCCAAGGATAGAAAATTAAATACACCTTTAAGTGTACAAACAATAAGGCAAAATATTGGTGAATTGGTTTTATCAAAACTGAGCATCTCTATTCCACAAAGTTCACAGGCAGACAACAAAATGAGGGAAAATATTTGCAATGTCTAAAACTGACAAATTAGTATTTAAAATATTTGCAGACTTTTTGCAAATCAATGAGAAAAAAAAAGCAAACCCAATCAAAAAATGGGCAAATGGCATGAAGAGGCAATCAACATAAGAGGAAACCTAAAAGCTAACAACTATTTAAAGAAATACTTAAAGTTACTAGTAATTACACAAGTTGAAAATTAAAATAATGAGATGATGATTTGGAATAGAAGGACCTTCCACCCTACTGGTGCACATGAGTGTGAACTGGCATGGTCAACACACTTCTTATTCTAAAAAGAAGTCACTCATCCTGTGACCCAGAAATTCTGCCCCTGAGTAAATCCCCAGATTTGCTCTGACAAACCTATAATTGGCTGAAGATAGAGCTGTGCATCATGTTGGTGGTGGTGATGACAGGAGCCAGAAGCAAGGTGAATGTCTTCCACTTGCAGTGGAGAAACTGTGCACACCATGTGCAGCTGGGAGGTCCAGCCAACAGTTTGAAGCAACAAAATAGATAGCACATATTGGTATCATAGGGGGCTTTATAACAGTACTGAGTGGCGGGGGGAAAGCAGAATGAGATCTATAACATGATAGCATTTATATAAATTTAAAGGCATGCACTGAAAATAACAAAACATATTTTCAAGCAAAGGAATAGACTGAATGGTGCTATTCCAGTTACTATGGCTCTGTGACAGATTATCCCAAAACTTAGTGACTTAAAACAGCCATTCTATTCTATTGCATGGATTCCATGGGTCAGGACCTTGGACAGGTTTGCCAGGAGATACTTGAGCTCCACATGGCATTGACTTGGAGTCACTGTGTGGTATCTGTGGGAAGCTGAGCAGGTCTGCAGGGCTCAAGGCATCTTGCTGACATGTCTGGCATTTTGGCAGAGGCTCAGCTGGGGCTGTCAACCAGAGTGCCTCTAGCATTGGCATGGTAGTCTCAGGGTAGTTGGAGTTCTTACACAGAGGCTCAGAGTACCAGCAAGCAAGGAGGTGGCTGCATGGAAGTCACATGGCATCACTTCCACCACACTCCACTGGTGGAAGCAGTCACAAGCCCATTCAAATTCATAGAGAGGGACATAGACTCTGCTTCTTTATGGGAGAAGTTTCAAAGAATTTGTGGTCATTTAAAAACCTCCTCTGGGAGGGGGAGGAGCAAGATGGCAGAGGAGTAGGAGACCTAAATTTTGTATGGTCCCAAGAATTCAGCTGGATAGGGATCAAACCATTCTGAACACCTACGAACTCAACAGGAGATCGAAGAAAAGAATAGCAACAACTCTCTGAACAGAAAAGTGACCACTTTCTGGAAGGTAGGACGTGTGCAGAAGTGAATCCGAGGCGATATTCGGGAGGATAGACGGCGGGGGAGGGGGCCTCCGTCAGCCCCTATTGGCAAGTGATAGAGCAGCAGAGCACAAAATCAGAACTTTTAGAAGTCGGCTCCGCTGAGGGTCGTTGCTCCAGTGGCTAAGCAGGGGGGTGGAACCCTCGCTGGGACAGTGTGGTCTCAGGACCCTCGGGGTCACAGAAAGACCGGGGGTGCCTGAGTGCGGCAGAGCTCCCAGGTATCGGAGCGGGGAAGCCAGCTGCAGAGACAGAGCCGAGGAGCGGGCTTTCAGCTCAGGGTTGCCATAAACCGTGATCCGCGGCACAGTCGGGCCACTGCTCCTCCAGCAGGGACCCAACAAGCGGCAGATCTGGGGAGAGTCCCCTTCCTCCCCTGGGAGGAGCGGTGCGGGAGCGCACCGCAGGGATCTGCTGGGTTTAGAGACTCCACATGGGGTCATGTGCCAGAGATAGAAACGCTCTGTCACAGGCCGGGTGAGCACGAAGTGCGGCCGGAGACCGGGGAGACAGGAGTGACTGACTGCTTTTCTCTGGGGGCTCACTGAGGAGCAGGGCCCCGAGTTCTCGGCTCCTCCAGGGCGGAGATTGGGAGGCCGCCATTTTCACTCTCAGCCTCCAAAGCTGTACGGAGAGCTTGCCGGGAACAAAAGCTCCCGAGAGCAAACCCAAGCAGATTACTTAGCCCAGACCCAGCAAGGGCAGGGCAATTCCGCCTCCAGCAAATACATTTGGGAACCACGGCAACAGGCCCATCCCCCAGAAGATCAGCGAGAACAGCCAGCCAAGACCAAGTTAACCGATCAATGAGAACAGCAGAACTCCAGCACTAGGGGAATACTGCACATAGAATCCATGGCTTTTTCCCCATGATTCTTTAGTCTTTCAAAGTTAATTTTTAAAATTTTCTTTGTTTTTCTTTTTATTTTTTTAGCTGAATTTTTCTTCTTTCCTTTTTCAATCAACATCTTATCAATTCCTTTTTTAAAATCTTTTTTTAATTTTTCATTTTTACAGTCATATTCTATCTCTTCATTGTATTTAACCTTATTTAATGTATATATATACATTTTTCTTTCTTTAAAATTTTGGGATACAGTTTCTTCTAACAGACCAAAACATACCCTAAATCTAGTGTATGACATTGTCCTAGTCTCCCTCCTGATCACATTCTCTCTTTTTTAAAAAATTTTTTTTCATTCTTTTCTCAACCAAATTCTTATCTCATCAATTCCTTCTTTAAAATCCTTTTTAATTTTCATCTTTACAGTCATATTCCATCCCTTCATCATATTTACCCTTATTTTTGTATATATATATTTCTTTCTTTAAAACTTTGGGAGGCAACTTCTCCTAACAGACCAAAATACACCCAAAATCTTCCAGCAGGGACCCAACAAGCGGTAGATCTGACTCTGTTATATTCACCAGCCTGATGATATTCTTTTTCTTTCCTTCCCCCCCCAACCCAACCCCGGTTTTGGGTCTCTTCTGATTTGTTTAGTGTATATTTTTCTGGGGTCATTGTTACTCTTTTAGCATTTCTTTAGCATTTTGTTCTCTCATTCATCTATTCTCCTCTGGACAAAATGACAAGATGGAAAAACTCACCTCAAAAAAAAAGAACAAGAGGCAGTACTGACTGCCAGGGACCTAATCAATACAGACATTAGTAAGATGTCGGAACTAGAGTTCAGAATGACTATTATGAGGATACTAGCTGCGCTTGAAAAAAGCATGGAAGTTATTAGAGAAACCCTGTCTGGAGAAATAAAAGAACTAAAATCTAACCAAGTCAAAATCAAAAAGGCTATTAATGAGGTGCAATCAAAAATGGAGGCTCTAACTGCTAGGATAAATGAGGCAGAAGAGAGAATTAGTGATATAGAAGACCAAACGATGGAGAATGAAGAAGCTGAGAAAAGGAGAGATAAACAACTACTGGATCACGAGGGGAGAATTCGAGAGATAAGTGATACCATAAAGTGAAACATTAGAATAACTGGAATCCCAGAAGAAGAAGAAAGAGAGAGAGGGGCAGAAGGTATATTGGAGTAAATTATAGTAGAGAACTTCCCTAATTTGGGGAAGGAAACAGGCATCAAAATCCAGGAGGCACAGAGAACCCCCCTCAAAATCAATAAAATAGGTCAACACCTCGACATCTAATAGTAAAACTCACAAGTCTCAGAGACAACCCTGAAAGCAGCTCGGGACAAGAGGTCTCTAACCTACAATGGTAGAAAAATTAGATTGGCAGCAGACCTATCCACAGAGACCTGGCAGGCCAGAAAGGACTGGCATAATATATTCAGAGCACTAAATGAGAAAAAATATGCAGCCAAGAATACTATATCCAGCTAGGCTGTCATTGAAAATAGAAGGAGAGGGGCACCTGAGTGGCTCAGTTGGTTAAGTGGCTGCCTTCAGCTCAGGTCATGATCCCAGGGTCCTGGGATCAAGCTCTGCATCGGCCTCCCTGCTCAGCGGGGAACCTGCTTCTCCTTCTCCCTCTGCCTGCCTCTTTGCCTACTTGTGCTCTATCTCTCTGTCAAATAAATAAATAAAATATTTTTAAAAAAAAAGAAAATAGAAGGAGGACAAACAAAAACTAAAAGAATTTGCAAGCCCTACAAGAAATATTGAAAGGGGTCCTCTAAGCAAAGAAAGAGCTTAAAAGGAACATAGACCAGAAAGGAACAGAGACAATATACAGTAACAGTCACCTTACAGGCAATACAATGGCACTAAATTCATATCTTTCAGTAGTTACACTGAATGTAATTGGGCTAAATGCCCCAATCAAAAGACACAGGGTATCAGATTGGATAAAAAAACAAGACCCATCAATATACTGTCTGCAAGAGACTCGTTTTAGATGCAAAGACACCTCCAGATTTAAAGTGAGGGGGTGGAAAACAATTTACCATGTTAATGGACATCAAAAGAAATCTGGGGTGGCAATCCTTATACCAGACAAATTAGATTTTAAACCAAAGACTATAATAAGAGATGAAGAAGGACACTACATCATACTTAAAGAGTCTATCCAACAAGAAGATCTAACAGTTTTAAATATCTATGCCCCTAACATGGAAGCAGCCAATTATATAAGCTAGTTAATAACAAAATCAAAGAAACACATCCACAACAATACAATAATAGTGGGGGACTTTAACACGTCCCTCACTCAAATGGACAGATCATCTAAGCAAAAGATCAACAAGGAAATAAAGGCTTTAAATGACACACTGGATCAGATGGACTTCACAGATATATTCAGAACATTCCATCCCAAAGCAGCAGAATACACATTCTTCTCTAGTGCACATAGAACATTCTCCAGAATAGATCACATCCTGGGTCACAAATCAGGTCTCAACTGGTACCAAAAGATTGGGATCATTCCCTGCATATTTTCAGACCACAATGCTTTGAAGCTAGAACTCAATCACAAGAGGAAAGTCAGAAAGAACTCAAATACATGGAGGCTAAAGAGCATCCTACTAAAGAATGAATGGGTCAACCAGGAAATTAAAGAAGAATTTAAAAAATTCATGGAAACAAATGAAAATACAACTGTTCAAAATCTTTGGGATGCAGCAAAGGCAGTCCCAAGAGGAAAGTATGTAGCAATACAAGCCTTTCTCAAGAAACAGGAAAGGTCTCAAATACACAACCTAACACTACACCTAAAGGAGCTGAAGAAAGAACAGCAAATAAAGCCTAAACCCAGCAGGAGAAGAGAAATAATAAAGATAAGAGCAGAAATCAATGAAATAGAAACCAAAAGAACAGTAGAACTGATCAATGAAACTAGGAGCTGGTTCTTTGAAAGAATTAACAAGATTGATAAACCCCTGGCCAGACTTATCAAAAAGAAAAGAGAAAGGACCCAAATAAATAAAATCATGAATGAGAGGAGAGACCACAACCAACACCAAAGAAATACAAACAACTATACGAACATATTATGAGCAACTATATGCCAGCAAATTAAATAACCTGGAAGAAATGGATGCATTCCTAGAGATGTATCAACTACCAAAACTGAACCAGGAAGAAATAGAAAACCTGAACAGACCTATAACCACTAAGGAAATTGAAGCAGTCATCAAAAATCTCCCAACAAACAAGAGCCCAGGGCCAGATGGCTTCCCAGGGGAATTCTACCAAACATTTAAAGAAGAATTAATACCTATTCTTCTGAAACTGTTCCAAAAAACAGAAATGGAAGGAAAACTTCCAAACTCGTTTTAGGAGGCCACCATTACCTTGATCCCAAAACCAGACAAAGGCCCCATCAAAAAGGAGAATTACAGACCAATATCCTTGATGAACATGGATGCAACAATTCTCACCAAAATACTAGCCAATAGGATCCAACAGTACATTAAAAGGATTATTCACCACGACCAAGTGGGATTTATCCCTGGGCTGCAAGATTGGTTCAACATCCACAAATCAATCAATGTGATACAATACATTAATAAAAGAAGGAACAAGAACCATATGATCCTCTCAATAGATGCAGAAAAAGCATTTGACAAAGTACAGCATCCTTTCTTGATTAAAACTCTTCACAGTGTAGGGATAGAGGGTACATACCTCAATACCATAAAAGCCATCAATGAAAAACCCACAGCGAATATCATACTCAGTGGGGAAAAACTGAGAGCTTTTCCCCTAAGGTCAGGAACACTGCAGGGATGTCCACTATCACCACTGCTATTCAACATAGTACTAGAAGTCCTAGCCTCGGCAATCAGACAACAAAAAGAAATAAAAGACATTCAAATTGGCAAGGAAGAAGTGAAACTCTCACTTTTTGCAGATGATATGATACTTTATGTAGAAACCCAAAAGACTCCACCCCAAAACTGCTAGAACTCATACAGGAATTCAGTGAAGTGGCAGGATATAAAATCAATTCACAGAAATCAGTTGCATAACAAGACAGAAGAAAGAGAAATTAATGAGTCAATCCCATTTACAATTGCACCCAAAACCATAAGAGATCTAGAAATAAATCTAACCAAAGAGGCAAAGGATCTATACTCAGAAAACTATAGAATACTCATGAAAGAAATTAAGACACAAAGAAATAGAAAAACGTTCCATGCTCGTGGATTGGAAAGATAAGTTTGTGAAAATGTCTATGCTACCTAGAGCAATCTACACATTTAAAGCAATCCCTATCAAAATACCATCCACTTTTTTCAAAGAAATGAAACAAATAATCCTAAAATTTGTATGGAACCAGAAAAGACCCCGAATAGCCAGAGGAATGTTGAAAAAGAAAAGCAAAGCTGGCAGCATCACAATTCTGGACTTCAAGCTCTATTACAAAGCTGTCATCATCAAGACAGTATGGTATTGGCACAGAAACAGACACATAGATCAATGGAACAGACTAGAGAGCCCAGAAATGGACCCTCAACTCTATGGCCAACTAATCTTCGACAAAGCAGGAAAGAATGCCCAATGGAAAAAAGACAGTCTCTTCAAAAAATGGTGTTGGGAAAATTGGACAGCCACATGCAGAAGACTGAAACTGGACCATTTCCTTACACCACACACAAAAATAGACTCCAAATGGATGAAAGACCTAAATGTGAGATAGGAATCCATCAAAATCCTTGAGGAGAACACAGGCAGCAACCTCTTTGACCTCAGCCACAGCAACTTCTTCCTAGAAACATCACCAAAGGCAAGGGAAGCAAGGGCAAAAATGAACTATTGGGACTTCATCAAGATAAAAAGCTTTTGTACAGCGAAGGAAACAATTAACAAAACCAAAAGACAACCGACAGAATGGGAGAAGATATTTGCAAATGACATATCAGATAAAGGGCTAGTATCCAAAATCTATAGAGAACTTATCAAACTCAACATCCAAAGAACAAATAATCCAATCAAGAAATGGGCAGAAGACATGAACAGACATTTCTTCAAAGAAGACATCCAAATGGCCAACAGACACATGAAAAAGTGCTCAACATCGCTCAGCATCAGGGAAATTCAAACCAAAACCTCAGTGAGATACCACCTGACACCAGTCAGAATGGCTAAAATTAACAAGTCAGGAAACGACAGATATTGGCGAGGATGTGGAGGAAGGGGAGCCCTCCTACACTGTTTGTGGGAATGCAAGCTGGTGCAACCACTCTGGAAAACAGTATGGAGGTTCCTCAAAAAGTTGAAAATACAGCTACCATACGACCCAGCAATTGCACTACTGGGTATTTACCCCAAAGATACAAATGTAGTGATCCGAAGGGACACATGCACCCCAATGTTTATAGCAGCAATGTCCACAATAGGCAAACTATGGAAAGAGCCTAGATGTCCATCAACAGATGAATGGATAAAGAAGATGTGGTATATATATACAATGGAATATGATGCAGCCATCAAAAAAATGAAATATTGCCCTTTGCAATGATGTGGTTGGAACTAAAGGGCATTATGCTAAGCTAAATAAGTCCATCAGAAAAAGACAAGTATCGTATGATCTCACTGATATGAGGAATTTGAGAAACAAGACAGAGGATCATAGGGGAAGGGAGGGAAAAATGAAACAAGACGAAACCGGAGAGGGAGACAAACCATAAGAGACTCTTAATCTCAGGAAACAAACTGAGGGTTGCTGGAGTGGAAGGGGGTGGGAAGGATGGGGTGGCTGGGTGATGGACTTTGGGGAGGGTAGGTACTATTGTGAGTGCTGTGAATTGTGTAAGACTGATGAATCACAAACCTGTACCCCTGAAACAAATAATACATTGTATGTTAATTGTAAAAATTAAAAATAATAAAAATTTTAAAAATTAAAAAAAAATTAAAACCGCCTCTGTTGACTGTGGTAGGGAAGGAATATAGGAGCAGAGAATGAGGCTAAAATAAAATAAATGGGTAAGAAATTCTATGTTGAATGGTGGCTCCATTCAACACATCCAACTCAAGAACCTATGCATGTGACCTTATTTGGAACAAGGATCTTCACCAAGGAAATTAACATAAGGACCTTAAGATGAAATCATCCTCAATTAAATGGGTAGACCCTAACTGCAATTCAGGTGATCTTATAAGAGGGAGGCAGAGGGAGATTAGGAAACAGGAGAGAACACATGGGGGAAGTGGGGAGGCTATTCAAGGAAGAGCCAGAGATGGAGCTATGCAGCCACCAGCCCAGGAATGCCTGGAGAAGAGCGAGGGTGGATTCTCCTGTAGAGCCTCCGGAGGGAGCACAGCACTGGCAACATCTTGATTTTGGCCTTCCAGCTGGAAGATTTGTGAGATAATATATTTCCATTGTTTTAAGTCACCAGTTTGTGGTGATTCGTCGCAACAGTTCCAGGAAATGAATGCACACTGTGACATAAAAATGTAACAGGATTTTTAAAAGGGACTCTTCCCATCTTCATTTTTCCTGAGGCCCAAAGGCCGAGCATGTACAAATGAAGGGATGACCTCAGCATGTTGAAGGGAACCCAGGCCAGATTCCCAAAGGAGATGCTTGGAAACCAGGCATGTGACACTTCATCTCTTGACCACCAAAATGTTACAAAGGGGGGTTGAACCCAAAGTGACCAAAGAGTTCTCTGAGGAAAGTGGTCCCTCCTAGGAATGGGGTGGGAATGCTGTTGCCTCACCTCAACCTGCTCAACCTGGAGCCAAGGAAATCAATGAGACCCTGCAGTTTAGGGGCCTAGGAATCTGAAGGCCAGAGGCTGTGGTCATCAGCCTGAGGAGGCAGCTGGGGGTGCAGTGGGCTGTGCTGGAGCCAGCCAGGCTCCCATGGATGGCAGTGGCAGAACAAGTGTGCCTGCAGGCTTGTCGGGTACCAGATGAGGGTGAGAGAGGGTGGCACCAAAACCATTTCAAGTCCTGTTGGGACTTGGCCCTTTCCTGACCCTCACCATTCCCCCTCAACTTTCCCCCAGGAAGAGTCAATGGTGAATGTCAACGAGGGGTAGGAGCCCAAGTCAGAGAAATAGCAAGAGAGCTCATCTCACCCACTTGCCCATGGTCCAGGGAGCGTACCTGAGCTGGGCAGGACTGTCACATCCAGAGTTGGGGTGATTCCACTGAACTGGGCATATCAGGAATTAAACCAGGTCAAGTCTTCTATCTGAGGACATTTTATTACCTAAAACCGAACAGATGAGAAGAGACAGCTAGAGGTTCCTTCCTGGAGCTGGGGAAGAACTGGCCTGGTCCAGTTGGGTCCAAGGAGACAACAGTGTTGGGATCACACGGTTTCCAGTTACGGGGACAGGAATATTGACAGCTATCAGCTGTCACACCATGACTTGCTGAGCCAGCACAACACTAGGGTACTAGCATCTACGTGTGTACTCTCTTTTTAAAATGTTTTATTTTTTTTAATTGAGATGAAATTCACCTAACATAAAATTAACCACTTTAAAGTGAGCAATTCAGGGGGCACCTGGGTGGCTCAGTCGGTTAAGCACCCAACTCTTGATCTCAGCTCAGGTCTTGATTTCAGAGTGGTGAGTTCAAACCCCACATTGGGCTCCATGCTGGGCATGGAGCCTACTTTAAAAAAAAAAAAAAAAAAGAACAATTCAGCAGCATTTAGTACACTCACAGTGTTGTGCAACCAGCACCTATGTCTGATTCTGAAACATTTTCATCACCCCAGAAAGGAATCCCATACCCACTAAGCAGTCATTCCCCATTCCCCATCTCCCCCAGCCTCTGGCAACCACCAGTCTGCAATCTGTCTGTATGGATACACCACTCTGGATATTTGGTACAAATGGAGTGATACAATATGTGACCTTTTGTGTCTGGCTTCTTTCACTTAACATAATGTTTTTGAGGTTCATCCAGGCTGCAGCATGTATCTATTGATTCATTCTTTCTGTGGCTGAATAATATTCCATTGTATGGATAGACCACAATCTATTTATCTGTTTATCCACTGATGGGCATTTGGACTGTTTCCACTTTCTGGCTATTGAAAATAATGCTGCTATGAACGTGTGTGTACCTGTATGTGTTGGAGAGCCAGTTTTCAATTCTTTTGGATATACACTTAGGAGTGGAATCACTGGGTTGTCTTGGCAATTCTTTCCCACTGAGGCTGAACCAGTTTGCATTCCCACCAGCAATGTCCAAGGGGTCCTATTTCTCCACATTCTTGCCAATGCTTGTTATTTTGTTTTGTTTTGTTTTTTATTATAGCCATTTTAGGGGGTGTGAAGTGGTATCTCATTGTGGTTTTGATTTGCATTTCCCTGATGACTACTGATGCTAAGGATCTTTTCATGTGCTTCTTGGCTATCTGGATGTCTTTGGAGACAAGTTCATTTGAGTGCTTTGCCCAAGTTCTTTCTTTAATTGTGCTGTCTGTCTTTTTGTTGTTGAATTGTAAGAGTTTTTTTTATATATTTGAGATACTAGATCTTTACCAGATGTATGATTTTCAAATACTTTCTCCCATTCTGTAGGCTGTCTTTTCGCTTTCTTGATAATGCCCTTTGATGCACAAAGTTTTTAATTTTGATAAAACTCAATTTATTTAGTTTTTCTTTTGTTGCACATGCTTTAGGTGTCATATCTAAGAATCTGCTGCCAAATTTGAGGTTGTAAAGATCTACCCTTGTCTTTTCTTCTGTCTTGTGGTTGGTCCATTTTGAGTTAAGTTTTGTGGACATGGTGTGAGGTAGGGATCCAACTTCATTCTTTTGCATGTCAATACACAGTTGTCTGGGTGCTCTATTTGACTCCTCATATTAGCCTCATGAGAGAAGCAGTGTTATCAATTCCATTTTACAGACGGAGAAACTGAGGTTTCAAGAGGTCACAAGTTGCCCAAAGCCACACAGATAACAAATGGCAACCCTGTGATTTGATGTGGGGCATATCTGAGAACTAGTGCTCCGAACCATCATGGCCAATGCCTCCAGGGCCTCAGCCACCTCCCCTCAGCCCCTCTGATTTCGGAGTGGCTATGGTGGACAGTCCATGCATGTTGCTAGCATCCTTTCTCAGTTGTGCTGGGCTATCGCTCCACATTGCCATCTCAAGGCTTTTTATGAAGCCTTGAGAGGCAGCTAAGTCCACACAGGGGCATAACTCTGGGAGGTAATGCTCTTCCAGGGGTTTACACTGAAGTGAATTCCAAAGGGTTCCTCAGTGGATTGATCCTGAGTGCCCACTCGATATAGTACACTGCACCCCTGCCTCCTAGCATCACCACCAGAGAAGCCAGCTGCACCAAGTCCTTGCTCATCTCTGCTCTGGAGGAACCCAGCCAAGACACTCCTCCGAATTCTTAGCAGGGGTCTTCTTTTCCCCATCAGCTCCCCTCCCTTCAGTCACTGCAAGCCCAGGCCCAGGCCCACATGGCCCACACCAGGCCACAGCTCCTGCTGACCTGATATCCAACCTGGAGGCAAGGAAAGATAGATGTTACCACTGCTCTGAGCATATCGACAAGAGAGAAAGCAAATCACCTGTGTTCATACTGATGTAGCTGAAAGCCGAACAAGAATTCTGCCTCAAGCTACTTCCTTTTCCAAGAACACGGGCCTCTGAGCCTTCCCACAGAACCATGGCTCTCCAGCAGCCAAGTCTTTCTCCACTCAGTGCCCTCCCTGGGCAGACCTCACCCAGATAGACAATGTCCCTGCAGGAGGAACTGGGGAAAGGACAAGGGCCAAGGGGCTTGCATATTTGCCCCAGAGTATGACTTACTCTCATTTGTAACTTAGAGGTATAGATGAACTTTCCTAGTAGGAGGGCTTGGACAAGAGACTACCCTGAACTCAGCCTCCAGAAACCAGAAAAGTCCCGACAGCCTGGAGATATGAGTGGTCTCAGCCTCAAATCACCTGCAGGCTCCGCTGGCTGCCCATGGACACTACCCTTCCTATCTGCCCCGGGGCTCCCCTGCCCCCTGCCCCCGGCATACCAGCAGAATCCTGACCCACCTCCTGGCTTCTGGCTCCTACCTCACCACTCTTTGAAAGCCGCCATTTTCCTGCTGACCACCACCCCCTCCCTGTAAGCTGCGGGGGACAGTGTGATTATAGGTTAGGAATCAGAGAGCCCTGCCCAGCTTCATGGTTTGGGGTTGTCCAGATATTTACAGTACCCATTGCCACAGGGTCAGGCTAGCAGAGGGGATCAGGACGGGAGGTGCTAACTTCACAAAAGCAGCCACTTCCCCAACATTTAATGGCTTCTTTTAAAAACCTGTCCTGGGTCTTGTTTTCTCCCCCAGGTCTTGTTTTTTCCCACCCTCCACAAACTCTTCTCCTCTCTGCACATATGGGAATGGGCACACAAAACTGCATCCCCTTGATTACGTGCTGTAACCCTGTAAGACGCCAGCTCTAGAGTCTCAGGGATCACCTGATAGCATGCAGGGCATGTTGCTGGGGCCCAGTGAATGTGTGTTAAATGAACAGCACGTGCACCACACATGTGTGAACATGTACACACACACAGCAGTTCTCAGTCCTGGCTGCACATCAGAATCACCTGAGCAGCTTAAGAAGGTGTGAAGTTAGGTTCCCCTCCTTACCCCCATCCTGAGAGACCCTGACTTGATTGGTCGGGGATGGGGATTGTTTTAATAATTCCCGAGGTAATTCCAACATGTGTGCAACAGTGCTCCCAAGGGATCAGCACCACCGAACCTAGAAGACTTGTTAGAACACAGATTTCTGGGCTGAGTTTCCCACTGAGAAGGTCTGCCCCAGCCCATGACTGGGCACAGCAGATGCACTAAGGTGGCCTGGCTTTCTCAGAGCTTTCTCATGAGCAACTTTGGCTCCAGGGTTCCACAAAGGCCTTGCTGAACCTTCCTGAACCACAGGGTCTAGGACACTCCCATCCAACCTTCCCTCCCTTGGGGGGTCGGCAGGCTTATATAATCCCTCAAAAATTCCAGCCAGCTTCTCCTTAATTAACTAAGGGTGGGTCCCTGGTCTATAATCTTGCATAGGAGCAAAGGAAGAAAGTCCCACTACCCTACCAAGTGCTCCTCTCCACACAGGGAGTGACCCACTGTCTTAGGGCAACTTCCCCTGTGCTGAAGATCTGGAACAAGCAATTTATTAAGGGAGTGTTCCCAGGGAGAAATAGCAAGGCGTGAGGGGGGCCTCATGGGGAGGAGGAGGAGGAAGCCAGGCAGGGCCAGCCCACCACAGCACTCTGGCCATCTGGCATGGATCCAGACCAGGGGCGCAAAGGCTTGAAGCACAGCTAAGCTGAATGTGGTGGTCAGAGTAACGCCCCACAAAGATGTCTGCATCTTAATCCATGGAACCTATGACTAGTCTCACTTGGGGGTGAAGAGGACTTCGCAGATGGGATTAAGTTAAAGGTCTAGAGATGGAGAGGTTATCCTGGATTACCCGCGCTGGCCCAGCATAATCACAAGGGTCCTCACCAGAGGGAGAAAGACGTGAGCATGAAAGCAGAGGTTGGGCTGGGGTGGTGGCTGGCCAGGGCCACGAGCCAAGGGACGAAGGCCTCTAGCAGCTGGAAAAGGGGAGGAGAGTTATTCTCCCCTACAGCCTGGGGAAGGAGTACAGCCCGGCTACACCCCAGCTCTAGCCCAGAGAAACCCACTTCAGACTTCCGGCCTCCAGAGCTGTACCATAAATTTGTATTGCTTAAGCCCCCAAGTTGGTGATGGATTACAACAACAACAGGAACAAACACACTGAGCATTGGAGGGACACCCTGATTGTCTTGGAGCAGGAGAAGGTGGGAGGCTGTCCCCACTCACCTCTCTATCCCCCTAGAGGCTATCCGAAGGAAGTTTCTCCTTGCCTCCAGGTTTCTGATGAGGGATGGGATTTCCTGCCCTGCCCCTCCTAAAGCTGCTGCCTAGAATTGGCTCCTCAGCAATGGCGTAATCCCAAGTCACCTTGTGGTCATCTGGTCTCCTTTGTGTTGGTATCATCCTTCTTTGGTGTGTGAGACAAGGATCTGGGAAGCTGGCACCTTTGGCTTATGCTTCCTTTCACTGTCTATGTGAATAATTAACTGAATCTAAAAGCGGTTTGTCTGTGTTCATTAGCCCGATCAGTCAGGACCTGCTGTTGGCCAGACCTGAATGTGTGTAAGCTTGACAAAGTCAAAGCCTCAGGCTGACCCCACAAGGAGCTGGGGCAGGAATTACACCTGGAGGCAAAGGAGCTGGGTTCCATTCTCTGTGAACAGTCACTGGCTATAGGCTGCCCCACAGGTAGACTTAGACATCCAAGCACTTCAGGCTCTTGATGTGAGCAAAAAGCCCTGTGCCAAAGGCAGGCCCCCAAAGGCCTCAGATGTGAGCCACTAGTAACAAAGCATGCGGAAGTTGGAAAAGGGGTCCCAACAGAGCAGGGAGGGAAAGAAGAGAAGAGAGTGTATAGAGTTTGCTATACCAAGAATTGTGTAGGACTCATTGGGTGATGGGTGTTGAGCCCACAGACTGAACACAGATACAGCAGGACATCCTACACAGCTGTAGGAGCATCAGCAAGCTCCCAGCTCCTGAGGCAGCCTTCAAGGGGGTGAGTTTAACACTCCTGCCAACATCCAGGCGGGCAGTGGTGGCTGTCCACAGACCAGGAAAACGTGGTTGTTTTCCTTCAGGAAACAATACAAGGGCCCAAGCCTGCACTTTTCATGCCAAACTACTCATGGAAGCCAGTGGGCAGCGGGCCATCCCAGGGTTCTTGGAGCACACAGCTACAGAAGCTAGCTCAGCCTCCAACCTGGATGCCAGGCAGGCTGACCAGAGCGGCCGTCAGTGACAACACAAAGAGCAGGCTCTGCCCCTCTTGTCTGGATACACCTTTATCTTTTCTCTTGCTAATCCTGTCTCCCCACCACCCGATTCCATTCCTTCTACCTTCCCAACAGCTTGTCTCCCTCTCTCTGGACTTAGGGATGCCAAAGGCCCATGGGCACTTGGCGTATCGCTTAGCCATACAGGACCCTCAGGGACAAAGAGGAGCCTCACCCACGGAAGACAAGATTGGAGGGAAGGAGAGAGGTTCAAATTAGAGGGTGGCTAACTTTTTCTGTAGAGAAGCTGATAGCAAATAGTTTAGACTTTGCAGGCCACGTGGTCTCCATCACAACTACCCAATTTTGCCACTACAGCACAAAAGCCGACAGACAATCCACAGACTACTGGGCTTGGGTGTGTTCTAATAGAACTTCTATTACACAAGCCCGCAGTGGGCGGGGTTGGGCCTATAGGCATGGCTTGCTGACATGTTCACAGAATCCAGTGACCTAAAGTGAGAAGGAACTTTAGAGATCATCCTGTCCAGGAATGGCAAATGGGTTTCAACCCACCTGCCAACTCTGACCGCTCAGTAGTGGTTTCCTGGCTCATTGTGTTGAGAAGGATTCTGAGGCCAACATCTAGCTCGGTGCCATAACGGACTAGCACCTCATGCTGTGGGCAGGGAGGGGGCAGTACAGCACCAGGGCCTCATATTGGCCAGTTGATTAGCCAAACTCCTTCATTTTCTGTATGAATAGCTCAATTCCAGAGAGGTTAAGTGACTCACCCAATGCCATACAGCTATAGAGAGGGAGCTCGTCAACTGGCTTCTTCATGTTACCAAGGCAAAATGGAAAGTTACATTTATCCTATTGTCTCATTACCACATCTAAGCCAAAGAGATCCCTGTGCCCCCTTTGTGCCAAGTTTCCAGGCCTGGGATCCCAAGAGCAAAGTGATAGAGTCCAGGACCCCATCTAGTCCTTGATTTGCAAGAATTGATGCTTTGGGGGGCTTTCAAAACCACTATAAAAACATATTGTACTTATGATGTCTGAAAAATGAGGCTGATTCACAGGGCGTGCCACCTGCCAGAACCTTGTTCACGGTGGGGCATGAAGTGGCCCCAGAGATAAGCTGTGGTTTCCCTTTGTAGCAGGAAATGCTTCACAAGACCATGGCCCACTATCTCATGAACTCTGTAGGGCTAAAACCAATCTCGAGCTCACATCAACATTCTGAAGCATGAAGCTCCACTATTTCTCACCCATGTGTCTATTTCCTAAGTTTTGAAATGCTTATCACTATCAGATAATAACAGCCAGGGTCTTTATTAATGCCAATTAATAAGCAACTGTAATAACAAACTTTCAAAACAGGATGCAGGTCAGACTTGTGGAAGAAACTTTTAAAACCCTGAATTCTGTAAACTAGGTCATTCTATTTTAAAAATCAGATTGCCTGCTATTAGAGCATCTCTAGTATCAGAGCTCTGAAATTGTTTGAACCTCAGTGTCCTTGGCTAGCAAATGAAGTAATCCTAACCTCATGGGGCCACTGCAGTGGTCAAAGGAACAGATTACAGCAGAACCCACTCTGGAAGTCACTCATAGCCTCAGTGGACAGTTCTGGGCCAGGTCAAGGGCTTCCTCCCTTGAGAATCTGTGTCCTTCTGCCTGAGAGTGTCCTTTACCGCCCCCCCCACACACACACACAAAGCAAGTCTGGCCTGAAGAGCTAAGGAGAGACTGCTCCCAGGAGCAGTGATCAAGCAACGATGCCAAGTGGTGTAAAGAACTCCTGCATCCTCATCCCCCTGTGCACAATTCTGAGGGATTGTTTGCAGTGATAAAACTATACAATCTCTCAAAAGGTCCCCAAGGGCACTTGAATCCTATTTCCTCCTCTCATTAACACACCCATTATGGGTTTTCTTCTCTTCCTTGTCTTACTTACTCACTCACTCCCAGTGCATCTAGGGTCATTTCTCAAATAAACTACCCATACCCAACTCCTGGTCTCAGAGGCAGCCCAAACTGAGATACATTTCTACTCAGGCTGGCATAAGAATATATGTGCTTCCCACCTCCCAACGCCAGGGAAGCGTTTGAGAGGGTTGCAACCTCTGGGCTCCACTGGAGCTATCACAATGAGGAGTAAGAAGCTGAAGTGGCCAGTAGCAGCCATAGCATTCGTCTGTCCAGCATGCTTTCCTACTTCCCTTCTGCTGGTTTCTCTGGGGAGCTCCCATTTAGGACATAGTCCTGGTGGGGCTGACAACCGCCGCACCCAACCCCAACCTCACACCGCTGCAGTGGGCATGTGACCCAGGCTAGCCAATCAGAATATTCCATCCTCTGGGACACTGTGATTGGCTCAGGCAAGTCCAATCAGAGTCCTCCCTGAGGTTGATGTGGGATCCTGGAAGAGACTGTAGAGGAGGCTCCTAAACCGAGATTGTAAACTGGGAGAGTGTGTCTGGGATTGGGAATGCCTGGGATTTCTGCCCTGTGAATAGGGCTTGTGTGCAGGCAAGAGAGTCTGGGAAATGCCACTCACAGGGTTCCAGCCCCTTTGACATGGAAGAGTGCAGAGGACAGGAATTGAGGGAGAGCAAATGAGCGGTTCACAGAGCAAGTAGAAGGTGTAGAGACAATGTGTGGATAGATGTAAGGAAAGCCTATCTAACAGCCAGAACTGGACAACTGAGAGAAGAGAGAGGGAGAGAACACAACCTTCCTCTTCTGTGCCGCTTCAGCAATAGTAGAATGGGGGTTCCGGTGTCTCATAGGTCATTGGACAAAACGTCTTACAAGGTTCCTTAAAGGCACAGGAGTCTCCGATTCCAATTATGTATTGTCCACATTCACGATTCCACGTCTTCTGTTGCATGGTCTTACGCATTTCGCAAGGGTGTTGATTATGTGGACATTGACATTAGACATTGATCTCCCTGGGAACTGGGCTCACAGCAAACGTCTCATCCTATTGCCTCCCAGCCTCTGTGCGCCGTCTTCATCAATGTTAGCTCTAGGCTTGTGGGCTTCTCTGTGTGGGGGGTTTATTTAAAACTCCTCTCCGCTCTTTTTTTTAATTTAATTTTATTTTATTGTGTTGCATTAGTCACCATCCTCTCCGCTCTTGAAATGTGCCCAGGGTCTTAAAGGAAAGATCCCTTTCAGAAAATGGACAGGCACCAAAATAAATTATCCAGAAAAATAAAACCTCTTTCTCTAGCACAAAAGAAATTTAAGAGCTCATTAGCCTTAGGAATAGAGTATTTTCGAATGCCTGCGGCCAGTAGGCAGAACCATGAATATTCATGAGCATGCTTCCTGCCTCTCCATCCTGAAATGAAGGTGTTGGAAACCATCTTTTTAGGTACTGCCATTGGGGGAAAGGTATATTAACTATTAGTAGGTTTATTGACCCAAAATGCTCTAAAAGTGGGATTTCTGACATTTTCATTAGAGCTTGCACCATGTTCTGCCACAAGTTAATTCCTGGCGAAGACAATGGAAAAAAAACTGGCCAACCTATCAATTTCAGATCAAAAATCTGAGATCAATGAGA
Source organism: Phoca vitulina (assembly GCF_004348235.1). NCBI lineage: Eukaryota > Metazoa > Chordata > Mammalia > Carnivora > Phocidae > Phoca > Phoca vitulina. The sequence continues at coordinate 29,497,446 of NW_022589725.1, forward strand.
CTCCTGGCTAGTTTTATAAACTCTACTGGCCCTATCCCCACTTGGCTTTCCACCTTGGCTTCCATGTTTTTCCCATATCCCCTCACCATATGGGCAACTACACGCAGATAGTCCCATGGGAACCAAACCGGCGGGGGGGGGGGGGGGGGCGGAGCAGAGCTTCCCAAAGTCTGATGAGGACCCTCCCAGGCCTCATGGACCAAGCCTTGGGCTCTTTCTCTCCCCAGGTGTTTTGTGGTTTGCTGGTTTTTTTTTTTTTTTTTTCCAGGATTGGATTAAGCCAATGGTTTTCAACCTTACTGTGCATTAGAATCATCTCCAGACCTTTTAAATATGGTCACACCCACACAGCAGACTACCAATCACGGCAGTCTCCGAGGTGCACTCAGGACTCAGTGTTTTACCATGCAGCTGAAATCACCTGAGCGATTTTAACATACAGCCAAGGGGGCTGTGGTGGCTGCTCTCTGAGATCATTGATGTTGCCATCAATCCTCATGCTTCCTAATATAAATGCGGTTCCTCCATAGAGAGGGGGAGCTTGTTCTTCCACCCCCTGAACCTGGGAAGAAATGATGCATGCCACTTCCAAGTCTAGCTTGTAAGAGAAGTGGCAGCCTCTGCTTTCTTCCTCGTGAAACATTTGTTCTTGGGATGTTCCTACTAGGAGCCCAGCTCCCGTGCCAGGAGAAGCCCAAGCCGCATTGAGAGACGCAGGGAAGGTGGGGTCAAGTCAACAGCCCAGCTAGAGCAGCTGAGAAGCACTGGATCAAGGGGTGCCATCCACAGGTAGACACTCTCCTGAGGTATCTACTGTCCCCAGGGCATGGGGATACCAGGTGCATCCACAGGGCCCAGCTCCATCCACTCTGAGTCCTGCCTCACCCCCACCCCCAGCTATGCCTGTTAGAAGCGTGATAGCCTGGGGGGCAGGGCAGCAATGGGAGCAAAGGGGAATCCCTTCTGTCTAGGGAGAAGAAGCTACGATCATGTGTTCCCTTCTAATGGAAAAAGGTGTTTGTTCTATTTTCAATGTTTCTATATTATTAATTTTTGTATAGTGTGTTATAATTCATAGACTTCCTAGTCCCACCTGGATGCTGGAAGGCAAATATGGTCAACAGTTCATTTTGGAGAAGAGGGACCAGAAAGCTCAGAGAGGTTATGTGACTTTGCCCAGATGCCACAGTAGGTAAGAATTGGAATTGGGATCAATTCTGATCAAGTCCAAACCAGGGTTTGTTTGTTTGTTTTTTTCTGCTATACTCCACTGCCTCTCCATTTTGGGGAAAAAGAAGATGGAAGGGTGTGGGAGAAAATGCTGTATGCTACTTAATATCTACTCTCACTCTCTGACTTGATAACACAACCCTGACTTTACCCAGAGAAGGGATATATTCAGCTAAACCTACATTTCCCAGTCTCTCTTGTAGTGAGGTGTGGGCATGTGACTAAATGGGATGTAAGCCTTAGTGTTGGTGGGGCTTCCAGGAAATCTGCTTCAAAGGCACCTGTACCAATTGAGAGAAATACCCCTTTTGTCTTTCCTCCTTCTTCCAGACTGCAGTTCATACAATGGCTGGAGCTCCAGTAGCCATATTGCACCATGAGGACACTCTGAGGGTAGAAACTACTTACTGCAAGCAATGGAGCAGAAAAATGTAACAAGTGTGGGTTCTGCCTGAATTGCCTACCTCTAAAGTTCTTAATAAGGCAAAGAATAAATGCCTGGGGATTTAAGTCACTATTTTTCAGGTCTCTGTTATAGCCAACAACAATTTAAAATTCAATAAGTTTACATAATTGACTATCCTGAAATTCTAATTGAAGTTACAATTTGATGGTGCAACTACCCATTAGGACACCAAAAGCCTATTTTCCATGCTAGGGGGCAGTGGCTTTAAACTAAGGCTGTGAATCTAGCAGGCATGTGTACCCCACGGGAGGGAATGGTGAATCTTCCATAAATCAGATGTGCAATGTTGGGTGGATAAAGACTTTTGTAGACACCATTCATACCCATTTCTGGTTACCACATGTCTATTCCCTAACATCCTTTTAAGGACTTGAGAAATACATCATAAGAGTGACCTTTGTTGGTCTAGGGAGAGCAGGACACTCAACTACATTTTCCAGGGAAGATCAGCCCCAGCCCTCAGTCCCCAGGGGCTTTATCTCCTGTCTCCCCTGGTGATCTTCAGTTTAGTTCAGCACTTGATGTGATGCTAGTGAAGAATTTAAAGATGTTGGCATGATCTGCATTCCTGTGATTTTTCCATACAAGAACCTGCCCAAGGTGATTACTGCCCTTTGGCTTAGGCTCCAGAGTGAAGTCAAATGGAGCATCCTGAACCCAACCAAAAGCCTGGCCCAGCCAAGCCCAGCCAAGCCCAGCCAAGCCCACTCAAGATCAGCCAACTACAACAGACCTACTGCCTCGTGAGTATGAAATAAAGAGTTGATTATGGGATTGTTTGTTATGTAACATCATCACAAAAGTAACTGACTGATACACCACCCATTCAGATAGCCAGGCTAGAAACTTGAATGTCACCCTTCACTCTCGCCTCTTCTTCATGCCTCACGTCCAAACCCCAAGCCCCAAATATTTTGTATATGCATGCCATTCCTTCTCCTGGGGACACTCCACCTTGAATCCAACTCGGCTCCAGCTTCTGCTATGTGGAGCTGGTGACATCCCCTCAGGCACTGTCCCCATCCCCCACAGCCAGGTTCAGTGTCTTGCTGGGCACTGCCCTACCCGGGGCCCTGGTCCTGATCCCCAGGTTGTCCTTTAGGACACTGTCAGAATTGCCTGTGTCTTGTCCAGCTCTCCCATAAACTGTGAGCTCCCTGAGGGCAGGGCCTGAATACATTTTCCCAGAGTAAACTCTATATACGTGTCTGGCCCACAGGCCTGAGCCACTGGTAGCAGAGGAGCTGGTCCGATGGCATCTCATGCTGGAGGAGGGGCCGGCTCTCTGAGGTGGGCGACCCAGCTCTGCCAGAAGCAGTGGTCTGACTAGAAAATTCAAGGCATAGGGGAAAGAATGCCAGGGAGTGAGAAAAAACAGAGGTAGGGGGCGGGCGGGGAAGGAAGGAAGGAAGGAAGGAAGGAAGGAAGGAAGGAAGGAAGGAAGGAAGGAAGGAAGGAAAGAGGAGGTGGGGCAAGGAGGAAAATAGGGAGAAGGCAGAGCTGAGGCAAATAGGCCAGGAGGTGAGAGGCAATGGGAAAGGGGTCCAAAATACAAAGATGGGGGTCATGAGGAAGTTCAGGCAGAGAGAAGAGACCAGGCAGAGGAGAGGCCTGCTTCGTGGTCAGTCTCCCTTCCAGCTCTCAACTCCCCCGTAGAACTGACTCAGGCCATGTGTACACTTGGCTCGGGACTCCAAGTCTGGTGCCAAAAACATAAACCGGAGGGTGGGAGAGGCGTGGCGCCCAGCTGAGGTGAGCAGGGCTGCCCAGTGCTCAGGACGAAGGGCCACGACGCTCCTCTAGGCCACCCTGAGGCAGGCCAAGAATTCTAGACACCCAAGGCCCAGGGGATGCCTGGGGGGCCCAGACTGGGGTGACATCAGGGAAGTGTGTGGGCAGGAGGAGGAGGAGATAGGGGGAAGGCTGAACTGTGGCAGGAGGGACGATCCCGGCTGTGTGCCCGGGAAAGGCTGGGCCCACCAAGAATGTGACTGCGGACACAGAAGCTCCAGACACAAGAGGTTTTGTCCCAGAGGAGGCTCTGAGCAGAGAAGCAAGACCTGTCCTGGGGACTCAGCCTGTGGGCTCCAAGAAGCCTACCTCCTGGCCGGTGCTTCCAGAGCCATTGATCATCAGAACCATCTGGGGGCATCGGGTGGGGGTAGAATTTCAAAAAATAGAGTCCCAGGCCCCATCCTGGAGACTGATTCCATAGGGCTAGAGGCCATAAGGCCTGGCGAGCTGTATTTTTTAAGTTCCCTAGGGATCCTAAGAGGCAACAAACTTAGAAAAGTCATCAAACTTGTCCTCGGTAAAGTGCCAGACTCTGAATAGTACTAAACTTCATGGGCCAACCAGTCTCCTTTGTAACGACTCACTTCCGTGGCATGGTATCACAAAAGCAGCCACAGATGGGGCACCTGGGTGGCTCAGGTGGTTGGGCGTCTGACTCTTGATTTCAGCTCAGGTCATGATCTCAGGGTCATGGAATCGAGCCCCACTCCAAGCTCAGCTGGGAGTCTGCTGGAGATTCTCTCTCTCTCTCCCTCTGCCCCTCCCCCTGCGTGTGCTCTCTCTCTCTCTCTCAAATAAATAAATAAATCTTAAAAAAAAAAAAAAGGCAGCCATAGATGATGCCTAAATGAATGAAAACAGGGATGTTTCAGTAAAACTTTATTTATGGACCCTGAAATGTGCATTTCATAGAATCTTTACATGTCATGAAATATTATTCTCCTTCTGATGCCCTTCTTCCCCAGCCTTTTTTTTTTTTTTTTAAGATTTATTTATTTATTTGACAGAGACACAGCGAGAGAGGGAACACAGCAGGGGGAGTGGGAGAGGGCGAAGCAGGCTTCCCGCCGAGCAGGGAGCCCGATGCGGGGCTCGATCCCAGGACCCTGGAATCATGACCTGAGCCGAAGGCAGACGCTTAACGACTGAGCCACCCAGGCGCCCCTTCCGCAGCCATTTAAGACATAAAAACCACCCTTAGCTCAAATCAAGTGGTGGGCAGGACTTGGCCCAAAGGCCGTACTTTGCAGACTTCTGCTCTAGACCAGTGCTACTATGAAGAAATAAGTGTACCCTGAAACAAATAATACATTATATGTTAATTTAAAAAAATGAAAATTGTGTGACCAACATAAATAAATAAATAAATAAATAAATAAATAAATAAATAAATAAAATGTTTGGTAGAGTTTACTGGAAAAAAAAAAGAAAGAAAGAAGTGTAGAAGTGCAGAGTAAGTGTTTAGAAACTCTCAGGGCACTTGGTCAGTGCTGTGGCCTCCAAGCAACGGGCAGGTGAGTTGGCAGAGCTGGGGGGGGACGACTGGGCATTGCCTGGGCAAGTAACACACGCTGCATCCCGGTCGTGCATGGAAGGACCAGGTGTGGTCAGTGATGGGGAGGAAAGTTTCAAAACGGGTCCTTCATCCCAGAAGGTTTGAAAAAACAGTGACCTGAATTATTCCTCTGACCCCAAGGAGGATCCGAATCCTCCCACCATAACCCATGATCCCCTTATAGTCATAACTACAGCAAGCAAAACCAACGATGCATGGAAAAAAAAACAACTCAAAGATAACAAATATTTAGTGAAGACCCCCTTTGAGTAGGGTGATGATGCATATTCTTTTTCTTTTTATTTGTTCTCCTAGTTTTCTCTAAGGAAACGTGTGTGAATTTTATAACAGAAGGTCCTTTTTAAAAAAATTTTTTTTAAATAAGAAGCAGCTTTAAAAAGATTCTCAGGAGCATAATTTCTCTGTTGGACAACCCTTCCCAGTGTCTCTTAACCCCTCGGTCAGGAAGTTGGTTTTTTTTTTATATTTAATCCATTTCTAGAGAATCAGGGAAGAGAAAGAAAAAATGAAAAGCATGCCCTGTCCCTTGGTTCTGGTCATTTTTTGTTATTTTTAACATGAGGCTCATGGCGGGTGGGGGTGGGGGGGAGATGGGACAGGGCGGGTCAAGGCTGGAAATGCTGCCATGAGCCACGAGTCCACCACCACGAGCCCCGAGGAGCAGAATGCTGCTGTGCTGGAAGTCTCAGCTCTGGGACCTTCGCTGGATTCTCCCCAGCGAGTGTCCTGGTCACTCAGGAACTCCGAGGAAGAGTGCAGGAGAAAGTTCAAGGCAACACCACCTCTTTCTAGGGAAAAAAACAAAAACAAAACACCGCTCCAAGTGCCTGGGGATCATGGGCTTCTGGTGGACCTGAGTTCAAATCCTGACTCAGCCACTTTTTTGCTGTGGAGCTCAGGCACATATTTTGCTGAGCTTCATTCCTTACCCCCATCCAGGACAATGGGGATAAACGCCCTGGGCAGGGCGTCATGAAGAGCAAGCACATGATGAAAGTTTCTGACACAGGCAGGTTCGGGATGCTAGTTCTTCCTGCCTGCTCTGACCACCCCGGTCATGGTCACGATCACAGGCAAAAGGCCGGGCATGAATGCGACATATTGATAGCCTTTTCAACACCTAAAGAAGACATGAGTTGAGGAGAAGCCATTAGATGTTTTCTTTCTGGGCTCCAGCCCTGCGACCTGAGTGTATACCTTTGCACCTACCTATTCTCCAGCCTCAGCCCCAGGGCAGGGACGGCCCCAAAGACTGCCCAGGTTCAGGATTTCCTTTGCTCTAGATCTTCACAGTCCAATCTGGTAGCCACATGTGACTACATGTAGCTATTTAAATTAATTAGGTTTAAATGAAATTTAAAATTCAGTTCATCAGTTGCACTAACCACGTATCAAGTGCGCAGTAGTCACATGTGGCTGTTAGAGTGGACAGTGCAGGCTCAGAACCTTGCCATCACCCCAGAAGGTTCTATCAGACAGCACTGCTCTAGGGGCTCCGTGGGACTCCAGAGGACAGCCCTGGACAATGAGGAATTCTGGTGGCCATTTATAAAAGCATCCTCTCATTTCTGCAGTAACACCTTTCCTCCTTAAAAACAAAAATCTACTTAAATACCATCTAGGTCTAGTATCCGGTATATATGGGGGATGTACCTATGAGAAAGCTGGGCTCTGCAGGCATCAGACCCTGAAGCTGAAAGAGGCTTCTGCTCACTGGTTATCTGCTCTTAAAAAAATAGCCAATAAAGAGGTGGTACTTCTTATTTTTTAAAACAGAACTATTTTAAGGAAGTCTGGCTTCAAAACAGCTTGATGCTATTCACAGGATGGAAAGAGAAAGGATGGCCTTCAGCAGTGAGGACCTCTGGAGCCCCAGGACAACTTTGGTGGGTTCAAGACAGACTCAGGACACCCCAGATCCTCCCTGGGGCTCCACATTCTCTCGGCTCTAGCCCCAGGTTCTCTGCAGTCCCAGGAACACGCCATGGCTCACCTGGCTGGCAGGATGACCTGTCTTGGCAGGATGGATCCAGCCCTGCTTCCCCAACCTTCTCTAGAGGATCTTTGGGAATCTCGACTTCTACGTGGCCCTGGCTTCCTCCCTCATGAAACAGTTTTTTTTTTTTTTTTAAAGATTTTATTTATTTATTTGAGAGAGCGAGAATGAGAGAGAGTACATGAGAGGGGGGAGGGTCAGAGGGAGAAGCAGGCTCCTCGCAGAGCAGGGAGCCGGATGTGGGACTCGATCCCGGGACTCCAGGATCATGACCTGAGCCGAAGGCAGTTGCTTAACCAACTGAGTCACCCAGGCGCCCGCTCATGAAACAGTTTAAACAACCGATCCTGACCTCAGATAGGTTTTGTTCCTCCTCGGGGATGTGCACATGTTGCTGGCATCCTCAGGCCTTGCCACGGCTCAGACCTCCAGCTAGCCCCAGCTGCTAGCAGAACCCAATTCACACACGCAGGCAGAACCATCCAGAAGTGCACCAGCAGCGTTCAACAGTGTACGATGGTACAGATACTCCCACTCCCTTGTCCCTTAGGGAGACACTCCAAGGCCCTGTCCCAGAGGCCCGAGCATGCCCAATGAAACCCACCCCCATTGTTCCTCCCTCCTCTTCCTGTGTCCTTCTCCATATCCCCACCAGTATTTCCCAGGATCACCTCCCAAATAAACTATGTACCCTCAAAATACCTGTTTCAGCGTCTGCTCCTAGGGGAAGCCAACCTAAAATAAAGACTAAATAAATCCCCAAGTGGTTCAAAAGCAGCACAAGAAAGTTCTAGAATCAAGTGAGAAATATGTGCTTGAGATGGGGAGGGGACATCTTTCAAAATCCCCAGAGGAATCTGAGCAATTTCTCAGTGAAGGAACCCATCTGCTTCTCTGTGGGGTCTGGAGCCAATCATCCAGGGGTCCCTGTGGCTTAAGGGGATCCCTGAGATTCAAATATATACTTCTGGGCACTCAGACTGAAAAACAGGTGCCATGGAACCTGCCCATGCTTCAACCAAATAACAATCTGGGGGTTGAAGGGAGTGAGAAAGGGGCACATCATTTAAACACTCTGGAAGATCATTTTCAACACCCTCATCCACGATGGGCCCAGATCCCTGGCAGAGACCCAGCCCACCGGAGTCTTGGTCTCATCAGTCACTCGAGACCTCAGTGAACACCCAGAGCTCACTGGAAACCAGAAGGGGTGGGTGCCAGATGAAAACTGTGTGGGCCTGGGGGTGCAGTGGTGTCGCAGGAAGGGAGAAAGGCCATGTCCTGCCTCTCGTCCCCATGCAGGAAGGGCCAGCAGGCCTCCTTGCCACAGAGAGACGCCCCTTGCTGCCTTCTCCCCCTGCCCGGCAGGATGACACCCTCCCCGGGCTCAGTCAGAGCCCCCACCTCCCCATTTCCTGCACCCCACAGCACACCAGGCTGGTGACTCGAAAAAAGGCCACCACCAGCGGCTGGCACATCCACAGCGCCAAGAGCAACCACCCTCTGACAGAAAAGTAAGAACCTAAAAATGCCCTCGTTGGCATTTATATCCGATCCATCCTTGAATCAGCAAACCAGGGGTTTCCTTTTGCAGCAGAACCAAACAGATTCCCGGTGGACATTTCCAGATGGCCTACACCGCTCATTCCGGTGGGACCTGCAAGAGACAGCCGGGTTAACGGCCCGGCAGCTCACTGCCTAGCTGACTGTGCTGTCTTGGTTTTTCACATGTAATTTTAAACTAATTTAGGCTTAGAAAAGTTGCAAAAGTAATACAGAGGGTCCTCTTATATCTGTCATCCCACTTCCCGTCATGTTAACGTCTTATATAATCACAGCACAATTTTCAAGAACAGAAAATTAGCATCGGTGAATTTAACATTCATTAACTATTTCACCAATTTTGCCCATACTGTCCTTTTTCTGTTGCAGAATTTTATCCATGATCCCGCACTGCATTTAGTGGGTATTTCTTCTTAGTCTCTTCCGTTCTGCGATGATTCCTTAGTCTTTCCTTGTCTCCTGATCTGGACAGGTTTGAAGAGTACTGGTCAGTGATTTTGTAGAAAGTCCTTCAATCTGGGTTTGTTCCATGTTTTCTCCTATCGGAGTGAAGTTTGCATTTTTGGCAAGAATTCCGTTAAAATTATGTTGTGTCCTGTGCATATCAAAGGGTTCGTGATGTCAGTATGTCTTATTACTGGTGATGTTAACCTTGATCACTTGGCTAACTTGGTGTCTTCCAGGTTTCTCCGCTATAAGTGGAATTCTAGAATATATACTCTTGGGTGTCTGGTTCTATTCCCCCTCTCTATCAAGTTTTTGGGATTCATCTGTATTATTGCATGTATTATTTGTTCTATTTCATTGCTATAGAGTGTTCCATTGTATGAATATACCACCACCTCTCTCTACCTCTAGGAGAGGTGGGAAATACCAGGTGTCTCCTTCTTTATTGCCTGCAGCAATATTTGTGCTGGGAGCAGAGTACAACACACAGCCAGTGTTGAGTTGTACAGCGCGCAACCTGTGCAGTTGGACATGGCAATCTATGATCCAAGGAATCACAATTCAGCATGTCAGATTTCTTTACTCCAAGGTATTCTATTGTAATCTCATTTGGGAAACTCAGGGTGAAATCCATACTGTAGCATGGCAGTATAGTTAGTGGGTATGCCCATAAGCTTTGAAATCTTACTCCAAGTTCAAATCTTGTTCTTGCCACTCATGGGCTAGGTAACCTGGAGCAAGTTACTTCCTTACTGTGACTATTCCATCAGTAAAATGGTGTGATGATGGTAGTACCTATCCTGTAAGGCTATGCCAAAAATTAAATGCGATTTGATTACAAGAAAGCCTTTAGCATGGTGTCTGGCATATAATAAGCACATATATCGTTATATTGTTATTATTAAACAAATATTGTTATTATTGAAACATCATTGTAGATTTTTATTATTCACTCATTATTTTTAATATTACAACACTGTTCATTTGCTTTGCAGCCTCCATCTTTGAGGGCAGGGTTTGAAGGAGAATGTATCCCCAGGAGCTTCCAGCAAACAGAATTCCTATGCCTCTTTGTCCCTGAAAGGTCCTGGGGTCATCAACATATAACAATACTCACAGGATGGGTGTGAGAGAATTATTTTAAGGAATTGGCTCACATGATTTGTAGAGGCTGGCGAGACCCAAATCTGCAGGATAGGCCAGCAGGCTGGAGACTCAGGGAAGAGTGGATGTTGTAGCTGGAATCCAAACGTAGACTGAAGTGCAGAATTCCTTCTTCCTCAGGGGAGACAGTATTTTTCTCTTAAGACCTTCAACTGATTGGATGAGGCCCACCCACATAGTAGAGGGCAGTTTGTTTTACCCAAAGTCTACTGATTTATTTTTTTAAAGATTTATTTATTTATTTGAGAGAGAGAGAGAGAATGAGCAGGGGGAGAGGCAGAGGGAGAAGCAGACTCCTCGCTGAGCAGGGAGCCAGATGTGGGACTCGATCCCAGGACCCCAGGGTCATGACCTGAGCCAAAGGCAGACGCTTAACAGACTGAGCCACCCAGGCACCCCAAACTCTACCAATTTAAATGTTAATGTCATCTTAAAAATAACAGCAACATCTAGACTAGTGTTTGACCAAATATCTGGGTTGCATGGCCTTACCCAGTTGATACATAAAATTAACCACCATAGTGGGCTATAGTTTGAGGCCGCTATTGACATAGGTTTCAAGAAGTCAAAATCCCCACAACAGCCAGTGCAGTGACATAAGTGAGGGACTGAACAGGTGGGGCTCACCTCCTGATCTTGAGGAGTGGTGGGGACTGTGGCTAACTGGCAAGCCCACGTCTCACTGAAACAGGTGGCCCATGCTTGGCCCCAATCCACTGTCACACAGGAACACGGTGCAGCAGGAATGCAGAGACGCACCAATTTTTTCAAGAAATATTGAAATGTGGATTTCTATGTGAAATGTTCTATTCCTTTAATGCTGGCAACTAATTAGATTGTTAAAAAATATATGCAGACCAAACAAATCCAAGAATAAGAGGTGCCCCCTGGCAACCCATTCGAAATCTTTGACTCACGGGATCTTACTGAATCTGTCAGCTCCCTTGTTTTCGTTATTCATGAAGCTTCTAATAATAAAAGTTGTAGCTTTGTAGAGGAGGCAGTAAGTTCTTTCAAAGCAGGATTGTCTCTGAAAATCCAGAGCGTGGCTTCTCATGGGTTAGCACGGATCCAGAATCACCTGGAGGGCTTATGAAACTACAGAAGCTGAGCCCACCTCTAGTTTTTGACCCAGGCAATGTGGGATGGAACCTCGGAATTTGCATTTCTAACAAGTTCCCAGGTGATGCTGATGCTGCTGGTCCATTTGAGAACCGTTGGTCTGGAGGGAAAAAGCCAACATGGGTGTGTGGAAAGTGGGTTGGCATCGCCACAGGGCAGGTAGATTCTGCAGTGGGTGGTCATCTGAGTCACCAGGTCACACCGGTCCTGGGCAATTGCTGTGGGGTCATCCCCGTTGTTCGTCCTGTCTGCCTTCCCTCCTGGGACTCTGCTCCTCACAGCTCTGTAAAGAAGCACGAATGATGAATGGCGGTCTGCGTGGTGAAGGCGTCTCCTGTAAGAAGCTGCACCCATGAACCTGCCCCTGCACCCAGGGGCCTGGGAATGAGACTTCTGCTTCATCTCTGACGGTTGCACAACAATGTGAATGTGCTTGAAGCTGCTTAAAAACGCGTAAGGGGCGCCTGGCTGGCGCAGTCGGTGGAGCATGTGATTCTTGATCTCGGGGTTGTGAGTTCAAGCCCCACATTGGGCGTGGAGTTTCTCCATTTTAAAAAAATGGATAAAAGGGTTTGGTTTATAGAAACCCTCTTTCGTGGGCCGAATGGTGGTCTCCAGAAAGATGTTCACATACTAATCTCTGGAATCTGTGAAGATGACGTTATTTAGAAAAGAAGGTCTTTGCAGCTGTAATTAAGTTAAGGATATCAGGATGAGATCATCCTGGATTTTCCAGGTGGGCCTTAAATCCAGCGACGAGTGTCCTCACAAGAGCCACACAGAGGAGAGACGCAGAAATGAGATGAGGCCAGAGGAACACAAAGGCAGAGAACAGATGGATGCAGCCCAAGACCAAGGAACGCCTGAAGCCACCAGAAGCTGGAAGAGGCCCGGAAAGATTCTCCCCTGGAGCCTTCGGAGAGGGCACAGCCTTGCCAACACCTTGATTTTGAACTCCTGGCCTCCAGAACTGTGAGAAAATGAATCTCCCTTGTAATCCGCCCAGTTTGCAGTACTTTGTTACAGCATCCCTGGGTAACAAACACGCCTCCAGAAATGTCAGCGGGAAAACGGAAGGACGAGGCAGGTGACTTGAAAGTGACCGTACTATAGGAAAAGCTTTGACCTATGTCTGCACTTGTCGAACCCAAGCCAGTGCCCCCAACATCAGCAACGCAGTCACCCCTTACCCCAGCCTCCTCCACCCCAGCTATGATAAGCCCTCACCCCAGCCTCCTCCAAGTCACTCAACTCAGCTTTCCTGTGGCTCATGGAAACCAGCTGGGAGCACAAGGCCTACCTCTGAGAAGCTGCCACATGGCCTCTCAGACCCCCAGGAGGCCCAGGCGGGAATTCCCGGGGCCAGATTCCCTGGGTGGGCTCTGTAGCCCCCATAGGAAAAGGAGCAGCAAACCACAGAATTCCTGTACAGCCACAGTGGGGGGGAAGGTCTAGCTCTGTCAGTCCATCCAACCCAAATGGAAGCCAAGTGCTATCTGCAAGGGACACCCCAGCTTCCCTGCAGGGAGCCGGGCTTGCCCCGGGGTGGCTTTTCCCCAGATGCCTGGCCCTGCCTTTGCTGGTTTGCGTCAAACAGAGGCTTCTCTCCAAGGCTGAGAAACAGAAAGGAGATTCTCCCCAGCTGCTCTTTGAGGCTGCCAACAGCCAGTCTCCCCCACCCTCCAATCTAGGCTCTGCCCTCCCTGGCGCACGGATTAGGGTCTCTACAGCTCAGCTGATGTGGAATTGGTGTTCCCCGTGCTTATTCAGGCCTTGCTACCACCCCCCCAAATTAGGAGGGGCCCCAGCCCCCGTGTCAGATTGAGTCACCGTGACCAGATAATCAGGAAGAACAAACTCAAAACCTCTTGAGAATGTCCCCCGCTCCCTGCTCTCCGGGGAGGAGGCTGAGTCAGCAAACACGTGTGCAAGCAGCAGGCTCCTCCCCAAACCTCCCTGGAAGAGAAGATGCTCTGGCAACTCCACTCCATGGATTCCTTCTCTCCCAGACACGGTTTACCTCATGTGCTCAGAATTTCCTATTAAGACAGGGGGGATAAAAAAACAAAACCCGATCTCGAGTCCATCTCGGGGGAACATCGTCTCTGGCCAGAGAGAGGCAACAGTCTGTGAGGAGCACAAGGCTCACGGCCACGTGGCTCCCCCAGAGGCCTGGGAAACGTGGCAGCTCCCAATTCACACCCCCTCCCTGAAAAACTGCTTTTGAAATGAATTTCCCACCTCCAGAGCTTCTGTCTCTCTTTGCTTCTTTCTTTAAATCCATAACCAAGTATCTTCTGAATTTTTCCTTTGGCCGAGAGACACATGCTTCCCTGACCCGCGCCCAGCAACGCCCGCCCCGCCGGCCTGGGCCTCAGCCCGCGCTATCTGCGGCCCCCCAGCCCTGGGCAGTGAGGAGCCCCCCCAACAAAGGGTGGAGGGGGAGCCAAGGCTGGCGGTGTGGGGTGTGGTCCTTGTGTGGGACAAGGCCAGGAGGGGGCTGACAGACAGGTGGGGCTCAACCTCAGCCTCTGGTGAAAGGTCAGGACAGAACCCTGAAGGCACGGCCTTGCCCTCTGAAAAGGTCCTGCCACCTGCCCCTCAAGCAACTGAATTCCCTAAATCCAGCATCCTGGCAATCGGCCCAGCGCCGCGGCCACTGGCGTTTGGTCCAAGCTGGGAATGAATTTAAGAGGGCCCAGTGTTATTAGCGGCACTCCTAAAAGCACCAACATTTTGCTTCTCCTCTGAGCGCGTCCCTCCCCCCACCTCCACTCTTCTGGGGCCCATAGCGTGGAGGGAGGCCACATGGCAGTCCTGGCTTCAGCCAGCCCTGGGCTCCGGCCTGGGCTCAGGCCCCGTCAGCTCTGCCGCTCACACTTGCAGGCCTGAGTCCCAGGGCCAGACGAGGGCCCACATCCCATGTCTTGGAATATTTAAATGCTATAAATCAAGCAAATGAGCTGTTCAGTAAAATAGGCTCCATGCTCCTACCTTGACTCTCTACTTCCATAAGACCTGGGAGACAGGCTCTGAAATCAGAATTCTAGAGCTCCACAGAGTTCCGTGCCTGAAGGTGGCAGGGTAGGGAAAGCTGACCCAGGCCAAGATCCGGCCCCCTGCCTGGCCCCAGAGACTCCCTCTGGGACTGGGAAGGCCTCTTGCGCACTTACATAGTCACCCCGCCCGGAGTCTAAGTCCCACCCACACTTCCACAAAGAGCTGCCCCTTGGCCACCCCAGCACCTACATGCTCTGGTGGCAGGTTGCCTTTCAGGGACAACCCAGGGGAGAGAACCTCATGAACCCTAGGAGGAGGCCTCCTGCCATTTGGGCAGGAAATCCAGGGTCTCAGTTCCATGGGGTTTGGTCCAGAAAGGTCTCACCAGCTCTGAGTAGACCCGTCACACAGCCCCCAGATTCCTCACCTTTGGGAGGGGGCGCAGCCAGGGAAGCGCCAGAGCAGGGGTCTCTAAAGTACAGGGCCTCCCAGTAAGCAGCATCCAGTAAGAATGCTCGGGGCCCAGTGTCCTTCACAGACCCTCTGAGGCCTCAAGTCTCTGTTGGTCACCTGTCTCCACAGGGACACAGGGAAGCCAGGACAGGCAATGCCAAGAGTGTGTTCTGACCCTGAGATGCCTGGGGCTGTCAGGTCAGAGGTTCATCCCTTGGCCCTGTAGTGCTCAGTCAACCCCTGTGTCCTCCTGGATCAGGGTGGGGCACAGAGCCACTAAAAGATACATGGGCCCCTTGGGGCGCCTGGGTGGCTCAGTTGGTTAAGTGCCTGCCTTCGGCTCAGGTCATGATCCCAGGGTCCTGGGATCAAGTCCGCATCGTGCTCCCTGCTCAGTGGGGAGCCTGCTTCTCCCTCTCCCTCTGCTCCTTCTGTTTATGCTCTCTCACTCTCTCTCAATCTCTCTCAAATAAATAAATAAAATCTAAAAAAAAAAATTTTTTTTCAAATAAATTAATTAAAAATATATAGATGGGCCCCCGGCAGACACATCACCCTCTGTAGCCTGTTGAGTGCTTTTAGATGCTTTAACCTGTTTAATCATCACACACATCCTGGTTGAGAGTCACTATGTATAGCCCCATTTTACAGGTGGAGAAGCAGAGGCCCAGAGAGGCGAGGGACTTCACGGGCGATATGCCGTACAGAAAGTGCCCGTTCCTGCCCACCGCTTTTGCCTTGAAATGTCCAGCTGATGTGGGGGACACAAAACCTGCCCTCATCAAATAATCAGAAGGAAGTAAAGAGAAGCTCCTTCTGCGCTCTCCTACTCAACCGCCACGATGACCCCGGGTGTGACGAAGCCCTTCAAGAGCCCTGTCGGGACACCTGTGTGGATGGCACAAAAGCAGCCCTTCCCATTGACCCAGATGAAATCACGTCCATTCGTATGTAACCAGAATATAACTGGGCCACCTGGAGGCCAGTCTGAACATGGAGGGGAATTCAAAGAAAACACAGCCCTCTCTCAAAGCCTTGACTTTTACCCCCCACTAAGGTCTTCTGAAGAGGCAAACACCAGAGGAGAGGAAGGAGGGGGCGGGACCATATTCCAAATCCACTACGAACTTTCTAAAAACCCCTTTACCTTCTCTCTCCAAGTCCCACACCCCAAGCAGGTGCTCACCCAGCCTTCCTCCACTCACCATCAAGGTCTGCTTCTCCTCCCTGCTCCCGTCCTACACACACTCTCCAAGAGATTTTCCCTCTCAGAGTAGCTCCAACTCCCTGGTCTGTAGCATCTTCTGGTTACCTCCCCACCCACGACCTCAATTAACAGAACAAAGGGCCAGGTTAGGGAGGCCCTGCTGAGTCTGTGAGAAAAGGCTGGGAATAAAAATGGGTTTGTCCCTGTCACTTACTTTACCAGGGACTATGGAAAATACAGTCCTTAGTTAGCTGCAGCAGAGGCTACCTGGATATTGTCTCAGCTCCGTCATTCATTAAGGGTGAGACCTGGGTAGGTCACTTACCTTTTGGACCTTGACATAAAGGTGGAAACGGGGTAAAGCAGCTCCTCCCTGAGGGCTGACAGATGCCATGAACTTTGAGCCTGCTAGGTCTGGAGAGGAAGAGTGACAGGCAGGCTCCTAGTCCTGAGAAAAGGCACAGCCTGAATCTCATCAGAAGGAAACGGGCAGACCCAACCTGGAGAACAATTCCTCAAACAATCGGTCTGTGGTCCTCAAAAATGCCAATGTCATAGTGGACAGAGACAGGAAGCTAGAGAGATATGACAAGGGAATGCAGTGTGTGATCTGGGATCTATCCCTGGGTGGGGGCGCCGACAGGGGTCTCTATAAAGGACGTTAGAGGGACAACCAGGGCGTGTGTGCACGGATCCAGCATTCGGTAATAGCTTTGAGTCAATGTTGTATCTCTTGAATTTGATCAAGTGTATGGAGGGAGTGGAAGAAGATGGCTTGTGTGGAGGACATTCACACCGAAGGAGTCAGGAGCACAGCGATGGGAGGTCTCTAACTCCTTTGAACGTTTCAGAAGCTAATAACAATAGCGTGAGTGTATATGTATGTGTGTGTATGATGTATATTACACATACGGAGAGAAAGAGAGCAGAGTACAAAATGTTAGCAATTGGGAAACCTGGGTGATTTTTGGTCCTGTTTTTGTAAGTTTTCTGTGAATGTATTTCAAAACAAAAAGTTTTAAGAAAAACACAGTGGGACACAAAAGCGCTGAGGTTACGAATTTTAAGCTCTCCAAAGAGGCTTGCTATTCCCCTCATTCATTCAGCAGTGACTGCGCCCGCTCTACCTGCCAGACTGCTAGGAGGTGGGATGCAGGGAACAAAGGACCCAGGCCAGAAGGCGGGGCCAGGGCCAGGTGTGCTCCCCGCCCCCCCCCCCCACCCGGACACTGGAGCTCTCATGGTCTTAGAGGGGGCTGGGGCCTCCTGCCCATGGGCCCTTCCTGGGAATTGCCCTCACCACGAGATTACACCCCGTCCCGCATTGAACGTCTGGTCATCTGGGGATGTGATTACATGCCTGGCCCTTTGCCTGGATTCAGGATAACTCTAAAGGCTGTCCTACTTCAGGCCTCTGCTAGGGGCAGCACGAACCCTCCCACCCTGAGACAACATCAAAGTTCAGCTTCTCCCTTTGCCCAGAGCTCTCTTCCAAAACCTCCTCACACAACCCCCGTCTCCCAGTTTGTGTCCAGGGAACCTGATCAGTAATAGAGGCCCAATAAGAAACAAATGCCATGGTCAGATTAGGATCATTCAGGTAGGCGATGAAAGGGACTATTTTCCAAGGTGGGGGGAGGGCCATGTTGTCCCTCGTGACCTGAGGCTAGGAGCAACTGAGCTGTTACCACCCCTGTGCCTAAGTCCCAAGAGGCAGGGTGGTTCCCGGAATGGAAGAGAAGGGTTATTGGAAGAAAGCCACCCTGAACGAAGCTGGTCCTTCAAGTAGTCCAAGATGGCCCTGCCAGAAGGGATCCATAGAAATAAACGCCTTTCTTCATGCTCCTCCTCTCCCCTGACTCCTGTCGGTGCTCCCTACTGGCTGACCCCCGCCCAGAGCCACCTGCATAAGCGCTGGTGTTGCACATGGTGTGTGGTCAGCCCCCGGGGCACAAGGGGCAACAATGGTAAGGTGGGTTCGGGCAGCAGATGGTAGACACCCAGTGTGGGGTCCAACACTCTACCCCTTCCAGAATCATGGAAGTGCTGAACTTCCCCGGGAAATGGAACGTATTTTGCACCTAATTTTGAGGACCCCATGGATGCTCCCCCACGGAGGCACTGTGCCCCAGGTTAAACTACACAGTGCTGCAAAGTGGTCATAGTAGAGCCAGGGGCTATGGGAGGGAGAACAAAGGATACAGCACGGGAAGGGTGCCCATCTCCTCGTCTTACAAAGTTGGGAATCGAGAGAGTCCCAAAGCTGGAAATCAGCAACTGCTGTTCAATAGGAGCTGTCTGCAGAAGAACCAGAAGTAGTAACAGAGTTGAAACATCGGGAGGAGTGAGGTAAACCCTTACCTTAGCCATCATAGAGTGAGTAGCTGGTGTCTAAAGATGGTAACTGAGGAGTGGAAGTGTAAGTATGTGATTTGGAGAAATCTCCACACTGGAATTCTCCAGACTGGAGAAAAACCATCAACGGGAACTGCTGAAAGATGTCGTCTCTGGGGATGGGGACCGGGGGTGAGTAGGGGGCAAGTACGATGGGTAAGATGCAATTGCTTTCACTGTAGGCTTTTCTGATATATCTGAGTTGTTGCCAGTATGTTATGGCCAGGTACTATTACTCTGATAAATATAAATATTTTATAATATTTTTAAAAAACAACCACCTTGCTTTATCGGGATCTGCCCTTCCCTCCATGCCTACGAGGCCCCAGAAGTGGGTCAGCCCATGTGACTTGCACTAGCCTGGCCCCCTACCACCTGCAGAGAAGAAATGGCCTTGCGTCAGCCACCTATTTTTGTGTCACAAAAAACCCCAAAACTTGGTGACTCAAAAACAACAAAGATGTATTTCTCATAATTCTGTGAGTTGACCAGGTGGGTTTTCTACGTGGCGTGGTGTCAGCTGGGACTTGGGAATGGCTGAAGGGACAGACGGTCTCCCTTACGTGGCTCGGTGGGACTGGTGGCCAGCAACTCTATCACTCTCCGCATGGGCCTCTCCACTTGGCTCCTTGAGCTTCCCCATGGAAGGTCGGTTAGGCTCCAAGAAGCAGTGACTCAAGAGACAAGGGCAGAAGCTGCACATCTCTGCAGCCTCAAGACTTACATAGCATCACTCGCCCTGCCTTCCCTTCCTCTAAACAGCTCCAAGTCCAGCCCAGGTTCAAGGGCAGGGAATTAGATCCTGTCAAAGAACTGTGGTCCCCCCAATGGGCAGAAACAAAAAAGCTTCATGGTAAAGGCTGAAGACCCCCATTGGACCGCTGCCCGCATTGCCCCAACAGGGCACCAACCACACCTTGACCGTCTGCTGGTGACTTCCTCCCTGCCCCTGGGCTTCTACACAAGTCCCAGCTCTCTTGGGCTTGTCCTTTCAGTCCTGTGTGCGGGACAACCCATGGGGCCGGACTGATGTGGTCACTGTAGTTCATGGTTCCTATTGCTGTCTTGGCCTTCAGATTTCATCCTCCCAGAAGGCACACACTGAGTTAGTTAAAATGCTCTGTACAACTTAGTCAAAGTCACTTTACTCCCCCCAGAGGGTTGTAGTCAACAAAAGCAATCAGTGTTTAAATGATGTATCTATGAATATATAATTATATATCCATATTTACAAGGCTGCTGCCTTGTACAAGTCCAGGGAGGCCCCGTTCACACTGTAGGCTGTGTTAATGGTGTCCCCTGAAGTTATATGATACGCAGCTCAAACGCCTGAACGTGGCCTCCCCAGATATGGATGCTCAGCGATGGTGTATCTTTCACTGGACCTCTCCAATGCACACTCCTTTGAGGTCAGTGGCTGCCAAGAGGCTGTGCATTATAATCACCTGGGTAGGCCACACCACCCAACCGATGAGCTCTGAATCACTTTGGGGTGGGACCCAGGCATCAGTATTCCTAAAGAGCCCTACGTGAGTCCAATGAACAGCCGAGGTTTAGAACCAGTACTCTCAAGGAATGTGTACTGAAGCTTTGAAAATGTTTTCCTCTTTATTTTTGTAAAAGGACATAATAATTGGAATTCATTGAAGAAAAAAATTTGAAAATCGCAGTAAAGACTAAAAAACAAAACAAGCCCCTCTCATTGCACTGTTACCCTGGTTGAGATTTCTCTTTTTTCTATGAATGTATTTCATACAGGTCATTAAGGGGTCTGAGCTGCCATCCTGCTTCTCTCTTCAAAGGACAAGTGGGGAAGGAGAGGGGCGTCCTGTTTGTGAGCTTTACTGCTTCCTCTGGCCTCCGGCCCAAGTGTGAAACCTCTTTGCAGAGATTTTTCAGCTCCTCCTTTCCTCTTTCCTCGCCCAAGTGAACCTGCAGAACCCAGGGGTCAAAGGTCACACCTGGTGCCTTCTGCCAGACTTTGGAGGGAAGCTTTTATTAACCTTGCTGGGCCTTCTGTGAGAGGCTGGCCCACATTGTGTCTGACGGCTCCCAGCAGGGTAGAGGTAGGGCCCTGCAAGGTCCCTGAGCCTTCACAGATCCAGTCAATAATCCTCCCGAACACCCAGCCTCACCCAAGGCCCGGGCCCTCTGGCAGCCCCAGGACCTCAGGTCTCCCTCCCTGCTCGCTGGGTAGGCCCAGTCTGGCTCCTGGGAACTTGCTTGCTTCTCCCAGGAACTCCTAGCCTCAGGACTGGTAGTGGGAGCCAGTTACCTACTGGCCTCATTGCTGACCACTGTCCACCATTGGGATATTTGACTTCTTTAGCTTGTCCCTGGGTTGGACCAGCCCTGGAAGTCCTTCCACTCTCGCCCCAAGCCTGGTTCTGATGCATCCTGCCTGATGTGAAAGATTCACAGGTGTATCCACACTCCACAGATATTTACTGAAAGCTTCTTATGTGTGAGGCACTGAGCCTGGTGCCCAAATTAGAACTGGTTCCTCCCATCTGAAGCAAGGAGAGGGAACAGGGTGTCCCGAGGAGGCCTTACCAGGAGATGTAATACTACCCAGGATTTAGGGATGGCTTTTTGGAGGAAGGGGCTGGTGGACCAGACATGCAGGGTGACGGGAAGCTAGGTAGGTGAAGAGGAGCAGGCATGTTCTAGAGAGGAGGACTAGCATGTGGCAGACAGGAGGGGTGGAGGGAAGGCCATTGTGGCAGGGCCCCTCCAGGCGAGAGTGGAGTAAGCTGGGCTGAGTGGGGCAGGGTCCAGAGCACCAGATCCTGTGGCCATATAAGATCCTGACGGCCTTCCAGGGACCTTCCAAGGTTTCTATGCAAGCCAGTAATACAATCAGACAGACAGACACACACACCCATTGAACCACCCAGTTCAAGGTGTGGGAGCCACCACGAGCCATCTCCCTTATGTTATCTCTGAAAGAGACACAGAAATCTGGAACACGGTTTGCCTCCCAGAAAGGGAACTGGGTGTCTGGGGACAGGGGAAAGAGGGACACTCTTCAGTATGTATGCTTTCATACCTTCTGGGTTTTATTCACATCAGTACATCAGCTATTCAAAAAGAGAGTAAAAATTAATGCCACCCCTCTCCCCCTGCCCCAAACCTGAATCTCTTCATGAGGAGCAATCAGTCAAATCCACATTGGGAGGCATTCTGCCAAAGGAATGAATAAATATCAGTGTCACAAACGACAAGGCAGGCTGGAAGAAGGTTCCAGATCAGAGACTGAGGAGACCCAACAGAAGGTGATGGGCCTTGGTTGGGTCCACGATCAAAGCAAGAAAGGACATAATCAGGATAGCTGGAAAAACTCAAAGACAGACCATAGAGAGAGCCCGGATTTGTATCTATGTTAAATTCATTGGGTGTGATAATGGTTTTGTTCTTATGAAGGAGAATGTTCACCATCTTAGCGGACATACGCAGAAATATCCGGGTAAAATATCAGGATGCCTGTAACTGTATTCTCAAATATTTCAGAAAAAAAAAAAAAAAAAGAAGGGAGGAAGGAAAGAAATATTGATACTTGTTTTGGACCAATGTATATGTTTCTAGAAAGAGATTAGATAAAGCAAATGTGGCAAAATGTTAACTTGTTAGTGAATCTCATAGCTATTACTCTTGCAGGTTTCTATGGTGTAAAATTTTTCTAATGAGAAGTTGGGAAAATTAAGGTTAACATAAAATTAAAAATACGTTTGGGGCGTTCTGGTGGCTCAGTTGGGTAAGCATCCGGCTCTTGGTGTTGGCTCAGGTCATGATCTCAGGGTCGTGAGATCCACACTTGTTGTGAAGCCTGCATGAGATTCTCTCTCTCTCCCTTTCCCCTTCTCTAAAATAGATAAATAAAAATAGGTTTAAACGATTGCTTATTTAAAAACAACAACAACAACAACAACAGGAGCGCCTGGTGGCTCAGTCAGTTAAGCATCTGCCTTCAGCTCAGGGTCCTGGGATCGAGCCCTACGTCAGGTTCCCTGCTCAGCGGGGAGTCTGCTTCTCCCACTCCCTCTGCTGCTCCCCCCTCCCCCCGGCTTGTGGTCTCTCAATCATGCTCTCTCTCAAATAAACAAATAAAATCTTAACAACACAGAATGTGCGTTGTAGCTTTCATATTTCAATCAAAAGCGCGTCCCTCCCCTTTGTGGTGGTGGCCAGCTGATCCCTCACCGCTCCTCCAGGTGACACCACCAGTTAAAACGCTCACCCTTTTTGAACACTTACTTCTGATGCCACAAAATGAATGAAACTCCTCACCGTGAAGGGGCTGAGGATGCTACCTAGTGAAAGAATTCTCCACTCTTTTCAAGCTCATAAACCTTTCCAACAACATAATGTCCTGAACTTTTTCCCATGCCAAGCCAAAGTCATTTTTCTTTGAATAAGCTCAGATTTAGAAAAAGAAAGCAATTATCCAGGTGGCCTTTAGAGAGTGAGTGTTGTCATGGGAATTCCCAGCACTGTGGTGCAGGAGGGCTTGGGGCACAGGAACCCCAGTGATGCCCTTCCCCTCACATGCAGGCAGCGGTCCATGTCACCAGTGAATCTAGAGCCTGGACTGCCCACTGTGTTGCCCATACTATAAAAACTGGAGGGAGTGATAAATAAAATTCATCACCATCCATCATTGTCCAGCAGTGAGTGGGCCTGGTTGGCATGGGTCTCTGGAAAGTTTGAATGGTACCAACGAGAACCCCGGGGAGTGGGGTCCTGGTTGTCGGGACAGGGTCTGCAGTGGGGAATCCCCAAATGTGCAATGTGGTGTGGAGAACTGGGGATGCCAAAGACAACGCTCTTGAGCTTGACCCCGCTCACTCAGGACCACCCAGACCTCCCTTTATGCAGCTGGAGCATCTTTGAGGCCCGAGGCTTACAGCTTTCTGATGACAGCATCCTAAGTAGCTAAGAGTTCAGGCTCCGGAGTCAGAGCTGGGTTCAAATCCTGCTATCCACAAGTAGCCTTAATCTCTCCAAGTCTCATTTTCTTCTTCCCTAAAATGGGTAGTGTGAGAACCCACCGTGAAGTGTGATCTGATGATGAAATGAGATTAACCCTCTCAAACCCTCAGGATAGATGAACACCAAGTGGGAATCCCACAAGGGGTAGTCCCTGGGGCTCCGGTCAGAGTGGATCAGGGTCGGGGACGAGGGCAGCAATCCGGAAGCATGGACAGATGGAACAAACCACATCCCCAGAGGGAGAGCAGCCTGGGGGACAGCAGGAAGGCACACACAGTGACGCAGTGGACAGGGACCAGGAAGGTGCGACTGAGCAGTGATGGACATCACGAAGCTCCGCTCCGAGGAGAGAAGCCTCATGAACCACAGGGCTTCTGCTTCCCTGAGTGGAATTTGCAAGTTTGGATCCTGAAGTGAACTATTCCAGAAAACAGAGCTGAGGCTCAGGCAGCGCCAGCAGCCCGCCTCCCCTCGGCCTCCCCGCTAAATAGACGCCAAAGAAAGGAGTTTCATAAGGAGGATAGATGGATCATTCAAAAGATCCCAGGTCATTGGGACGACGGACGACGGACGACCCTGCGGGGCTGGAAGCAAGCCTCCCCGCCAGGCCTGGCTGAGTCAAAGAATTCCAGGGCATAAACACCTCCTCCACCATGCCCACCAAGTGATCTTCCACTAGACGTGTGGGCAGATTGTCTGCACTCTGGAAACTCACCGTTCCTTTGCCCCTGGGTTCTTTCCCTCTGGGTCTCAGTGAAGTGTTCCTCTTGGAAATTTTCAGCCCTTTCTTGGCAGAGTTAAAGAGAAAGAAATTTTTCCAGAACTCAGTCAAAGATGCTGGCGTAGCTGGGTTTGGAGGGGAGGGTGATCTCAATGAGAAGAGCCAGGGGGGCTTCAGTGGCTGGGGTGGTGGCAGGTGAGAGCCCGGGACCTGGGAGGGGCAGCTTTCATCGTTGCTCATGTGCTAAGCATCTCATCATTTGTCAGATGTCCTTCCCCATCCCCCAGCTCCATGCAACATAAGCACTCAAAAGTCCCCTCGTGAAGCTGGGTGGTCAGGAATTGAGGACTCTGCCGACTCCTCTCCATTTCTCCCCGGCTGGTCCCCACCTCTGTCTACCTACATCAGAGAGAATGGGAGGAAGAACTCTCTGGAATCCACTCCACCACAGTTGTTGAGAGAAAACTCTGAGGCCGCTGAGCAAACACCCTCGGGGCCGCCGTCCCACCAGGCCTCCAAGGGGCTTCCTGCCTCTTGGGGTCTTCAGAGCCTGGGTCCAGTCTTGGTTCGGACACCCCACCTCAGACCTCGACACAGAATCTGCTGCCTCCACGCTATTTCCTCCACTTGCACGTTGATTTCCTGCCAAACCATTTCCCTCCTGGCTTCAAATTTTGTCGGGAAAGAAATGAAATCAGCACTTGGAGACCTGGAAGGGGAAAAAACAGCTGCTTTTAACCAAATGGGACGGGGGAGGGGAAGCAGAGCCGCTGCATCTGGGCAGAAGAGCAAGAGTCTGGCTTAGCGCGAGGGGCAAACTCAAAATGCCCAGCGGGCCCAGCGGGCGCCACGAGGGAGCCTTCACATGGCATCCGGGGCTGCATGCTTCAGACAGACACATCCTGTGTCCGCATTAGTCATCCCCGTGTATTTTCCTCCACTTCAGAGCCGTGGGTACAAAAAATATTTCTCTTTCCTCTTAGCTCTCCGATAAGGAAAATAACAGTGCTTATGTTTGGGACACAAATAGAGAGTGGTGGGGACTGTGGCATCAAGGCCACCTGGTAAAATTGGTCAGGTTGGGCAGACTCTATGACATCCACCAATGGTGGCCATGTGGCAACGTGGGCCTCTGATAACACATCTGGCCTAGAGAGCTGGATTTCTGTGTAAAAAATTGCCTGAGATTTATATGTCGGCCACTAATTCAGAAGATGTAAGGCCCTGGAGAGTCAGCACCACGTGGGCTAAGCAGAATGAATCTGTGGGTGGAGCTTGAGACCTCTGGTTTATGGGTGGGCGTGGATATGTGGACCCCAGTCCACGGCAGCTGGCGTGGGCAACATCGGCACTCCACCCAGCCCTCAGATCTCTCTCTTTCAGTTTATGCCCCTGACCCTTCCCATCTCTGCACTGCTTCCCCAAGTGGGTATCTGGTGCTCCTCCTTGGAGGGCTTCCCTCAGCTGCTGGAGTCTCCTTGCCAGACAGTGAGCCAGAGGCACTTAGAATGTTACATTCTCCTCCCATGCCCACCGACCGAGGTGAAGGAGTAATGGCAGCAGGAGTATGGGAGGCCAGCCCTCTTGTCCTGGGTCAAGATAACCCTGAGCAGGGGCGCCTGGATGGCTCAGTCAATTAAGCCTTAACTCTTGATATTGGCTCAGGTCATGATCTCAGGGTCATGGTTTCGAGGCCCGAGTTTCGTAGGGCTCCGAGCTCAGTGAGGTGTCTGCTTCTCTCCTTCTCCCTCTGCGCCCCCTCAAATAAATTAATAAATCTTAAAAAAAAAAAAAGATAACCCTGAGCATCCCTTATATACTAGAGCACCCCAAAGGATCAGGCCGAAGCCACTCTGTAGGGCTTTGCCTGAGATTGTCCCTGGGTCAGCCTCCTTCCTACCCTGATCTGCTTCCTTCATTCCCATTCCAGTTTCTTAATAAATCACAGGCACCATGAGCCATTGTCCCAGGATCTAATTCTGGACAACACCCCCCAACCCCTTCCTTAGACACAGCCACGGACAATGGACACCCCTCCTGCAGTGCAGAAAGAATACCTTCGCCAGGGGCTGATACAACAGTTTGGGAGCCTCAGCGGGCAAGTCTGTAAGAAGATACTGTCTCATCTGAGAATTAACTTAGGATGTGGGGGCCCCTCCTACAGCCTCTCTGCTCTCCCACCCCACCCCTTCCTTTGCTTATCACCCTTCCTTTAGACTTGTGGTTGATCCCAAATATCCCCCTCCCCCACCACAGGGCAACTATGCGGATATTGTGTGTCTGACCCTGCCCTAGGCCCAGAGTGGGACTTGACCAGTATTAGCCAGTTTGGGTAAATCCTTGTCCCCTTGCCTAGCGACCGGTACCAGGAACTCAGGCCACCAGTCACCTAGCAAAAGGAATTCCTATGGAAAGTTAGAGAGAGTGGTACAGAGGTGATCCAGTTGTCTTGAAGCTAGAAATTCTGAAACACAGATACAATTTAGACATGTGCAGGAAAATGAAGGAAGCTGCTGAGAATAAAGCTGATCTACAGAAGAAGACAGAGGAGCAAACTGAAGGGAAAGGAAGCCAGAACCCAAATGCGATTTCTGTTGCTTGCAACCAAAAGCCTCCTGGTACTTCCCAGGAGGGAAAGGTAACCAATTAAGGGGGTTTTATCAAGCCAGTTACCGCCGTGGGCACCTGGGCAAGCAGGGATCGAGATGACCCACAGGAGAGGGTCACATCCCTTCGAGTTAGCCCGACCAAGGGGAAGGGAGCTGGGGTATCTACCCATCAGCTCTTGTCAGCCACTAAGAAGCACTACTCTGGTTCACTGTGTCTCCAGCTAGAATCATTGGGAGTTTTGTATTAAATAGTGATGCCTGGGCCCCACCTCCAGAGATCCTGAGTTCAGGAACCTGGGCTCAGGCCAGAGCACTGGGACTGGTAAGATCTCTCCAGGAGATGCATGTGTGTGGTATCGTTTGAGAAGCCCTGGTCTAGCTGATGTCTCAGATCCCTTTGAGCCTACAAGTTTGGGGCCTCCCTGAACAGGTTCAGCTGAGGATGGAAACCCTGAGAAGGTCTTTAGTGCAGCTGGAGATAAATCACTTTTTGGCTGGGGTTGCAGCTGGTGGCGGCTTGAGAATGAGGTTTTGGGCCTTAACTCCACTGTTCGTGCTCCCGTGGCCATAACGAAGCCCGACCAGCAGACTTTCTTTTTAGAAAGAAAAAAAAAATGTCAGGCATATTTTCCGAGTTTAATTTCCTTCCAATGTCCTGAAGAAACCTTCCCAAAAGTTTATACTGCCTCAACCCCAGTCTCTGGTAATAACATCAAAGACTTTGAAACTGATACCCAGTGTGACTTTGCTAAAGTAAATAAAACACGAGGGAGGAGGGAAATTAAAAAGAGCATAAGTCTAGGGGAAGCCAAACCTCTTCCAAGAGGGTGAAAGAGGGATGCTGGTTGGGGGCAGGGGAAGGGGGCAGAATTCTGAGTTTAAAATTCAGGAAAAGAAGGGAAATACATGAGGGTTTCTAGATTTAGCAAGTAAAAACCCAAAATGACTAGTTCAATTTGAATTTCAGATGAACAATGAATAATTTTTTTACTGTCTAGTGTGTCCCATGCAATATTGGGGGCATACTTATATTAAATATTGCATGGGGGACATCCTTACACCAAAAATAGTATTCATGGCCCATGTGAAATTCAAATTGAAGAGGGCATCCTGGATTTTATCTGGTAACCCCAAAACACACACACAAATAGACCGGTCTCAACTGGCTAGACCCTTAACCAGATGTCTGAGTTAAACTGAGTATCTCTGTGCTTAACTAGATGTCTCTGGTCTTACCTGCGTGTCCGGGCTGTGCAGGCGACTCTGGCCTTCCATCCGGAGCAGTGGAAGAAGTCCCCCCTTTTTGGGGTGGAGTGAGAGATGTGGAAAGAGGGGGAAAGCGGTGGAAAGAAAGGAGGGCGTCCATGGGGGGTGGAGCGTGAGGCTCCCAGCATCCCTCAGCCTGCTCCCCCACCCCCACCCCAGGTCTGCCCCGCACCACCCCATGCGGCTCAGGCCTGAGAAGAGCTCCAGTCCCTGGTGCAGGGTGAGAATTTGCCTTCCTTCCCTAAGCCAAGAAATCGGGGAACTGGAGCGCCCCAGCCCCGCAGCGACCGGAAAGGGGACCCTAAGCCACCCCCAGCCCCCACCCTCGAGGCCGCCCCTTCCCCATCTCCCTGCCCCCCCCGTGCCCTACACTCTCCCCCCCTCGCCCCCCGCAGTGCTGCCTCCATCCACCTTCCTGTCTCTCCAGCCCCTGCCCCTCCCCCCTCCCCAGATCGGGAAGCCGGAGGCCGCGGAGTGGTCAGGCGGGGTGTGGTGCGGCGGCTCCCCTCCCCCAGGGGGACTCAGCTGCCAGGGGGCGGCGGGCAGGGAGCGGAGCGCGCAGCTGGAAGCTCCCGCGGCTCCGCCTGCACCGCGCCGGCCAAGGTCAGAGTCCGAGGCCAGCGGCAGGGCGGGACGGGCGCGACGTTACAGCCACGTCAAGGTGTGGAGAGCCCCGCGGGGCTGCCAGGAACTGGGTGCGCTCCGGAGCGGCCGGCGTCGCCGGGATGGTGACTTGGTAGCGATCGAAGCGCCACATCCTCGCGCCCACTTTGAGCTCCCAGGAGCCGACCCAAAGAAAATAATCCAGACCAAGAAAGAGAGATGTGTCGGGATATATTCACAGCGGCATAGGGAAATGGTTCCAAAAAATCTTGGTACATCAGCACAATGGAATTTTTTTATTATTTCTTCTGGCGTTCATCAAGTGCTCACTTGGCAACGAGCGCCCTGACAGCTACTGGGTACGCAGAGGTGGGTATAAGTGGGTCTCTTCCCCCCACCCCACTCTTCCTGGGGTTCGCAGGCAAAATGCTGGCACTTACAAGCGTAGACTCCAGAACCAGTCAACAGTGGGTCTGAACACTGATCCGCCTCCTCATCTGTGATACCTCCTAGGGAAAGAGAGGATTCAATGAGGTAATGCCTATGAGGTGTGTGGCTGAGTGCCTGGCACGTAGTTAAAGCTCTCAACAGTTACCAGCTGTTGTTGTTGCTATTACTATTACTGTAGAAATGTGATAGGGGCCATAATAGAAGGATGTACAAACCATAATACAATCATGGAAGAGGTTGTGCTAAGTGCTGCAATAAAAGGCCACCTAAGCTATTAGGAGTACACAGAAGAGGGTGTGCTAAGTGCCACAAAAGAAAGAATGTGCAAGTTCTGAGAGCGCAAAGAATGTTGTGTTTAATTCCACCTGGGGATGTTAGCAGAGGCCACCCAGGTGCTAGCTTAGCTGGGTCTTGAAGGTTGTGTAGAAGTTTGCTGGGTGGACCAGAGATGAGAAGGCATTCCAGGTAGAAGCAAACATGTGGGCCAAGAAGGGAGGAGAGAAGGGGCAGTGTGAATCCCAAGAATGACTTCTAGGTATCTTGTGGAGAATCAGTGGTGTCCAGGAGTGCTCTTTACTTCTGCACACCTGTCCTCAGTCACAAGCCAGCCCACCTGCTGTGACCATTTAAACCTTGGCTCTGCATGCTCAAGACCCCACCAGGGGCACCCTCCATCCATGGTGAGGCCCACACGCTTTTGGTGGCCTCTTGAACCCACTCAAGATGCTTTGAGGCCAACATCAAAAGGAAAGTTTCCAGGTCTTTATCCTTTTCTTCCTACCATGATTCTCAACCTCTTATAAATTTGCCCACCCCCTTTCCAGCAACCTTGGAGCTCTTTATATCCAAAGATGCTGGGAAAAATAGGGGTGAGCCATTGTTATGTCCATTGACTCAAATCCAAGTGGGAAAAATCCCAAGTTCTTGAAAGCGGAGACTGTGGTGATAATATTAATCATGCTAATTAACAAACATGATAGCTTCGTCTCCCTCAAGCACTTTGCAAACACTATCTATACAAATTGCTATTCTTGTCCCCTGGTTTTAGATAATGTAGCTGAGTGGAAGTGATTTGCTTAGGGCCACCCAGCTAGTCAGGGTGAATCTGAGATTCAAACCCAGGGCAGTCTTACTCCAAAGCTCCTTCTCACACCATTGGGCCGTGCTATTTAAGAAGCTAAACATGGGGGCACCTGAGTGGTGCAGTTAGTTAAACATCCGACTCTTGGCTCCGGCTCAGGTTGTGATCTCAGGGTCCTGAGATCGAGCCCATGTGGGGCTCCACACTCAGCAGGGAATCTGCTTAAGACTCTCTCTCCCTCTCCCTTTGCCCCTCCCCCCAAAATATAAATAAATAAATCTTTACCAAAAAAAAAAAGAGCTAAACATGAGGTACTTGGGTGGCTCAGTCAGTTGAGCGTCCAACTCTTGATTTTTGCTCATGTCACGGTTTCAGGGTCGTGAGATGGAGCCCCCGAGTCAGGCTCCATGCTCAGCGGCGAGTCTGATTGCGGATTCTCTCTCTCCCTCTCCCTTTGCCCCTCCCCCCACACTCATGTGCTCTCTCCCTCTTGCTTGCTCGCTCTCTATATAAAATAAATAAATCTTAAAAAAAACAAAAAACAAAAAAGAAGATAAACAAGCCTAGTGAGGGTTTTGATCAAGAGTGCAGAGAAGGCAGGGCTCCTGACATCTTCCTCTGGGGAAGGGGTCAGCCGGTGAGGCTAACTCCTGAGTGTCACATATTGAGCATCTTCTATGTGCCAGACACTGCCCTGCATGTCACGTCTGTGTCAGTTAGGATTCCACACAAAACCAAAACCACACGAGGTCTTTCGACCAAGGGGATTTCATATAGGGGATCTGGTTTGCAGCTTTGACTTGCCGAGGAGCCCAACAGGGCGGCGAGGTGACCCAGAGGTTCGGAACAGCAGGACATTGCTGCCACCACTGGGGCCAGGACAGGAAGGGACACAAGAAGAAGGTAGGGTTACTGGAGCCCATGGTTCAGGGCCACCTGGCAGGCACCCGAGCCACAGTGAATGTGGAGCCGCTGCCGGGGACGCCACCAGATTTGTAACCCTGACAACTGCCCCTCAAGGTAGTTATTTTTATCCCCTTTTAGAGATGAGGAAACAGAACTGCAGAGGTTAAGAAACGGAACCAAGATGAAGCCCCTCTGAGGTCAGTGTAGCCCTGGTTCAAACCCAGGTCAGTGTGTCTGTCTTCACAGCTCAGGTCAAGCCAGTCACCTCAGGGACTTTGCACACCATGAAGAATTCAGCAACAAAAGAAGGCGGGTTAGGAGCTTCCACAGCCTTGACCGCTGTGGGGTCAGGGCTCAAGGGCCCTGGGGTGTCAGTGGTGCTCACATCGCCTTCCCCTCCTCCCCCACCAAGTCCCAGTTGTAGCCAGACAGTAAAGTCAGATGAAGCCACAGCCAGACTCTGCTGTGGGGACTAAGGGCAATTTCCATATTCTTCTTTGTGCTCTTCTGAGTTTTCCAAATTTTCTTCCAAGGAACAGGCACATCATCATCAATGAGAAGGACAGAAAATCTTCAGGTAACACCAAACTGGTTACAGGCTCCAGATGAACCCTTTCACAAGAAAAAAATTGGGGCGGAAGGTGCTCACAGGAAGGCAGACTGGCCTGCCCCATCCTGCAGCCTCCTGCCCTGGGAAGGAACAGAACTGGGGGTCTGCTCCTCACAAACACACACTGCACGTAGATATATGACACGCATAAAGGTACACACACACACACACACGATCTTATATCACAACACTCGTGCATGCAATTCACATGTTTGCTCACACATGCACATGTGAAATGCACATATACACATACACCCACGCACGTGCGCACACACAGGTACATGTACATATGCCAAACTCGTCTCTCATATATCACACACATCCGCGTGCACACATCACACCCATGTACACACAGGCAGACACGTCACACACATACACACCACACACACGCACACATAGCCATTACACACCTCACACACACAGGCTCATTCTGTTTTGCTTTTAAAACGGGACTTGGCAACATTTTCCCAGCACAACCGTCTCTCCAGGCTTTCTCTGGACTCCTCGGAGCAGCGCCTGGTGACACCTCCTGGAACGTGCAGCACAGTTGAGATCTCGGGGATGGGCTCCAGAGAGCACCTCCCTCTGTGACCACGGCTGGAGGCTCTGCCTGGGCCCTTGAGCATGGAGCAGCCCATCAGGAGCTGGCCTCTCACACCCAGAAGGGCTGCCCAGGACCCACTTCCTCCTAAGCAGCCCCGCACTCGAAGGAGTGGCTAAGTTGACAGAGTCTACACTTGCGGGGAGGGGAGGGGCGGGGGAGCCTATGTGGCCAGACCCTCCTGGGCCCACACAAAGGCCCTTCGGGTCAGAATGCTTGGGTCAAGCCCCTGCTTCTCTGTGGGCTTCAGTTTCCTCATCCGTAGTGGAAAGGGCCTCTCAGCTCTAATGTCCCAACACAGCATGTTCCTTGGGTGATGCATCAAGGGCTTGCAGTTCAGGCTGCAGTCTGAGCCTCCTGACTTAAAGGCAGTTAGGAGAGGGATTTGATTCAGAGCAGGAAGCACACCCAAAGTCCTCAGCTTTATTTATTCGCCGGGCTCCCACAGTCCCTGCCACTATAAATATATATGTAGCTCACTCCACCAGAAAGCCCAGATGGCCTGGGGACAGGCCGGTGGGGGGAGGGGGGAATCCCCCAAGCCATGCATTTACTCCGGTGCCCCGCAGGTGAACCACCACCAAGGGGTGTGCCAAAAACATCTGCCCACATGTTTCTTGGATGAAATACTGAGCAGCAAAGGGCCTGGGTTGGGAGGGGACAGCTGTGAGGTAAGGGCTCCAGGGTGGTGTAGAACAGGAAGAGGATGGCAGGCACTGCACCTGCAGGTGTGGGGGCAGGGTCATGAGGGTGAGTCATGGGCCCGAAGCTCTCGAGCACCAAGGCGAGGGACCTGCTCCTGGCGGGCAAAGATGTCCCTCTGGAGCAAGGTACTCTTCCAAAGGGGATGCCACGGCAGAGATTGAATTTAGGAGTTCTGTTTCTTTAGACAAAGACCTTGTCCTTCACATTACGGGATGAGTGAGGACAGGAAATCAGCTTGAAAGGACCTGAACTTAGCATCCCTTAGAAGAAGGGAATGAACCCCCTATAGTCCAAGGAGTACAGAGTGGGCTCTTACCGAAAGCCAGGCTGGCTCTCCGGGGCCATGTTCCTCCCCACAAGGTAAGGAGTTGGTGAGGCCAAGAGGACATGTCCAGCTGGATGATCCCATGTACCCCCTTCTCCTCAGGGAGCATCCACAGACCCCGGGGGTTGGGGGGGTGGGATGTCTGTAAGATGTTTACTGTGGTAGCTGCAGTAGTCAGGGTCCCATTAGGAAAACAGAGCCCAGGCCAAGTGAATATTCAGTAGTGAATTATTACAAGAAAGAGTTACAAAAGTGACAGAAGAGCTGAAAACCTAAACAGGGAAGGGTAAAGCAACCCAGAGTTTAGAAACAGTGAGAAACTGCTACTTCCCAAGGGTTGGAGGGACAGAGGAAGGGAGGGGATTATCAGGGGTTGGAACTGGGACCAGCAGGAACTGGAACGGTGCCCAGCAGGAGTTAGGACTGCGGGCGGGGGGGGGGGGGGGGGGGGGGGGGGGGGGACACAGCCATTACTGGAGACACTTGAAGCAGAGAGGACCGAAGAGAGCCTTTCCTGGCTTCTCCCTTCCTCCTAACACTGATCTCTCGGCAGGGCCTTCCATTGGCTGAACCTACAGGAAGCCGGAGTGCAGGGGAGCCTGGGAAATGTAGTCCACAGGGTCAGGCGCCTGCAACACCGCAGAGCAGGAAAGGATGAGGGATGGATAGGAAAGGACGGCATGTAGGAAAACGACAGGTTCCACTGCCTTCATTTTATGATGGGATGAAAAGGTCTCTTATGCCTACCCAAGGGCAGGAGATTGCCTCAGGGGACATCTTTGAGTCTCTTCTGATCCATACAGCAATGGAGGGGGTGAGCAAGGAGGGAGCAGGCTCTGTCACCCAGGTCCCCCTCAGGAGGGAGAGTGGGAGAATGACCTTAGGTGGGCACCAAAGGTCACATGACCTGTGGCCTGGAGAGCTGGGATGTCTGGTCCCAACACTTGGCGTTCCCTGCACAGTGGTCCCTGAGGGGCCCTGCCACCAGAGCTGAGGATCTGACTCCTTATTCACAGGAGTGGCGGCCAGCATTCCCGGGAAGTAAGGAACAGTAGCAGCAGTCGCTCCCAATGAAGAATCTATTAGTCTAGGCACTAAGCTTCATGCTTTAAGTGGATTATTTCATTTAATTCTTTTAACAACCCTCTAAGATAAGCCCCAAGAGTGTCTCCATAAAACCCAGATAAAAATTATAGAAAAAAAGATGTGTCCCAGGTATCCACAAATAACCGAACGAAGTCAAAGTTCTGAAACTGAAAAGTGAGAACATCCCAGAAGGTCTGAGTATGCAGTGTGGCTGCTTGAAGTCAAATGAAATTAATTAAATGGATAGAAAAACAATTAACTTCTGGGTATGTTCTATGTAATAAAGCATGCATCATTACTACGTATGTTTTCATTGAGTAGTTATCTGATATTGAATGTGGTTCAACATTGTAAAAGTTTCACATGACATCATATAAAATATGGAGGAAGAAATGGAAGATCAGAGAGGTGGAGTAACCTGCCCAGGGTCACACAGCTTGTCAATGAGAGACCTCATATCACTAGGTGGAGTAACTGCTAATTAACCCTCTGCACACTATTGACATTTCCCCACCTATCCAGCCAGGTTCAAAGCTCCTGACCCCCGAGCTGAGGTGGGTGGGGAAGGGGGGTGACTTTGGACATGTATGTTCTGGCAGCGTCCTGAGCCAAATACAAACTGGGGGAGAGTGTGGCGTCATCAATGCACCCATGTCAGCTCAGTGAGTACGCTGCCGGCCAGCAGAGCGGGGCCACTATGTTCCCCGTCAACTGTCGGAAGTCTCTCTGGCTCTCCCTGGCTTCGCCCTTGAAACCAATAAAAAGACCACATCATAAAGGAACTAGGGAGCTCTTCAGTCTCCCTGGTCACACCCAGTCCCCGAGGGGTTGGGTGACTTGCCCAAGGTCACCAGCTGGCGAGAGGAAACCACCCTGTCCCACCACAGGCACCTGCAGATCTGTTTCGGGCCCTGCTTCCTCTCTCCTCTTTGCTACTACCGAGTTTCGAGGGTTTAAACCCAGGGGGCGGAATGGGTGAGACCTAGTTTTTCACACACTCCTTCATAGGTTCTAAGCCAGATTTTACTCTTGAACTGAAAGTTTTAAGTTTAAAAAAGAAATTAAGTTTTTAAGGCATAGATCTTTCCCTCCTCCGCACCCCAAATATGTTAGAACCTTCTTTTCCCAGCCCCCCCAATATATTTAATTTCTATGGTCAGAATATATTTATATTCTATGGCCAGAAAAGACGAATTTATGAGTTTCCACATTCCTGGTGAGACAGTTCCCAGGAAAGGTGTTAAGTCTTCAAGAGAAAAGGGCGGCCCCCAGCCCTGGGGCTGCATGGGATAGGCCAAGTCAGAGGGGAGAAGGGCTCAGTCATCTCAGCTTGGGTCTGCAGTCTTGGACACCAGGCCTCTCATCCAGCTCTCCCCTCAGGGAGCTGTGGGTCTCCATCCCCCAGGCTCCTCTAGGCTGTTTTTGGGGGGAGGATTAATACTCTGCCACAATTCACGTGCTGCAGGGGTCAGTGGTGCTGACCCCCGGACTTCTGGCTCATGGCTAATGAGCTGCAGGGGACAAGAAGCGAATTCTACCTCACTCAGAGATGGACGATCCCACCGAGAGCTAAGCTACTTCTGAACGCAAGCATGGTGTTCCAACCATTAGCTTTTGCTGGGTAGCAAACCACCCCAAAGCTTAGTGGTTTAAAACAACAACCATGTATTTGGCTCATGAGTCTGCAGGTCAGCCATCTAGGCTGGGCTCAGCTGAGTGACTCTTTTGATCCCAGCTGGGCTCGCTCCTGTACCTCTGGGCAGCTGCTGGGTTTTCTGAGCCTCACTGGTCGAGGATGGCTTGGCTGGGATGCCGTGTCTCCGTAGCCTGGGCTTTCTACATGCTGGCTGGTGGGATCCCAAGCCTTGAGGCCCAGGCTTAGAATGCTCAAAGTCATTTCACTATGTTCCAATGGCTAAGTCATTAGTCACAAGACTAGGCCTGACTTAAGGATTAGGAAACTGGCCCCGGCTCTTGATGGGAGAACCTGCAAGGTCGCATTGCAAAAGGACCAGAATATAGGGAGGAAAGAGGGACGGTTACTGTATTCACAAATGATCTTCCCCAGATGTCCATTCTAAATTCTTCTAGGAACAAAGTAGGCACTCAGGAAGAAAATATATCTATTTTGAATAGAATAGTCCATCCAAGCAAGGATTTGGTCCTACTATGTGCAAGCCTTAGGCCTCAGCAGGGGGCGGCCCCTCCAGCTGTGGTGAGCTGGAGCCCATGAATCCCAGTTCATGACAGCCAACCGCTAAATCGTTAGAACTGTTGTGAGCCTGTTGTGAAACCATCATAGCTTGAAACTGGCCATGGTGGGAGTATTTTGACAGCACGGGAATGGGTAAGCACCACAACAGAGCACTTTTTCTCCCAGAGAGCTGGTGTGCCCGTTCGCCACTGCCCTTAAGCCAAAACAAACCCATTCTCTTCCGGTCTCATGAGTAAGGTGGGTGGATGCCCAGCGAAGGAGTATACCACGCTAGTCAGCACATGATGAGGGCGGTCCGGGAAGGCGAACTGAGAGGCTGGGGACTTGCAGGGCAAGGGTCTCAGAGTCCCCCGGGGAGGTGGAGATTAGGTAAGGCATCCTGGAGGAGGTGGGCCTTTCAGCTGGGCCCCGGGACATGAATAAAAGGTTCCATGGCCAGAGAACAGGGCTGAGGTCACAAGTGCACCGTTTAGGAACGGTTTGGCTCCCAGTGACAGAAAACCCCAAACAGCAGTGACTCAAGCAAGTCAGAAGTCTGATTTTCTCCCCACGGCAATCTTGGGAAGGAAGTGGTCCAGGGGCAGGCTGTGCCTCCTGCCCTGCCCTCAGCGCACCCCATGTTCTAGAATCTCAGAGAGCAGGTGCAGGACCTTCCCGTCATCTCTCCCCTTCTTAGGAGTAAGGGGTCATTTAATGGCCCTGGATTTGACATCCAGCTTCCTCCCTTGCTGGGTGACCTCGGATAAGTTGCTTAATCTTTCTGACTCCTGATTTCCAACTTGGTAAAATGGAGAGAAAGCATAGGGACTCAGGGGAGTCCCTGTGCAGAACTTAGCACGGCGGCTGACCCAGGGTGGGCACTCAGGGCAGAGAGGGTGTGAGTGAGAAAGAGACGCAGAGACAGAGAGCCAGAGAGATTGGTTCTTCATTCCAGGCTTCAGCCAACCCCCCCTCTCAGCTCCTCTCTGTCTTGTCTGAGAAGTGAGGCCGCCCTTTCTCCCAAGCGTGGGTGGGTGGAATGGCTGTGGTGGGGAGAAAGCCCTAGGGGCCTGACCTTACGGAATTTGGTTCTACGTGGGCAGCTTTGCTGAACCTTGACCACTTCCGTCTAGCCATTACAAACAAAGGGTCCGGGGGGAAAGCCTGGCCCCAGCCTCCCGCCTATCCACCTTCACCTGCAGCCTCTGACCCCCATGAGGGGACTAGGTCAGCCGCACCTGTCTGCAAAGGCCTCTTTGGGAAACACTACCACCTCCTCCAAGGTCAAGGGGTAAGGCAGTCTGGTTGTGGCAAGGCCCCGGGACCAGCGGGGAGCAGTGAGGACGGGAGGTCTGCTGGGTCAGTGATCCAAGCAAATATTTGGCAGATCAATGCTCAAGTTTGACCTTGACAGTTCATCACCTGGGTCATCAGGAAGTGGCTTCCAGATGCTCCCCCCCACGCTTCCCTTCACTGCGGCCTTCACCTTCCGGGACAGGCATTTCTGGCTGGGGTCAGCGGCTCACCCATCCTCCCAGCCCCTAGGCTAGAGCTCCTTGCTTTGCCCACCTAACCCTGCTGGTTCCCGGACAAATTATCTCCCCCAGAGTGAGCAGCCAGAGGAGGCAAGCACCCGGCACTGCATCCTGTCCCTCCCAGCGAAAGGCCAGCTTGCTTGCTCTCCCCTCAACAGCCCAGCCACACATCCCTGGCCCCCCTCCATCTGGTGAGGACATCCCTCTCCCAGGCCCCGGAGGGAAAGAGGCTTGGAGGGAGCTGGACCCACATCCCCCTGCAGCTGGAAAGGGAGTCCTGTGCTTTCTCAGAAAGCTGCTGAGTGTTGCCCGGAGCCAAGAGCCAAGAGCGCAGCACAGCCTCTCAGAGCGCTTTGTTCCACTTACTGGAGGGCTAAAAATACACTGGCACTGCCAAAGGCAGCCCTCGAGAGCCCAGGGGAGCCGGCAGTGGGGACTCGGTATCCTGGCACCTGGTACAATTAGAAGGAGAAACACAGTCCCTCCTCCAGCACAGAATTCACCAGTCCCCTGGGCCCCCGCACCCGCTTTGTCTCCAAGACTCTCCCTTATGTTTCTTCTTCTTGAGCATGTGGGCTTCCCTGCACCCCTGCTCCACCCCCACTTTCTTCCTCTTTCCACAGCACGGACCACCTTCATCCTCGGTGAGAGCCTGGGGCTGCTTACTTGACTCTGCTTTTATACATGTCAAAACAGCAGCTCTCCTGCAAAATGCCCAGGAAGTTTCAAATTCCTCCAGCAAAGCCACAATTAGCGGCAAGGCTTAAAATGAAAAGCTCCTTAGCAGGCAATAACCCAGGGGCTTAAGTTCAAGAACTATGTATTGACACCCGGCTTCAATCGGTCTAATCTTTCCAGTACCTCAAGCCCCTTTGAGAATCTGGTGGAAGCTATGGACCCAGAAAAATTGCTCAGAAGCAGCATTCTCCAAGCAATTTTAGGGGATTTATGGATAGCGTGAGGCCTTTCCAGGACCACTAACCCCCCCAAACACATCTCCAAGCAAGGAATCCTTGGTTGACTGGAAGCCAGGCACTGAGCTGGACCCTGAGCTGGAAAGATAAGAGAGGGGACTGACTTGCAGACACATAGCAGCCACACCACGCATGTTGAGAGAGGTAAGAGCCAGGGGCCTTGGGCTTGGGGGGTGGGGAGGAGGGGCAGGGGGTAACAAGAGTGTGGAGGAGAACGGGGTACATCCAAATGGAGTTTTGAAGGACAAACAAGACTCTTCTGGAGAGAAAATGTAAGGTGAGAGATTCGCGTACAGAATTCATGTTCTGAAAACGTGTTTGAAAGCTGGGTCGGCTTGAGGACTGGTACAGGCTCAGCAGGGCAAGTGTACTGGTTTTTTGTGGCTGTGTAACAAACTACCACACACTCGGAGGCTTAAAATAGCACATGCTAATGATCTTACAGTGTCCATGGGTCGGGAGTGAGGACAGCTCTGTCGGGGTCTTTGCTCACTCGCTGCAAAAGGTTATCAGCTAGGGCTGTGATCCCATATGAAGCTTAATGAGGGGAAAAATGTGCTTCCCAGTTCATGAAGGCCGTGGGCAGATTTCATTTCCTGGCAAGTCCAGGACGGAGAGCCCCAGTCTCCTCCTGGCTGGAGGCCAGAGGCTGCCCCCAGCTCCTTGAGACCACCTGCAGTTTCCGGAGGTGGCCCCCAGCTCCTCACCTCATGGCCCTCTCCACAGGCAGCTCACAGCCCAGCTATTCACTTTTCAAGGCCAACAGAAGTTCTCTTGATAAAATCAGTTAAGACAGACTCTTCCATAACATAACCTAATCGAGGGAGTGACGTCCCCTCACCTTTGCCGTATCTTATTGGCTAGCAGCAAGTCTCAGGTTCTAAGGCACTTAAGGGGAGACGATTATACAGGGGGTAACAAAAAGAGTGGAGATCATGGGGCCTTCTTAGAATTTGGCCTCCCATAGTAAGACTTAGCTGGAAAGAGGGTTAGAGCCCAATGGTGAAGGTCTTTGTAGACTGGAATTAGCAGTAAAAACTTTATTCCATGAGACATAAGAAGCCACTGGAAGGCGTGGAGAAGGAAGGATAAGAGCAGAGGCAAAGAGGCCATTGCCCTTTCAGAAGGTGATTGCCCTGTTTCAGGGGCAGAGAATGAGGAGCTGTGTCCATGGGGATGGAGAAGAAAGACCCGATACCCACCTGGCTGATGCTCATTTCCTTGTGGTTTCAACTCGCGTGTCACCTGATTGGTAAGGCTGTCCCTGTCTACCTAACGTAAGATAACCACCTTCCCTCCTCTCCCAACCCCTGGCCCAGGCTTATTGGCTCGCAGCCCTTACCACCATTTGTCACACTATGTGTTTGCCTACTTCCTTGTTTATTGTCTTTCTCTCGAAGAATGCAAGACTCTGTTTGGCTTACTGCTGTTATCTCCAGCCACTAGAACTGTGCCTGGGGTATAGTAAGTGCTCATAAATATCTGCGAAATAAAAGAATGAATGAACAAATAAATGAATGTGTTCAAGAGATATTCTGGTAACAGACTTATTAACCTTCATACGATGAAAATGTGGTAGCAGAAGAAGAATGCGTTAGTGATGCTCTAAGGTTTCTGCCTTGACAGACTGGGTGGTGGCACTTGGTGACGTGGGAATGGATAGCTCAACATGGGAAGGAGACACTGAGTTTAACTTCGGTCTAGTGGATCCCAGCTGGTTGTGGATCAGCCATGTAGGGATATCTGGTGGGAAGATGGAAATGTGAGATTCAGAGCTCATGGGGTAAGGAGGAAACAAGAGAATTGATCCCATAGTCGGTGCTAACAGAGGGTAGATGAAGTAATGGGGTTAAATGAAAGAGAACCAAGGATATAATCTCAAAGGAAGAAGGAGCCAAGCTGAGAGGTAAGAGAAGATGTGGGGGTGTACAGGAAGAGTTCCAAGAAGGAAGGCAGGTCATGTTCAATGCTACAGTGAGGCTGAGCAAACAAGACGAGAACTGACAGGCTTTGGCGATGACGTGAGAGCAATCTCAGAGGGGCGGAGTTTCCAGGTCAGTGAGAGGCTGAAGAGGATCCATCTCTCCTTTGAGAAGGAACATGGGGGTAATTCTGAGAGCACACTTGAGGGTGAGGAAGGGAAGAGGAGGAGAAGAGAAGGGTGGATACAGAGTGGACAGAGGAGATTCTGAGATGGACAAAAGTTGCTGGCCTAAAAGCTCAGACTCAGTGAACTCACTCTGAATGTGCCCTTCCCTGCTTCACCCCAACCCTCCCATCAGCGGGACAGCGGGCGGGCCCAAGAGGAGCTGAGGAAGGAAGAGACTTGGGAAGAGAACACATCTGGGACCCTCAAACTTGCCCCTGACCTTGGGCTTGTCCTAGCTGTTGAGAGAAGCTTAAAAGGGAAGACTCAGTGGGAACTAAGACGGCCGTGAGGGCTTCTGGATGGCACACGGAGCATCCCGCCCTCACCTTTTCTCCAGGAGTGGAACTCAACACAGCCCTGTGGCAGGTGGCATTTCCCCAAAACAGCCACAGCAGTATCTCCCACCACATATGCTCATCCGCAATGTGGCTTTGATGCTCTTTCATCAAGAGGTGGGGTCTGTGTCCCTTCACCTTGAACCTGGTGGGTCTTTGTGACCTCCTCCACTAGTAGAGTCTGGCAGAAACAAGGCCGGGTGACCTCATCCTCATGGGGGGACCTCACAGCTGGACAGGCCATATAGTTCCGCCGGTGTCTCTCTCTCGGGACATGTGTCTTTGAAGCTCTGAGCCATGGTGTAATACAGCCAGTTATCCTAAAGTCACCACAAAAAGAGACCCCCAGCCCAGCCTCAGCTGAGCTCCCGGGCAACATCTGAGCTCTCAGGCCTCACCTCTCACTATGACTCTTGACCATAGTCGGCCTTATTCTCCGGGGGGATTCACAAGGCCCTGCCCCATCGCCCCTACTATGCATTCCCTGAGAAGGCCAGCTTTATCCCTCCATATACACCCTGCCCAAGCCCCAGAGTAAGTGATAAGCAAGCAGGCCCCGGGAAGAGTGTCCTGGTGTTGGTGGGCACAGGTCACCTGCCCAGCTCCCAGATCCCCACCCACTCCACTCCAGGAAACATGGAAAATCCAGAGACCATCCCAGGCCCAGCTGCACTCCAGGAAGAAACTGGGCAGGCGGCCCAGAATTACACAAAATGGACTTTGGGCTGATTGCCCAAGCTGGACTAA
The DNA here is from genome assembly GCF_004348235.1 of Phoca vitulina. NCBI lineage: Eukaryota > Metazoa > Chordata > Mammalia > Carnivora > Phocidae > Phoca > Phoca vitulina. Next base: position 29,539,744 of record NW_022589725.1, read on the forward strand.
CGCCCCCACCTTCTTAGAAAGGGCACTCTTTCTGGAACCAAAGCCACAGCTTGTCACGAAAGCCAAATGTTGGCAGAGCAAGACTGATGGGGCGGGAGGGGCCCCTTGGGGCAGATAAGGCACATCCCTAATGTCTTCCCCCAGCTTGCCAGTCAGGGGAGGGGAAGGAGACCCTCACATGCACAGAACACAGATAATCCGAATTGTTCCAGGCAGCCCAGCTGTTTCTGAGAATAGACTCTAAGGCATTGCAACTCACCCCCCCTTCATCCCAGCCATTAGCAGTGAGATAATTTGGAAACATAATGAGATGGTGCTCCTTACAGCAAAACCAGTAAGTAAGAACCAGGAAAAAATTACTTCATATCCTGGATTTGTGTTAGGATGTAACCTATACCCCTGGAGCATCTCAGATAGGATTTGACCGCTTACTTAAATTGCTTTAGTCTCAGTTATCCACTTTTTCAACAAGTATTCATTGAGCATCTACCATGTGACAAGTGCCATAAGAAAAAGACATGGTTTCATAAATAAATAGGTGTGTGGATATGCAAAGGACACCTCTAGAACAGTGGTTCTCAACCAGCACCCCTAGGGACATTTGTCAATGTCTGTGGACATTTTTGACATCTAGTGGGCAGAGGCCAGGGATGCTGCTGAATAGCCTACAGTGCACGGGACAGCCCCACACAACAAAGAATCATTCGGCCTCAAATCTCATTACTGCTGAGATGGAGAAACCTGATCTAGAAGGAGACCACAAAAAACAGGTGACCGGTTGTTACCTGGTGGGGAAGGGGAACGGGGAGCACAAGACGCATGGATAATCACTTTGCATCATGTGCCCTTTTGAACCATTTTATACCAAGTGCAGGTATTACTTTTTTTTTTTTTTAAAGAATAACCGTGGGACGCCTGGGTGGCTCAGTCAGTTAAGCATCTGCCTTCGGCTCAGGTCATGATCCCAGGGTCCTGGGATCGAGTCCCACATTGGGCTCCCTGCTCAGCGGGGAGCCTGCTTCTCCTTCTGCCTGTTTGTGCTCTCTCTCTCTGACAAATAAATAAATAAAATCTTAAAAAAAAAAAAAAAATGGCGCACCTGAGTGGCTCAGTCGGTTAAGCATCTGCCTTCAGCTCAGGTCATGGTCCTGGGGTCCTGGGATCGAGCGCCGCATTGGGCTTCCTGCTCTGCGGGGAGCCTGCTTCTCCCTCTCCCTCTGCCTGCCGCTCCCCCAGCTTGTGCTCTCTCTCTGTCAAATAAATAAATAAAATCTTTAAATAAATAAATAACAAAAAACAGAATAACCGTGATTCGAGTTAGCCATAAATTATTTGCTGGTCTTCTCCTGGCAGTAGAGAGAAAAAAATTTGAAGAGGAGGGAAAACCAAGGATTGCACAATGCTTGCTACCTGTAGCCTGTGAACCCATCCAGCCTCCTTGAAACCAGGGTTTCTCAACATCAGCACTACTGACACTAGAAACCAGATCATTTCTTCTTGTGGGAGCTGTCCTGCATGCTGTGGGATGTCCAGCAACTTTTAGCCTGGCTTCTACCCACTAGATGCCAGTGGCACCCGCCCCCCCCCCCAGTCGTGGCAAACAAAATTATTTCCAGATATTTCCAAATGTCCCGTGGGGGGCAAAATCACCCCTGGTTGGGAACCACTGTGCTAGGCCCACTCTGTGCAAATCCAAACATGAAGAAGTTTCCATTCGCTGACCTCTCGAACTTATAGTGCAGCTGGATCCTCCACTGGCCACATAACCACACAAACAGGCCCCAAGACATGGAGAGAGCAGACACTATGCAGAACAAAGGGCTGGGGGGTGCAAGCTGCCTGTGGGAAGTGTTACTCACGGATCTCTGCGTGTAGAAAGGGGCCTCCGGGCTCCTCTGAACATCTGCCCATTTCATAGAGGAGGGAAGAGGGCCCGGGGTGATGTAGCCAAAGTCACACAGTGAATGATGGCCAGATGAAACTGGGATGACTCTATTCCCTGTAGCATCCCAAGATGTCCCTTGGAGATTTTCCTTGTTTTTCATCCACTCCCTGGTTCCATGGGTACCCCAGGGTCTCCTGGTATGCCCCTCTTGAAAGTGATCACCTACGATAGCGCATAACTAGCATCATGTGTTTTCGGCATTCACCCTGTCGTTCTAGCTAAGCAATCTCTCAGCTGTTCCCTAGCACGGCAGCGGGCTCCTGCAGGAACCAGCTTGTTTGTGGATACAGAGGTGTCGCCTAGAGGCTGGAGGATCAGGCCAGCGGCTGGCTGCAGCAGACCCAGATGTGGAAATGTGCTCCATCACTGGCCCTTTCTGCAGCCACAGGCAGCTGAGAGCTGGGGAACCCAGTGGACAAAACTCTCTGACTTCACAGAAGAGAGCAGCTGGGAGGAATGGCAGGAGAATCAAAATCCACCTTGTTTCAACTCCTTGGGAAAGTCAGGACAGGGTGAGCCTGGCTTTGGGCAATGAAGCAAGTTAGTCCCTTCCTTCCTTCTGGTGTGACAACCTGGGTTGCCCTTCCCATAGTTAAAAACCCAGGCTTTGAAGCCGGACTGCCTGGGCTTGTAGCCCCGTCCTCCTACTTCCTGGCTGTGTGATCTCAGACAAATTACTTAACCTCTTGGAGCCTGAGTAATGGCATCAATAAAATAGACATAATAACGGTGACCTCTCCATAGTATCATTAAAGTCAGCTGAGATAAAATACATGATGTTCTTAGCGCAGTGACTATCACATGGTAACTTCAAGTTACATGATATCTGCTGCTATTATTGTATTATTAATGATAAATATAATAATAAATAATACCTTACCATGGCTCATGAGCTGATAAGTGGAGCCTGATACTAATTTTCACAAATGAATTCCATTTCGGGGTTAAAGGGTTGAAAAACTAATGAGAAATTTCTGGTCATTTGTATAACATCCCCCCCACCCCGACATTCCATATTGGAAAATAAAAGGATCTTTTAAAAACACATTTGAATGGTGTTATAGCTCATCTGAACAGCCTTAAAGACATGATGGCCCTGTTCTTGGTTTCGGCTCTTTTCCAGCTGCAGTGTTTTTCTCATTGATCAGAGAGAAATCCCCAAGGTCTGGCAAAGGAAGCTTTTAATTGCTCTGGATGGACTGATTTTTGGCATAGCTGCTCAAGCGTGTAATTGAGTGAGAGAGAGAGAGAGAGAGAATGAATCACTTCGAGATTGCTTTGAGATAAATATAGAGTCAGATCTCCCCCTTTCTGACCAGACCTAAAAGATACCCCTGGCCCAGCTCCCACAAGCTCTGGGGAACAAGAGCACAAAGCAGGAATTTTCCTGATCTTTATCAAAATAACAATGGGTGGTAGTAATGATCACTACCCTTTGTCATTTGTGCTTGCTATAGGTTGGATTTTTCCAGGAGCAGACCCTGAGAAGCATTCCGGCCAATCTGGTTTATTTGGAGGGAATCTTGGAAGCGCCAGGAAGGCAATGGGAAAGTGACACAGAGAATGCAAGTCAGCCAGTAAAGGACGTGTTATGAAGCAGGTTACCACCCAGGCTCCTGGAGCTTAATCCCTCTGGGAACTGTGGGGGCCAGTGAGGAACATGCACTTCTGCATCATCTCCTTGGAGGGGTGAGGGAGCTGGGGAATTTATACCCCAAGCCCCATCAGTCTTTGGGCAAGGGCTGCTCTTGGAACGTACTTATTCCAGCCATCTCTAGTGCAGGCAGCCAGAAGAAGCCCTGGGGCAAAGAGTCACAAGGAATATCAGGGTCTTCTGGAAAAAGGATGTTGCAGAGGAGGGCACCCACAGTGCCCAAATACAAGACAATCCCCAAATATGATGATTCTCCCGTTTCCCCACTCAAAATATCCAAAGGATTTATGACCTAACTGAATATGTAATCTTTTTTAAAGTAGATGAAATAATTAAATATGTATTCCTAATCATTTATGTATTATTTACCATACAATCCTACAATCACATATGTGGTAATATATTAATTGACAAGAGTTCTATTAATATATTAATTGACAATTGCATTCTTCACCCTCATTCTCTGACTCCATTTCTTACCAGCTCCTCCAACTCATCTTGGTGCTCAGGGTCTTCATCATTATCAAAGCTACCTTCTGAGTCATCCGAGTTTCTGAGCACATCTTCTTCCCTCCCCTCTCGGTTCTTGGCAATATGGCATTTTTGGGATCTGGAGGATGTTTTCGATGGAATTTTTACCCCAAGCCTGGAGCACCTCTTTGCATACCATTAGGGCAGCTGGTTGTTCCATTCATCCCGGAGGTGTCAATGCGTCTTCATAATGGAACCTCTGACAGGATGGCTTTCTTAAGTGTCCTTAAAAGACTTGTTTACACTCCCATTGCAAAGCTATGATGTCACACCCTTAGGAACTGGTTCCAAATCTGGGTTAAACTTCTTAGTCTCTTTTTATCAATTTCTTCAGATGACCTTAGTAAGCAGCCAGAGTGACCACCAAGGGAGGTTGATGCAGGTTACCTATCTCTCACCCAAACAGCACCTGGTTGTTCAACATAAAATAACTGAGAGCACCCTACGACATGAAAGATTTTTGAAAATAAAGAGCTTCTTATCCCAGGGATCATCTAGGGAGTGGGAAACTTCATAGTGTATCCAAAATAGTGGTCTTTGTTGGGGCACCTGGGTGGCTCTGTGGGTTAAGCATCTGCCTTTGGCTCAGGTCATGATCCCAGGGTCCTGGCATTGAGTCCTGCATTGGGCTCTCTGCTCAGTGGGGAGCCTGCTTCTCCCTCTTCCTCTGCATGCCGCTCTGACTACTTGTGCTCTCTCTCTCTCTGTCAAATAAATAAAATCTTAAAAAAAAAAAAGACAAAACAGAAAAACCTCAACTCCCCCTTTCCTTTCTCTCTTGCTGGTCAGTCACACTTGGGGTGTTTGCTGATTGACAGAGCAAACTGGGAAGGATTGTGAGGGGGAGGCAGAACTCAGCATGGTGTCGTAGAAAGACTGTGGGCCTTGGAGCCCCACAGGGCTGAGTTCACCGCCTTGTGGCACACTAAGCCTCAGTTTCACCATCTGTAAAATGGGTCCTGATCCCTACCTCAAAGATCATGATGAAGATTAAGTAGAAGGCAACAGCAGACTATTGTCTGAGCTCAGAGATGGTGAGGGCTGTCCACAGGCTACATGGCACAGACTGGGTCCCTCGAGTTGGGCAGTGGGGGGGAGTGCCTGGATAGAGAGAAGAAAGCCATTTTGGCAGTAATGGGGAGCCAGACACCTATCTTCTTGCCCTCACCCGGGCCAAGGCATCTCTGCCAAACCCCAAGAGCCTCCCTTGGGTGGCAGACGATGTGCCTATCTCCCAAAACTCCTCCTCCCCACCCCACTGCAGAGCAGTCCAGTCCAGGCTGGGCACCAACAGCCAGGTCCTGTGGGGGAGCACCCTGGTCTCCCCAGGCCCGGGGGTTGAGGATGCCCGGTGGACTCACTTGTACCTCTGGGTCCCAGGTAGAGTTTCCCGCCTTCTGGAAACCAAGTTGTACAATGAGGTAAGAGGAAGAAACGAGAGGGGGGGAAGAACAGAGCCCCGGTGAAGAGAAGACAGGGAGCCATTCTCCCCCAAAGGGCCCACGAGAGGGGACACCTTGGAGCCACAGGCTGATGAATTCCCGCACAAAGCTGTGGGCATCCCAGGGGACCCAGAGGTCTCACTGGAAGGCTGCCCTTGGCCTTGCTCTCATATCTCTTCACAGCTGTGATATGCAGAGGGTTCTCAAGGGCAGGGTTTCAATTTTGCAAATGGATCCTCAGGAAATTGTGCCTCCCAGCTCCCCGCGGCCAGCCACGTCAGCAAAACATAGCCCTGCAGCGCGGTCTGCTGCCAGCAGAGCTGGGCAGTGGCCCAGAAGCCAAAGGCAGCTCTGTTGTAAATTAGCGGACGGCCGTGCCCTCCCACTGGTAACAATAACCAGACTTAGGGGGCAAGCAGGGGTGCCCTGTGTTACGAACACTGAAGCATACCATGAGACTGGGACCATCATACAGGCCACCCAGAACCTCCAGCTCCTGCGGCTCAGTGTCCTCAAGAGGAAAATGAGGGGATCACGTCCAGTTCGGACATTCTCTAATTCCAGCGTTTTCCTCGGCCTCCTCTGTGGTGTCTCCTCGAGGTCTGCTGGGCTGGACCCCTCCGAGATCCCCTCGCTGTGAAAACAAAAGGATATGTGTACTCCGCGGTAAATGGCTCTTAGGGAACTCACAATTTGGTTTCAAGTCGACAGCTGTCATTTGGGGGCAGCCCTTTTCCTATTGGGGAGAGAGGGACTCTCCCATCCCATGGATCTGGGTTGGGGGGTGGGGGTCCCTGCCTCCGATTCCAGCAGGCCAGGGCAAAAGCATAGGTTTTTGCCCAGACGCTTGGCTACCCCTGGCCAGGCCTTCAGATGTCGAGCGAGAGATGAAAACACTCAGGAGCCATTCGGCGTTCATGTCATGGTGGCGGCAGCAGCATGCGGCTGAGGTCATGGCCAGTGGCCACCGGCAGAGATGTCCAGCAGTGGCGGTGTCCAGAGATGCTCTCCAAGCCAGTCTGTCCCGTGCCTTTGCCTGTAGTCCCGCCACCCAACCACCCTCTGCTCCGGTCCGTTTTCCAAGCCCACAACTTTGGGCTCTCTTAAATTCTATAAGCCACCCAATAACCGCCAGTCTGTTCTTTTTTTTTTTTTCTTAAAGTTAGCCACCGTTGATTTCTATTGCTCACTCCCTTCCAAATGCTGACTGATGCAGTGTGCCAAACCATTCTTTTCCAGTTTGAGTTAAATAATGTCAAGGAACAATTCTGGGGGGGGCATCTGGGTGGCGCCTCGGTTAAGCATCCGACTCTTGATTCGGCTCAGGTCATGATCTCAGGGTCCTGGGATCAAGCCCAGCATCGGGCTCCCTGCTCAGCAGGAGGTCTGCTTGAGGATTCTCTCTCCCTCTGCCCCTCCCCCTGCTCAAACACTCTCTCACTCGCTCCCTCTCTCTCTAAATAAATAAATCTTTTAAAAAAGAATAATTGGGGGGAAGGATAAAATTATGATTCTCATAAAAATATAAAGCTTTTATTTAACTCATTCATTAATGAGGGACTGAGTTGAGGTGTTCTAACAGGTTCAAAGGAGATTTCTAAGAACCACACACATAAAGATAATCAGAATGCTGACATGACTTTACAACCGCTGCAGAAGTCTATCTACAGGGCAATAATCAATTGAGTTCCACGGGACGCAATTAATTTGTATTTCTATGAACACGAATCATTGGCATCATTATATATTTTCTATGACTAACAGGTTGTAAAAACAGTTTTTCAAAGACAGCGAAAGACAGAGATAACCTGGAAGTGTGCCCTGGACAGGACACCCAGTGATCTTTGCATTTCTCTTGTCCATTTAAAGTCTTTCACTGATTTTCCCTGACAATAGTACAGGAGATGATCACATGGATGGAAGAGACAATGAAGGTTACACTCAGAGGGTCCCAATCACTTCAGGCTGGAATCATGTGGAAAATTCTTGGAGGAGACTGACACTGAGCTGGGTCTTCAAGGCTGACCAAGAGGGGAAGGGAAGGGCATTCTAGGTGGACGGGACAGTGTGAGCAGAAGTTTGGAGGCAAGAAAGAGCCTGGCATGTTCTGTTGGCAGAGGGTACCCATTCCCCCCCTCCCCGAAAAGCTGCTTTGTGAAGAAACTGGCAGGTGACAGGTTTGGAAATATAAATTGGGACATCCTTGGGGCTTATTATTGTGGCTCTCAGAGCTTATTCACCATCTTAGGGTAAGAGAAATAAGATGATAGAATTAAAATAGTGTAGAAATAGTCAGCTGAAAGGGATGCTTGGAGGTACCCTCTCCCTTAGTCTGCTCATAATACACAATTTTGGGATGCCTTCCTAGTGACTATCTTTTTTGGGACTGTCACCCCTTTCTTGCTGAGGATGAAGAGCAGACAACCGGTTTGAAACAGAAGACCCCCCCTTCCTCTCCAAGGGGGTGTAGAATTTAAACTCAGAAAGACCAACCACCACAGCCAGGTGATGCTGACCCTGGAATGGTAAGAACATATAAAATTGGGGTTCCAGTTGTTACCATGGCAATCCAGAGTCTGTCGCACACTGAGTTTGGGGGAGCAGAAGCACAGAACCTCAAGGATATAGTCAGTCTGCAGGGAAATGGGAGCAGGTGGGCAGAGAAGTGACCATAGCCCCAAGTTGCCTGGCAGCCCCTGGTCCCGAGACTGCAAGCCTCCTCCTACAATCCAGGCGCCTACAGGGGAACCTTTGTCCCTTGAGTTCACCTGAATGGCTCTCTGCTCTTTGCCCCCAAGCCGGCTCCCAGGAGTATGCCAAACCCGGAGCCGTTGCTTCCGCAATATCCACGCTCCCTGCATGTTGGGCAAAGCGTGCAGGAGCATTGTTGAATGAAGACCAAATGAATGAATGGATTGTGAATGGTACAAAAGTCCATCATATCTCTTCTTTCAGGAAGACACGGGACATTCTCCTTCACCTTCCTCTTGTTTGTTCATGAAACATCAATGACTACCTTTCAGCGGGCCACTTACAATGCGCCAGGCACTATGCTCAGCTCTGCGCATTTCAGAGGCAGCAGGTAATGATGGGTTCGGAGCTGGGCTCTGAGCCAACTGCCTGAGTTTAAAGGCTGGTTCTGCCTCTTACCAACTGTGTGACCTGGGGAAAGTTACTTAACCTCTCTGGGTGTCAGCTTCCTCACAGAATGGGAACAATAACTTATCTGCCTCGGGGTGTTGTGGGGATTCAGTGAGTGAAAACAGACAGAGCACCTACAAGGACACCTGATACAAAGTAAATATTAAGATGTAATCTTCAAAACACCCTTCACAGGTAAGTACTCATCATCCCCATTTCCGAGAAAGAAAAATTAAGTTTAGAGAGGTTAACTCTTCTCCTGAGCTCTGACTAGTTGTGGAACTGAGGTTCAAACCGTGGCTGATTCCAGAACCTGTTTGCAGAGCAATGATGTTATGTAGCTTCCGTGTTTATTGTGCATCTACGCGGTACACAGCACAAGATGCTGGGGATAGAGATGTCATCCAGACACATCCAGTCCCGGCCCTCATGGAGGCCGCCACCCCAGCCCCCAACACCCTCGCTGGAGGTGGAACCAGCTGGCCCTTGAGAGCAGACTTTGCTAGAACCCTCTGCACCCCCGCTCCCTCAGTATGCACCCAACCCAGCCCCCTCCAAGGACTCAGGCCTGTGGGCTGGACCATCGACATGTCAGGAAAGGAAGGGGAAACCCATGGCGGCGGCGGGGGGGGGGGGGGGGGGGGGGGGGGGAGGACGACACTCTCTGTGGGTGGCCCATGTCTCCGTGAGCCCACTGCCTCATTCACTGAAGCTGGCCATGTTTAGATCTTTTAGTAAAATACGGTCTGCCCTGGAGTCAAACTGGAGGGAACCCCGCAGTCCAGCTGCGTGGCCTTGCCTGGCTCCCGGCTGGTTGGGAGGAAAAGCCCAGGGCCAGCAACGGGACTTGCTGAGGATGCCACGTAGCACAGCCGGGCTCCCGGGCTCTAGCCCGTCCCACTCTTCAATCTGCTTCTCATTAGCTTCCTAAGTGAAGCCTGGCTCCCTGCAGGGCTGGGAGGGAGGGCTTGGCCTCGCTGCTCACCAGACCGGCAGACCGCCTGGCCTCCCTGGGCTTGCTTCTCTGCACCCAGCCCCGTCCAGCAGCACAGCTGACCACTTCAGGGCTCCTCTCACTCAAAGGCAGGAAAAGGACTAATCAGAATTTGGAGCATTAATCTTCCCAAGGAGGGCCCCATTTTCAGGGACAGGAATTATGGTTTCGTTTTAGAATAGCACAAGGCAGTAGGAAGCCGGAGGGGCCTCTCTCTCTATTCTAGACACCTCAAAGGCTGTCAAATTCCACAGTCTACATATGTTCATTGAGCATTTATTGAGCACCATCCCTGTGCCAGGCACTGTTCGGGGGACCCGCAGATCTAGGAGCTCTCAGAATCCAGAGGCAGAAAGAAACGTAAAAATAGTCACCAAGCAACAGATTGCTGAAGGCAATACGGAGGAGTATAGAAAGCGCTACAGAAAGGCGAGAGGAAACAGCTCGAAGCTAACGTTTCCGGCGGGGGTGGGAGCGGCAGTTAGGAAACCTTCCTGGGGTGACAGGGAGGTGGGTCTTAAAGGAGGACTGAAGGTACCCCTTTCCCTGAGCTCTGGGATGGATGAGAGGTCCCATTTGCTCTGCAAAGGAAGCAGGCAGAATCCCTTCACCCCATTTGGCTGATGGAAAAGTAGAGGCACTAAGAATAAGTGACATCCTCCCCAAGAGCAGACTCTGAGTAAAGGGGTCTTCTCTCCGATCCCCAGTCACCGGCTCTTTCAGCTTCCAAACTGGGCAGAAGTTTGCCAGGAAGGCAAAGAAGATGACAGGAGGAGCAAGGCTCGAAAGAGAAGCCAGAGCCACCTGGCCACAGGCCTGGCACATGCTCCGAACTCTGTCCCATGTGGCCGCAGGGAGCCTGCTTGGAGTGCCCGCACCCCCACATTGCTCCCACAGTCGCAAGGCCAGATTTTGTCCATGTAATTCCCAGGACTGCCCCGAAGCAGGACTCCTCACCACTACACATAGTTTAAAACCCTGTTATTTTACAAGAAGCCTGCTCAGCGAGAGAGGGGGCGTTTCCGGGCATGGCCCCTTGCTGTGCCAATGGAGGAAGCTGGCACCAGGAGGACCGAAGGGGCGCTATCCTTTATCGGACCCTGAGCGAGCCAGGCCGTCTGCCGGGACCTTCACAAAGATCAGTCCCCTCCACCCTTACAGACCCCTGGAGCAGGCATCATTGACACCAAGCAGAATGGAAACATCCATGTCAGAGCAGCATGGAATGAGAGTAGCACAGAAGTCCGCCTCTGGCTGAGCTGTGCGGACATCTCAGGGGGTGGTGGGGGATCTTACCTCCTCCTCCCCCCACCCCGGGCACTGACCAGCTGCAGGGCAGCCAGACTGAGCAAATAAAGGTAGAGGATGCCCAGTTACATTCGAATTTCACATTAACCGGAAAAACTGTGTAGCATACGGTGTCCCACAGTCTAGGGCCATGGCAATAGGGATGAAGAGAAGGGGCAAATATTAAGATCTGATTTGGAGGTAGGCTCTGTGGAGACTGGCGATGAATGGATGTAGATGAGGAGGATGTGGGGAATTCAAGGAAGACCCCCAGCCTCCAGGCTGGAGCACCTGCGTGGCTGACGCGGTCACTAAGTGAGAAAGGGAGACGGAGCAGGGTCAGATTAGCAAGGCGGGGTGCGGGCTCTGTGTCTGCTGATGTTGAATGTAGGGTGTCTACCCGAGCCCTAGGTGGAGGCTGCAGGGCTTAAGGAAAGGCCTGGATGGGGAGCTACTGGCCCATGGATGGCATTCAAAGCCAGGGTTCTGGATGTGATGGCCTGGGCAGCGAGAATTGAGACACCAGGGACATGGGCCGGACCAAGGCCTTGAAGACCCTCAAAAGGTGAGGGTCACTCAGAGGAGGAGCACAGCCATGGAAACTGAGTCAGAGCAACCAGGGAGGCAGGGCTGGGTAAGAGGGCAACAGAGGGGCTTTCTAGAAGGCAGGGGCTGACCGTGGCGGGTGCTGCAGGCAGGCCTGGTAAAGCAGGGGAGTGGACAAGCAAAGGCAGCGTGCGGTGGACTGAAGGAAGGATTTGGGCGGAGCATGCAGAGGCAGCAAATGTGCCCGAGTCCATCAAGAAATCCTGCGGGGCGTCGAGGCTGAGGGTGGGGTCTGGGCAGGTTTCCATCTGTGACCTTCGTTCGGGGGCACTTCCCTGCCTGGAGCCACAGAGATGACTCTTGACCACCCTCTAACCAGCAGTGGGACCCCAGACAAATCAAGTCAAATGGAAACCATAAACAAGGGCCTTTTAAAAAGTGTATCTGGGACATCTGGTGGCTCAGTCAGTTAAGTGCCTGACTCTTGATCTCAGTTCAGGTCTTGATCTCAGGGTGGGGAGTTCAAGTCCCATGTTGGGCTCCATGCTGGGCGTGGAGCCTACTTTTAAAAAAAGGTGGGGGGAGGTATATCAAGTGACATAGAAGGACGTGAGGGACCAACACACCACAGTTCCCACACATGATGCACCTGATACTCACAATAGCATGAGTGGATTTCAAAACCATTATAAGGAGTGAAAGAAACCAGACTCAAAAGAGCTTCTGAGGTCTGAGTCCATTTATAAGAGGGTCTAGAAAGCAAAACTAACCGATGATAAAATAAAGATCAGAAGAGCTGCTGCCTCTGGGGGCAAGGTGGAGGTGGATTGGCTGGGCAGGGGCGTGAGGGAAACTTCTGGGTGATGGTAGTGGTCTGTATCTTGATAGGGGTTAGATTCACACAGGTGTGTACATTTGTCAAAACTCAGTAAACGGTACACTTAAGATTTGAACATTTCACTGCCTGTGAATTCTACCTAAAACAAGTGAACTGTATTTATTCAACTCTATTTAATGATCTACATGTTGAGGTGTTTAGGGGTGAAGGGTGCTGAAGTTTGCAACTCCCCTATAAAGGTATAGAAAAATAAGATGGAGGGGCGCCTGGGTGGCTCAGTTGGTTGAGCCTCTGCCTTCAACTCAGGTCATGATCCCAGGGTCCTGGGTTCAGAGCCCTATATCAGGCTTCCCTCTCAGCGGGGCGTCTACTTTTCCCGCGCTCTCTGCCCCTCCCCCCACGTGCACACGCGCCCGCTCTCTTGTTTTCTCTCTCTCAGATGAATAAATAAAATCTTTAAAAAAAAAAAAGAAGGGGCACCTGGGTGGCTCAGTTGGTTAAACGTCTGCCTTCGGCTCAGGTCATGATCTCAGGGTCCTGGGATCGAGCCCTGCATTGGGCTCCCTGCTCAGTGGGAAGTCTGTTTGTCCCTCTCTCTCTGCCCTTCCCCACTACTTGTGCTCTCTCTCTCTCTCTCAAATAAATAAATAAAGTCTTTAAAATTTTTTTTAAAAGAAAAAGAAAAGAAAAATAAAATGGATTCATGGATAGACAGAGAGATAGACAGATATATGATGAAATAAACAGAGTAAAACGTCATCCAGGTATGGGTATAGGGGTGTTCACTCAACTTTTTACAAAATTCACTCACCTTTTCTGTATATTTGAAATTTTCATAGTAAAGTGTTGGGGGGATGTAGAGAAAAAGAATGTGAGAATATTTGTCATCCAACCCAAAAATATATGGTGACAGACAGAGTAGTTGGTGGTTGCCAGAGGCGAGGTGTGGGGATGAGGAAAATGGAGGAAGGGGTCAAAAAGTACCAACTTCTGGTTATAAAATCAGTAAGTCCTGGGGATGTCATGTATAGCATGGCGGCTATCGTTCACAATACTGTGCTGCATATTTGAAAGCTGCTAAAAGAATAAAAATTCTCATCGCAAGAAACAAATGATAACTGTGTGTGGTGTTGGATGTTAACTAGACTTCCTGGGGTGATCCTTTCGTAATATATACAAATATTGAGTCGTTGTGTCATACACCTAAAACTCATATAATGTTATATGTCGATTGGATCTCAATTTAAAAACAAACAAAGAGGGGCACCTGGGTGGTTCAGTCGTTAAGCATCTGCCTTCGGCTCAGGTCATGATCCCGGGGTCAGCGAGAGAGGGAACACAAGCAGTGGGAGTGGGAGAGGGAGAGGGAGAAGCAGGCCTCCCGCCAAGCAGGGAGCGCGATGCGGGGCTCGGTCCCAGGACCCCGGGATCATGACCTGAGCCGAAGGCAGACGCCCAATGACTGAGCCACCCAGGTGCCTCTAAATAAATAAAATCTTTAAAAAAATACAAAAACAAAGATACACGTAGAGCGCACACTGTAGGTCAGGTGATGCAGTTGGAGTGGTGCTGACGCAGGGGCTCATAGCCCTGCCGTGAGGTGCCCCCTGAGTGACGGCCAGCTGAGCTGACTTCTCAGACCAGAGAACTGTCGTTGTCCCTTCTCCCAGGGGAGACACAGGGCCAAAAGCCCTGTGAGATTAGGATGATGGAGAAAAGCACACGTAGGTCTGCCAGGAATGGATTTAAAGAAATAAGTCACTGGAGCCTGTGGGGAAAGCGAACAGCCAGGTGGGCTGGCCCCCGGGATCTGGGATTGGGGTGTTCCACACATCCCTAGGAAAGTTAAATGCGCTCAGGCTTGTGAACAACCGCTTAAACCCTGTGGTGGAAATATGCCCCCATCTAATTTGCCCACTGGTTAGCGGTTTTGAAGAATGTTCCAGCCCCTCTGTCTATACAACAGGAAAATAGGAAACCCAGAATCTCCACCCCCCACCACCAGGATGTATCCTTAGAGACATTCATCACAGTGCTGTTGTAAGAGTGAATGTTTGCCAACAGCCGAGGTGTGCATGGTGGGGGCCTCTGGTTAAGTCCTTTATGATGGTTTATAAATGCAGCAGGATTCTATACACCTACTGAAAATGAGTGAGGCAAATCTGTATGTCTTGGACTTTGAACAGCCCAAATCTTAATATAAAGTAAAAACAAAAAATAAAAAAATATAGATAATATATATGTATTTAATATATATATTTTTAAGATTTTATTTATTTATTTGAGAGAGAGAGAGAGCACAAGCAGGGTGGGGGAGGGGGTGGGCAGAGGGAGAAGCAGACTCCCGCTGAGCAGGGAGCCCGGTGCGGGGCTCGATCCCAGGACCCTGGGATCATGACCTGAGCCGAAGGCAGATGCTTAACGACTGAACCACCCAGGTGCCCCTCTTTGTTTGTTTTTAAATTGAGATCCAATCGACATATAACATTATATGAGTTTTAGGTGTATGACACAACGACTCAATATTTGTATATATTACGAAAGGATCACCCCAGGAAGTCTAGTTAACATCCAACACCACACACAGTTATCATTTGTTTCTTGCGATGAGAATTTTTATTCTTTTAGCAGCTTTCAAATATGCAGCACAGTATTGTGAACGATAGCCGCCATGCTATACATGACATCCCCAGGACTTACTGATTTTATAACCAGAAGTTGGTACTTTTTGACCCCTTCCTCCATTTTCCTCATCCCCACACCCCACCTCTGGCAACCACCAACTACTCTGTCTGTCACCATGTATTTTTGGGTTGGATGACAAGGATATTCTCACATCCTTTTTCTCTACTTCCCCCCCAACACTTTACTATGAAAATTTCAAATATACAGAAAAGGTGAGTGAATTTTGTAAAAAGTTGAGTGAACACCCCTATACCCACAGCTAGATGACATTTTTACTCTGTTTGTTTCATCATATATCTATCTGTCTACCCATGAATATGAATCCATCTTATTTTTCTTCTTTTTCTTTTTTTTTTTAATTTTTAAAGACTTTATTTATTTATTTGAGAAAAAGGAGAGAGAGCCCAATGTGGGGCTTGATCCCAGGACCCGAGATCATGACTCAAGCCAAAGTCAGACGCTTAACCAACTGAGCCACCCAGGCACCCGTATATATTTATTTTGTAAATATATATATATTTAAAAACAAACCAAATTTTAAAGTTGTATGTGTGTGTGTGTGTATCCCATTCATATATAAAATACATGGCTAAACATGTATGGATATGAGTATAAATATTAATTAATTAATTAAATATAAATTGCATGTTATGGACCCCAAATTCATATGTTAAAACCCTACCCCTCAGGTGACGGCATTAGGAGGTGGGACCTTCGGGAGGTACTTAGGTTCAGATGAGGTCGAGAGGGTGGAGCCCCCAGGATGGGATTAGTGACCTTGTCCGAAGAGCAAGAGATTAGAGCTCACTCTCCGCTGCGCGGGAAGGACACAGAGAGAAGACAGCCGTCTGCAAATCAGGAAGAGGGTCCTTACCAGACGTCAAATCTGCCCGCACCCTAACCTTGGACTTCCCAGCCTCCAGAACTGTGAGAAATAAATGTGTGCTGTTTCAGGCACTCAGACTAGGGCATGTTTGTGATAGCTGCCCAAACTAAGAGTACATAAATGTACACGCACACACAGCACCATACAAATGTTCCCCGAAATGCT
The DNA here is from genome assembly GCF_004348235.1 of Phoca vitulina. Taxonomy (NCBI): domain Eukaryota; kingdom Metazoa; phylum Chordata; class Mammalia; order Carnivora; family Phocidae; genus Phoca; species Phoca vitulina. Next base: position 29,555,858 of record NW_022589725.1, read on the forward strand.
AATAACAGTTACTTCTCCGGAGTGATGGAATTTGAATTCTTTTTTCTTCACTTTCTTCTTGGTAGTTTCCTATATTGTTTAAAATTTTCACAATCGGCAAGTTTAATTTTAACAAAACTGTTATTTTTATTTTTTTTTATTTTTTTTTTTTAAAGATTTTATTTATTTATTTGACAGAGAGAGACACAGCGAGAGAGGGAACACAAGCAGGGGAAGTGGGGGAGGGAGAAGCAGGCTTCCTGCAGAGCAGGGAGCCCGATGCGGGGCTCGATCCCAGGACCCTGGGATCATGACCTGAGCCGAAGGCAGACGCTTAACGACTGAGCCACCCAGGCGCCCCAAAACTTATTTTTAAAGCTAATTCTGTAGAAGCTTTTAGAGTAAACCGATGTTTTCAACACGCTGAAGAGACTGTCACTTATCCCCAAAGGTTGACGGACACCTTGTCTAGCCCTGCCTTGAATCAGGGACGGGGGGAGTGACTTCAGATGGCCCTTGCCGGGCTATGACTCTGTTCCCCGTCCCTCCCTGAGCCCCGAGACAGGGAACAGCTACATATTTTGTGGGGCCCAGTGTAAAATGAAAGTATAGGGCCCGTTGTTCAAAAAAATCATGAAAATTTCACGATGGCGACAGCAAGCCCAACCAAATTAAGCCAAGCATGAGGCCCTTCGGGACCCAGGGCCTGTGTGACTGTATGGGTTGCAAGCCTGTGAGGCCAGCCCTGCCTGGCAAGAACTTCTGAGCAATTCCAGAGTATCTGCTGCCAGAGAAACAGCCAGAGGGGAGTCCAGGAAAAATGGCCAACGAGGAGCTGGTCAGGGCCTCAAGACACTGGCCAAAGTGAGAAAGAGATTCACAGGGACGCTTCAACTCACCAAGAACCTCACCAGAGCAAGCATGATGAATGTTCACAGTGTGCATTTGGAACCCTGGCCTTTTGAGATGGGTAAGGCTCCCGAGCAGGCTCCATGGGCCCTGGGTGCCAAGTAAGTTTAATTAGTAAGGGGCCAAATCAGGAAGGCCTTCAGGGCAAGCGAGGCATGTGGCAGTCAACCCCCCCACCCCGTGGTGTCCCCCTGCTGGCCCAAAAGAAACTTCTCCTGGGACTGCCCATGCCTGGAAGCGAAATGGGCTTCTTCCCACCCTGTCTGTGGGGCCTCAACCCTGCACGCCACATTGGGGCCGCTCCACGGAAAACCTGTCTCGGAGCCTCCCGTCCCCCTTCCCCACCCCCGCACCCCAGCTCTTGGGTCCCACAAAGAGAGCCTGTGTTGGGGCCGGCAGCGCTGAGCGAGCAGACAGCCCACACCTCCCCTGTGCCACTCAGCACAAAGACCGGTCTGTGTGCCCCGCCTGGAGGGCCCGCCGCCTCCCTTCCTCTGCCAGGCACTGGGACACAGCCATGGGAGTCTCCTGGGAGCCTCAGCTCAGAGTCTGCAGCGGCCCAGGTGGCCCAGGAGACAGAACCACGCTCAGGTGAGGCACCTCAGACGGCCTGGCAGGGCTGCGTGCTTCCAGAAAGCTGCAGCAGGTGCCAGGCTTGCCGGCAGAACGTGGGCAGCCTCCAGCCTCTCTGAAGCCTCTTGCCCTCTCCGGGCTCAGTCCTGCTGGCCGCTGAAGGCTTCTATTGAGCTGTCCCCTAACTGGGGTCCCCTCCAGCAGCCTTCCCACACCCCCCCAACCCACCCTAAATCAGACAGCAGTGATGGATACAAAGACCTGCAAGACCCCACTGTCTACAGACAAAAGCCAGCACATCCCCTGGACACTCAAAGTCCAGACCCAGCCACTGTCTCATCTCGCTCCCCGCCCACCTGGCCCCTGTGGCTCCAGTCCCATTTGACTTCGAGCTCCTGAGATACTCGTGCTCAGGGGGACCAGGAACGTCCTTTCTGGGGTCCTCTCCAACTGTTAAAGGCCTTCCCAACCATGTCAACCATTCAAACCCCATGTCCCCCAGTCTTCTCGATTCCCTCCACCATGAGGAACATTCTCTCAGTAAACCTTTATCGAGTGCCTCCTGTGAGCCAGGCATAGTCTCCTCTATGAGGTCCCAGAGCGCTTTGCATCTCCGCCTTAGCGCCTCTAGGACCTGGGTGGTGGTTAGTTCATTGGGTGCCTTGTCCTATTGGCCTTTGTGCCCACAGAAGGTGCATGTAGGTAGGGCCTCAACTAAAGGCGCTGTTTCTCCTCCATGGAGCCCTCAGCAACTCCCGGGGCCCTGCCCACCCCTCGGCCCTCCTGTGAGCTCCTCTGCACTTAAGCAGACAGATCCCAAGGAAGAAGGCTGCTCTCACCTCCAGCACCTGCATGGCTGTCCTTCTCCAACTAAAGCCTTTCTCAGCTGCTCAGCCTGTGCACAGAACGGCCCAGAGGCCAGGGATTTAATGCCGCCAGGAGCCAGCCACCACCCACAAGGGTCAGGAGTTGGCGGCTAAATCCTGCAGCTTCTGCTTCCCAGTGAGACAATCCTAAGGTGCATCCTACCTGGCTCCGCAGGTAATCCCAGCAGAATGGAGTCCCAGGTGCCCACGCTCGTGACCACCCACGAACCCACCCACCATCGGCCTCCCGCTTCCTGTCTCCCTTTCCCCACTCTTTTCCTTGTGCTTCTGGAATAATCTGGCAAATACGCTGCCTGTACCCAGGTCACTGCTGGGGGTCTGCTTTGGTATAGAATAGCATTCCAGGCTTTCTCCAGGCCTCCAGGCTCACGCCCGGCCTGGGTCACACGGACCACAAACATTTGTATCAGGCAGTAGTGATTTGGAGCAAAGAGAACATTCTGTGTGCCCCCTGCCCCCCCTTTTCCCTAGCTCTCATTGTAAGGGGAAAGACAAAGAAAGCAGAATCTAGGAGAAGAAGATGTGGGAGAAGGGGCAAGGGGGGAGAGATAGGCCATGTGGTGGGGTACCATTTCCTGGGGGGCCCATAGGAGGATGTCCCCCTGGGGATGAGCCGCTGGGTCCTGGCTCCGGGGCACCCTGGCTGGCTTCTCCAGAAAACCCCTCCGTCCTTGCTCGCACTCGGTATCCCAGCTCCTTGCCCGCCCTGCCCGCACCCTGGAAAGCTGAGCCTGGGGGATCGCGTTGCCTGGGCATCTAGTTCTCTTGCCTTTAGGTCCAGCCTGCAGGACACTCACGCAGGAGATTGGGGGTGGGGTGGGACATGCAGGGTATTTATCCCAACCCTCCACTCCTCCCTCGGTTGCCACAACCTGGCAGGGGCTCTTTCTCCCCTAGCCCTTTGGGTGGAGCAGATAACATCTCCCACTGCTGCTCCCTTATGCTGGTTCCCTTCACGCTGCCCACCTGGCTGTAAGCAGCCCCTCTATTAAGAAAATGTCCTTCATAATCCCCACTGAGTTGCGGCGCCTGTCATGTGGCCCTGAGCCACACAGATCTGGATGACCTCTGGCTCCAGCGAAGTGGCAAATGTTCAGTATCCAACTCAGAGGACCTTGGTTCGACTCACCACTTACTTCCAAGTTCTTGGCTTCTCTCAGCCTTCATTTCCACATCTGGAAAATGGGTATGATCACAGCAGTGTTAACCGCCTTGGTATTCTCAGTGTGGCAGATGACAGACCCACGGGGGAGAAGAAGAGGGAATTATGAAAAGGCACTGGGGACCCTGACAAGAAGGAGGAACTAGATGCAGGCACGTGTCGCTGGTTCTTTTTGTCTCTCTGCCTCCACATGTCTCTCCTGCTTCCCCTTCCATGACACCTCGCATGGGGCCAAATACAGTTCACGAGTTCATATATTCTAAATAAATATAGGTTGTACTCCGCCAAAATGGGCTCACACTTGCATAGTGCACTGCAACCTGCTTTTATTCGCTTACCACCAGGAAGCACAGCACCACATTCGCCAGCCCCCAGCCTTCCTCCAGGCGCTGGACCGGGATTTCCTTCATGGACCTGTCCCCTAGCCTAGCATGTGAGCATGTTTTCGTGGCAACTATCACTGGTGTCCGGAACACTCGTCCCTTCCCCAGAGCCTTCTCCCAGGATCCCTTTTAAAGTGGGGGACGGACTTATTCTCCATCTCAATCCCCCCTCCCACCCCAGCCCCTGATCTGGCTTTCGTTTGAAGCTCACCACAGCCAGTGCGGTGGCAGATACGGCATCCTCTCTCTCTCCCGTCCTGCTTTGACTTACTCCAAGCTTTCTGAACATATCCCCCTTGGGGATGAACCCATCCTCATTCCGGCCTGTGTTCCTTGGCAGCTGTGGCTTTTAAAACGCAGTTGATTCTCGCACTGAAGATGGGCACAAAGCTGCTCTTCTCTCCTTCTCCAAAGGCCAGCTCTGCTTCTTAAGTTCAAACAACAGCGATTCGATTGAACACACACATCCACTTCTCTCCTGAGGCCTTCAAGAGAGGAAGAGGATACCACAGAACTTTCTAAAACATTGCACAAAGTAAAAATTTTGAATATCATGTCAGCCACAGTCCCTGGGGACCCAGATGGCAGCACTCACACTGGGCAATTTGAGGGGAGTTTGATAAAGACACCACTGATAAAGATGTGGGATTCATGCGGAAGGCTGGGGCCAGCAACATCAAGGGACCATTCCCAAGGGTGAGGGACTGATCACTGGAACCCAGAGAGAATGACAGTGTGGAGGGTGGACAGGAGCTGGGATCTTCAGGGGACAGATGCACCCAAGCTTGGGGACTCAGAAAGGAAGCTGGGGGCCAGGGACGGGGAGGTAGTGCAAATACCCATACGTCACTTTCCACTTGCCCTCCAGATAGCCTCCCCTTGGGTGCACCCAACTGGAAGCTAGATGTCATGGCTGCCATTGATACAAGCTGTGTCCAGCATCCCAGGACACAAGTCACAGTAGACAGGGATCAGAGAGGGCTGGGAGGGAGCAGGAGAGGAGAGCAATGGAAGGTGATTTTCCACAAATGCTTTGAAAGTATGCAATCCGATTAGAAATTATGAATTTAGTGAACAGAAACTAGGGAGTGATTATTTGCACAACTAAATGATTTTTTTTTTTTTTTTTTTTTTGGCTTTCAAACATTTTCAACTAGTTGCCTTTAAATAACAAACTTCCCCCTGCAATTAAAATATGGTTCCACTTATGGAAAATTCAGCTTACTCAGAGCTCTTCAGGACCCCAGACATTCAGATAAACACTAGTATGGCGAAAACTTGGGTTGGCTTTAAGTTAAGGACACTTCCTGCAAACGTCCCCTCCAGCAACCTCCTTAATTGCATCCAAGTTGGGGAGAGCAGACAGTTTCCAAGAAGGGCATGCTGAAAGGGGGAGCAGGCTCTGGAAGGCCACAGAATGCCAACCATCCATTCTACACAGGCACAAATTAACCTGCAAAGTCACCCCACTGTGAGGGCTTGAGCCCTGATGGAAACCACCAGCCTATTCTCCCCGATAGCTCTCACAGATATTCCAGGGAACCTTCCACACTGAACTGTGATCTTTAAGCACCCAATCAGCAGCGTCTTTCCCAAAGATGTTCTCTCTTGATGCTCCCATCAGGAACACCTGGGTCTGCCACATGCACCCCCTGCCTTGGGTGACCTGGCAGCTGGCAAGTCTCTTCCAAGGAAAGTCTTTCTAAGGGGATTTTTCTTTGTTCTCAGAGTCCCAGATATGAGACATCACTGCAAAGTTGTGCTCCACTGATAATAATTGAGTGTATGACACCCATAGGGATAGACTCCTCATCCATCTGAGGGTTCTGCTCCAGTCCAAGGCCCAAGACACCTGCAGAGCCCGGGCCAGCACACGTGTGGCTGAGCCCAGCATCCCAAACCCGCCCCAGGACAGCACGTCCCCCAGCACTGTGCCGGACATGATCTCAAGGGCAGAAGTCAAGAAACAGACTGCCTGCAAGACTGCTTTAAACACATCATGCTCAGACCCTCTCCTTCTAGTTCAATCTCTTCCCGACTTGTGCTAATGGAGAATGATGGCTTCGTCAACTTGGAAAATGGATCCAAAAAGCACCAGCCTGAACCAACAAGGACAAACTACCACCAAGGTCAGAAGACACTGCGTGTTTAAAAAGCTGTTTTGAACAACTGACCTTTTCAGGCAAATCCCAGCAAAATCTCTCCCTCTATGCGCCATCTCTGAGATGGCAGGTCGGGGGGTGGGGTGGGAGGGTGTGCGGGGCTCGGCGGCTTGCTGCGGGCCCGCTCAGCAACACCTCCTGTGCCCTCTTGAGACGCCCATTGTTCCCTGACGTGGTGGCCATGGACCGGCTGGTCCGTTACGTCATATTTCCTCAATGGAGGGCATTGTCTCCTGCTAGCAGCCCCACAGCTCTTGTCTTCACAATGCGCTGCCCGCCGCCCCCCCAGCCCAGCTCCGTGGGCAGCCTAATGTGATCCTGGCAGGGCTCAAAGGAGGCCTTCACTCCCTCCCCACACGTGCAAGAGTCCCACTGGCAGGACCGAGGAGGGGAGATCTCTGTCCCCAAGCTGGGGCCGGAACTTGGCCACCTGGAGTGAGGGCAGATTCCATCCCACCCTCCTGCTCCGGTCGTGCCTGATTTTCTTCTGGCCCCATCACACCCCCACCCACTGTTCCTGAGATAGCAGGCTTCCAGATGGACCCCACCTCCTGGCCAACCGGCCCTCAAGCGGCCACCTCCCACACCACATAGGGCCGGCCTGCGTGACGGGCTGAGGAAATGCCAGCGTGGGACGAGGCCAGAGGAGGCATGGCGGCTTCCACCTTGCTCTCCCTGGGGTCACTCCCTCTGCGGAGAGCCAGCTGCCAGGTTGTGAGGACACTCCGGCGGCCCTGTGGAGAGGTCCACAGGGTGGAGAATTGAGGCCTCCCACTAATGGCAGGCAGGAAGTTGCCATCCATGGGAGTGAGCCATTTTGGAAGCTGATCCTCTGGCTCCAGTCAAGCCTTTGGAGGAGTGTGGACCTGGTGCATCTTTTTTTGTTTTGTTTTGTTTTTGATTTTAAGGTTTTTAATTTATTTGAGAAAGAGAGAGAGAACATGAGCAGGGGGGCAGAGGGAGAAGCAGGCTCCCCGCTGAGCAGGGAGCCCAATGCGGGGCTCGATCCCAGGACCCTGGGACCATGACCTGAGCCGCAGACGCTTAACCGACTGAGCCACCCGGGCGCCCCGACCCAGTGCTTCTTGATGTGAACCTCATGAAAGATCCAGAGCCAGGCCTGCCCTGTGAAGCCCGCCTGGACTCTGGACCCACAGAAACTGAGAGACATTAAATGATTATTGTTGTTTCAGGCCACTCTGCTTTGTTACACAGAGTGATTTCTTTCACAGCACTGGCTAGGTTAACACTCTGGGTGATAAAGTCCAAAGAGGTCAGCCTCTGGAGGCTCGGAGCAGAGTGAAGATGGGCGGAGAACGGACCTGGAGGAGCAAACTAATTCAGCACACTTGGTTTCCTGATCCCTTACCATGGGCCTCTTATTTGAAACAAAAGGAAGGAGGTGTTAAAAATGGAACGAAGGGGGCACCTGGGTGGCTCAGTTGGTTAAGTGACTGCCTTCGGCTCAGGTCATGATGCTGGAGTCCCAGGATCAAGTCCCGCATTGGGCTCCCTGCTCAGCAGGGAGTCTGCTTCTCCCTCTGACCCTCCCCCCTCTCATTCTCTCAATAAATAAATAAAAATCTTTAAAAAAAAAAAATGGAACGAAGTTGTCCAATGAGCTCCAACCAGCAGTGAGCATGTAGGACCATCCCCTTCTGTGAGCTGGACGCTACCCTCCCCACAGAGTGCTCCAAATCATGTCCTTATAAAAAATGACACCCCACCGTTGACTACAAAAATCCTGAGCTCCTTTTCGTATAAACTACTGCCCAACCAGTCCCCCGCAACCAGTTCTGTGTTTGGACAAAGAATTTCTCTTTAAAATCTAGCTTTCTGGGGCGCCTGGGTGGCTCAGTCGTTAAGCGTCTGCCTTCGGCTCAGGTCATGATCCAGGGGTCCTGGGATCAAGCTCCGCATCGGGCTCCCTGCTCAGTGGGAAGCCTGCTTCTCCCTCTCCCACTCCCCCTGCTTGTGTTCCCTCTCTCGCTGTGTCTCTCTCTGTCAAATAAATAAATAAAATCTTTAAAAAATAAAATAATAATAATAATAATAGAAATAAAATCTAGCTTTCTCTCTCATGAGCTTCATCTCAACTTTATTCTAAAGTTCCAATCTATCAAAGTAACTTCCATCTCAATGTAGCTGTCACTGTCACTCTTCCCTCCCACACTGGGTCACCTGCACATTTGGTGCCATAGTGCCTTGCTATCTGCATCCGGAAAGTTGATTGAGGGGCGCCTGGGTGGCTCAGTCGGTTAAGCATCTGACTCTTGATTTCGGCTCAGATCATGATCTTGGGGTCGTGAGATTGAGCCCCACTTCGGGGTCTGCGCTCCTTGGGGAGTCTACTTGGGCTTCCCTCTCTCCCTCTCCCTGAGGCCCCCACAAAAACAAAGTTGACTGGAAAGAGTGACCTGAACAGAGCTAACCCCAGAGCCCTTTGGCTCTCCCCTGTGGACTCCACCACTGCCCAGGTAACAGAGACCCCTTGATGATACACACTTTGTACAGAGTTGTACAGAGTTGTGCAACCTGCCATAACAATCTCATTATGAATGGGTTTGCCCAGCCTTTATTAAAATGGGTTTACTCCCTCCATCCACCAGCACTGTCTACAGAGGAAGTTATCTTGGCTTGTGTATTAGTTTCTTTCAGTTGCTATAACAAATTACTACAAACTGGGTGGCCTGATACAATAGAAATCCATTCTATCACAGTTCTGGAGGCCAGACGTCTGAAATCCAAGTGTCTGCAGCGCTATGCTCCCTCTGGAGGCTCTAGCAGGGTATCTGGTCCTGCCTCTTCCATGTCCCGGGGGCCACTGGTATCGCTGGCTTCTGTCAGCAGTTCCAGTTTTCAAGTCCAGCGCCTTCCAGTCTTCCTCTGCTCTGTCTTCACCTCACTTTCTCCTCTGCTGAGCGTCTTATAAAGATACTTGCAATGGCATTCAGGGCCTACCCAGATAATCCAGGATAATCTACCTATGTCAAGATCTTTAGTCACATCATCCGAGACCCTTTTTCCCTAAGACATTTGCAGGATCCAAAGATTAGGCCCTGATATCTTGGGGGGTCATTATTCAGCCCCCCACAGCTTGGCACGCTCATCCCCTCTGCCAAGCTTTCCCACAGGGGTACGGCATTCTTTTCTAATGGTTACAGATAAACTATGTCATGCTCTGTTCTAGCATCTTCCAAAAGTCAACATAGACATCACCCATCCCTACTTTTTGGAATCTACTCGAGACCTGGACTTCCCCAGGTCATATCAATCTAGACATAAAAATGGGGTCATAATAAGCAAAAACAGCATTTCTCAAATTTTCCATGACTGCTGGTTCTCCAGCCTCCTAGAAATGTCAGGAACCTCGGGTTGTCTGGCTGGCTCAGTTGGCGGAGCATGCAACTCTTGATCTCAGGGTTGTGAGTTCAAGAGATTACTTAAAAATTTTTAAAGATCTTTAGAAATGTCAGGAACCCCTAGAATGTATCTCTAAAGAGGAGGCAGCCTAGAAATTGAGGTCACAGTTTCTCAACTCAGACTGCCTGGGTTTGAATCCTGGTGCTGTCACAATGGCCAACTGTATTTTCCAAAGGTGACCACAAAAATATCTCCCATCCTTCACATTCTTCTGCATCAAGCAGCAAAGTCTACTTCTCCACCCCCTTGAATCTGGGTGAGCCTCTAAGTGCTTTCTCCAATAGAACACAATGCACCTGACACAGCCATGTCTATAGAATATGTTGCATATGACACTGTGCCATTTCCAGGCAAAGCTTCTAACTGGACTCACATTTTCCTATTCCTGCCTGTTAGAATGTTCATTCTTGGGATGCTGCTCTCTGAAGCCAGCCAGCATGCTGTGAGGAAGCCCTCGTCACACAGAGAGACCACTTAAAGATCTCTGGCTGATACCCCAGCTGAGCTTCCAGCGTGGGAGTGAGCCATCATGGGTGTCCAGCCCAGTGGAGCCCTCAGAGGCCTCCAGGCCCACCAACATCTGACTGCAACCACACGGACCCTAAGTGAAAACAACCCAGCTGAGCTCAGTCGATCCACAGAACAATGAACGATAATAGGTTGCTGTCTTAAGCCATTGAGCTTTGAGGTGGTTTATTATATAGCAATAGACACTCAGACGAGCCACTTAGAAACTACGTAACCTGACGCAAGTGATGGGCGATAGTTAAGAAGCAGACCCAGCAACAAAGACTTGGTGTGTGTCATTTATCTGGGTGGTAGTTGCAGGAACTATAGGTGGGAGAGTGGAGGAGTGAGAACAGAAAGGAGGAGGCAGGAAATATAAGAACACTTACGAGCAGGTCACCACAATGATCAGTCTTTCTGGGGACCCTCTGAGAGAGTCCAAAACTCATCTCACAATTATCTCATCAAGAAAACCATGCAGCCACTGTGGAAAACAGTTATGAAGTTTCCTCAAGAACTTAAAAATAAAATTACCATATGATCCAGCAATCACACTTCTAGGCATCTATCCAAAATAATTGAAAACGGGATCTCAAAGAGATAGTTGCACACCCATGTTCACTGCAGCATTATTGCACAAGAGATAAGAGCCAAGTGTCCATCAGTGGATGAATGGATAAATAAGATATGGATTATACTTACAATGGAATATTTTTCAGCCTAAAAAATAAGGACATTCTGTCCCAGGCTACAACCCAGATGCACATTGAGGACATCATGTTAAGTGAAATAAGCCCATCACAGAAGCATAGATACTGCCTGATTCCACTTAGATGCTCTATGTAAAGTAGTCAAATTCATAGAAACAGAAAGTAGAATGGTGGTTATCAGGGGCTGGCGGAGGGGAAGGGGAAAAGGAGAATTGTTCAATGGAAACAGGGTTTCAGTTTTACAAGATGAAAAGTTCTCGAGATCTGTTGCACAAGGTACATATAGTTAATACTACATACTGTAAATTTAAAAATAGGTAAGATGGTAAATCCTACATAATGAGTTTTTTGACCCAATAAAAAAAAATTGTCTTATCAAGGAGCAAACAAGTTGGGGTATTTGCCATCAATTCCCTGGTTGAGGGTTGCTCTTGGGGTATTAACTCCCCACACTCCAAAGACCAGAGAACATCCCTGAAAAGAGATGCAGGAAGCCATCAGCACAAATGGGGACCTTCTGGGGTGACCTCCAGGTGACTGAGAACATTGGGTGGGGCGCTGACAGGATCTGCCACATCACCTACGTTGGAGTCTCGCTTTCCTTGTCTATAAAACAGAAATGAGAAATACCCACCTGGACAGACGGTTGTCAAAGTTATTTTGGGTGACATATGCTCCCTGAATGCCCCGCCCTGTGGGCCCCCCACCCCCAGTCTGAATCAGGAGTACACGTAGTCTCCAGTTGTGACACCCTCATGGCCACACACCGTGCCTTCACCCTCACTTTTATTTTTCCAAATCAGTAAAATATTGCCCAGCTCCAAACTTTTGGAACCAGCCTCTGAGTTTTGCAAAGATCGGGGCAGTGGCTCTGGGCTCTCCAACCACCCCCCCCCCCCCCCCCCCCCCCCACACACACACACAGACGTCTTCACTGGGCTAAGTTCTCTCCTTCTCGGCTTACAGACGTCGTCCTGGCCTAGTGAAGGGAACACACAGGCAGCCCTCGCTCCCGGCCTTTGAGAACATGACATCACCTTCCCCAGCAGAGAAGACTTCAGCTCTTCCTTATTTTGTTTCCTGCTCCAAGCACAGCTTTAAAAGCCCTTTCTGGAGGCTGCCAAAAATAATAGCAGTGATTACAGCCGTTTGTAGGGCTTAGGGAGTAGGTATTTTCTTCTTTCTGCTTTTTCTGTTTTCCACAATAGGCACATTCTATTTTTTTGTTGACAGAAAAACACATTAGTGTTTTTTAAGCAAGCAATTTAAAAGCCAGTGCAGTAGCCTTCGGGAGGTTTCATAGCCTCCACTCATTCTAGGCGTCAGCTTTCCACACATCACTCTCTCCAATTTTTTCCCTCTCTTCCTTGAATCCTTTGCTCCTGTCCTTTGAAAATCTCAGCTAAATCGCAGTTGCTCATGCAAACCACACCAGCCTCCCTAGATGCTTTTTGATTTTCCTTCTCACTGGGAACATTTATTGACCAAATTTGTTTTAAAAATCTCCCCAACCAAGAAATTGACCTCATCTTCCTGATAGGATGAACCAAGAAGAACACAACACGGGGTATGCCTGGGTGGCTCAGTTGGTTAAGCGTCTGCCTTCGGCTCAGGTCATGATCCCAAGGTCCTGGGATCGAGCCCTGCATCGGGCTCCCTGCTTGGCGGGAAGCCTGCTTCTCCCTCTCCCACTCCCCCAGCTTGTGTTCCCTCTCTCGCTGTGTCTATCTCTGTCAAATAAATAAATAAAATCTTTAAAAAGAAGAAGAAGAAGAAGAAGAAGAAGAAAGAAGAAGAAGAAGAAGAACACAACACCCCTGTCCTCATATTCTTGCCGAAATGCACAACCGGAGCGGACTCACAGGGAAATGTCAGACAGACCCAAAGTGAGGGGCGTTCTCCAGAGTCACTCTTCAGAAACACCAATGTGGTGAAAGACAAAGGAAGTCTGAGGACCAGTTCCAGTGTGGAGGAGAGAGTGGACAGTGAATTGCAATATGGGAGTAGAGATATTGTTTAGCTATAAAGGACATTATCGGGACCCTTGGTCAAATCCGCGCCTGAATAAGGTTTATAGATAATTGTATGGAATTGATATGCTTCCTGAGTTGGGTAATTACATTGTGGTTACATAAGAGAATGTCCTTTATATTTTTAGGATTTATACAATTGGAGCTTTGAGGGGTAAAGGGCATCATGTCTGCAAGTTTTTCTCATATGATTCAGAAAAAAAAAACTACACACAACACACACACTGAATCTGGGTGAAGAGTAAAAAAATTCTTTGTTCTATTCTTGCAGTTTTCCTCGTAGCCTGAAACAATGTGAAAATGAAAGAAATTGAAAGATTAAAACAATCCCGCAAACCTCGGCACCAGGGGCATTTCGCACCCAGGGACTGTCCTCTCTTCACATGTGCGGTGAGCTCCATGACAAAGACATCTCTGTCCTGTCTGGGGGCTCGTCCTTCTCTCACCCACTACTCCAATTCCTCGCTGACCCTTCAGAGCTTCCACCTGGGACTAAGAATCCCTTTCCCTAGTGAAGACAAAAGGACCTTTCCCATCCAGCTCTAAAGCAGGAATCCCATGCTGAGGATCCCCTTAGTTGAAACAGTGCTTCTCAACCCTGGGAGACGTTTAAAACTCCAAAGCTTGGAAAACTCCCTAGATCAAAATCTCTGAGGGTGGGACCCAAGCACCAGGGCCTTTTAAAGCTCTCCAGGTGATTCTATTGAGTAGGCAAGACTTGAAAAATTTGATGCTGCCTCCCGCCCAGAAAGACTTGAAAAATGTCATGCCTGGGCAACATTCCAGACCAATCAAACCAGAAGCTCTAAGGTTAGGACCCAAGCAACAGAATTTTTTTTTAATTCCCCAGGAAATTATACCTCCCTGATGCTGCTTTTTAAAAACGAACAAACAGGGGCACCTGGGTGGCTCAGCCCGTTAAGCATCCGACTCTTGATCTCATCAGGGTTGTGAGTTCAAGCCCCACGTTGGGCTCCACGCTGGGTGTGGAGCCTAGTTAAAAAAAAATAATAATAAAGTGCACCCCGATGTTTATAGCAGCAATGTCCACAATAGCCAAACTGTGGAAAGAGCCAAGATGTCCATCGACAGATTAATAGATAAAGAAGATGTGGTATATATATACAATGGAATATTATGCAACCATCAAAAGGAATGAGATCTTGCCATTTGCAACGACGTGGATGGAACTGGAGGGTGTTGTGCTGAGCGAAATAAGTCTATCAGAGAAAGACATGTATCATATGACCTCACTGATATGAGGAATTTGTAATCTCAGGAAACAAACTGAGGGTTGCTGGAGTGGTGGGGGTGGGAGGGATGGGGTGGCTGGGTGATAGACATTGGGGAGGGTATGTGCTATGGTGAGCGCTGTGAATTGTGCAAGACTGTTGAATCACACATCTGTACCTCTGAAACAAATAATGCAATATATGTTAAGAAAAAAAAAGAAGATAGCAGGAGGGGAAGAATGAAGGGGGGGAATCGGAGGGGGAGACGAACCGTGAGAGACGATGGACTCTGAAAAACAAACTGAGGGTTCCAGAGGGGAGGGGGGTGGGGGGAAGGGTTAGCCTGGTCATGGGTATTAAAGAGGGCACGTTCTGCATGGAGCACTGGGTGTTATGCACAAACAATGAATCATGGAACACTACATCAAAAACTAAAGATGTAATGTATGGTGATCAACATAACAATAAAAAATTTAAAAATAATAATAATAAACAAAATAAAAACAAACAAAAAGAAACAATCAAACAAATATCAAAAAATTAAAAAAGGTAATCAACTGGAAACAGACGATTCCAAGAGTGTTTTCGAACCAGTGATTTAGAACAGTGATTCGCAAACATCATCTGGCATGTGAATCCCTGGTAAAGCTTGATAAAACACAGGTTACTGGGTGCCACCCCAGAGTTTCTGATTCGGTAGGCCTGGGATGGGACCCAAAGAGAGGACTTTTCTACAAGGCTCTGGCTAGGGGATGTCATGCGGGACCTCAGGACCACACTTTGAGAACAAATGACTGGACCACACTTTGAGAACAATTGACTGAGACAATCTTGCTAGTTAGGTGTGGCAATGGGACCAGCAACATCAGTCTCACCCGCGACCATGCTAGAAATGCAGACTCTCAGTATCCCCAGACCTCCTGAGCCAGAATCTGCATATTAACAAGATTTCCAGGAGATCTGTGTCCACGGGAAAATTTGAGGAACATTGCTTTAAAGGAAATCCACACCATCTCACGTACATCATGTGTGTTAGAGCCTCAAGCGCTGAGGACTCTGGATGAGATGGGTGCAGGTGGGGAGAACCCCCAGTAATATGACCAAAAAAACCCTCTAGTCAAAGCAGTGACAGGTGGAAGCAGCCAATCCACTGGACCCACAATGGGAGTTCCAGCTGGTCCATGTTTGTCCGGCCCTGATCATGGTCAGGACACTGATGGGGAGGGAGAGGGCAGAAGCCTTGCAGGGGTTAACTATCCAGAGAGCACAGGTGGGAGTAAAGACCCTGCCCCCTTGCAAGACAGCTCAGCCCCCTGGCATGCTCCTTGATTTTGACCTCTGGATGATGAAGTTGACATAGCAGCCTAACTCCTAGGTGACTCCCAGCTAATACATTTGCTTGATGTTCTTGACCTTGGATTGTGTCCTTACCCTGATTTAGCCCCCATAGAGAGTTTCTTAGCAGGAAGACCACCAGCTCAGAGCTAGGGGGTCTGTCACTGCCCCATCACTACCAGAAGGGGTACCTTCCTTTGAGCACTTACTATATGCTGGTGCTGCCCTGAGGACTGTCCTTCACTCACTCCTCGCCGTAATCTTGAGGTTGGTGTCCTTATGCCCCAATTTACAGATGAAGAAACCGAGGCACAAAGAGATGAACTCACATGCCCTCGAACATAATAGCTATTAAGTGGCAAGGCCAGAACTGACTCCCAAATCTCTCTGGCTCCACAGTCTTACATTAAACCAACCTGAAGTGGAATCGTCATCAGGGATATTGGTGAAGAGGGGACTTACTGGACGCTTCTCTGTTTTTGCATTTCCTCTCTTGCTTTTCCTTTGCCAAAGTGATGGAAACAAAAATGATTCCAAAACTGGGCTCCCTGATACAGTGACCACTGGACACATGTGACTATTTAAATTTAAATTAACTAAAATTAAATAAAATTTAAAATTCAGTTTCTCAGTCCTACTAGCCATATTTCAAGCGCTCAATGGTTACACATGGCTAGTAGCTACTGCCATTAGCTCAGATTGCAGAACAAATTGCCCAAAGTTGTACTGGATAGCACTATTCCCAAAAATGTTACATACCCTTCACTACCCAAGGTCACTCTCCATTCAAAGTTAACTTTTTTTTAAATAAAACTTCAAATCCACAAAATTTACTTTTACACTGTTCTCATATGTCACAGGGAAACCAAAATGTTCCGCAGGAAGAGCATCAGGTTTTAGAAGGGAGGCACCTACTGGCAGCACGTGGGATCACAACCTAGCACAATCAGACCCTGGAAACCGGCCAGAGGCTAGAGTCCAGTAGCCATTAGCCGGATACAAGTGGATGGATCCACAAATGAGAGTGAAACCCCACGCCAGGAAAGGATCAAAGATGAAGTGCTGGGAAGAGAAACTGAGTCAGAAGATGCATCCACCACCAGACTAAAATCCCCAGTATTATATCCCTTATAGCTGACACCAAGGACATACATAATAAATGTCAGTTACTTAAATGATTGATTGATTGATTGATTGATTCTGAAGATTCCAGAACTGAACTGCTGAGCATTTTATCCACAACATTTTTTTTCCCCAGTTGGACACATCTCTTACATTATGAAGTCAACACAGAAATAGGATTTACTGGGGGTGCCTGGGGGGCTCAGTTGGTTGTGCAACCAACTCTTGATTTTGGCTCAGATCATGATCTCAGGGTCGTGGGACTGAGCTCGTGTGGGGCTCCATGCTGGGTGTGGAGCCTGCTTGAGATTCTCTCACTCCTCCCTTTGTTCCCCACCCCCCCTCACACTCTCTGTTTAGGCAATTTCTTCTCTCTCTAAAAGAAGAGAAAAGGAAAGGAAAGGAAGGAAGGAAGGAAGGAAGGAAGGAAGGAAGGAAGGAAGGAAGGAAGGAAGGAAGGAAG